>NC_142829.1:9469738-9779888 GCF_057945365.1 Rhopilema esculentum
CAAAATAAGGAATTTAAAGAACTAGGCCCGAGCTAGGTTCCTTATAAAAAAAAAAGCGTGTACTTACCAATTTTTAAAATTCCTTTGTTAGTCAGGAGCAAATTTGACACCTTCAGGTCTCTGTGGATTATATATGTAAAGTGCAAATGTTCTACACCTTTCAGTAGCTGCAGCATCAAACATTTAATCTGTGATTCTGAAAATGGTGTTGTCATATTGTCAAGGAGACTAGCCAGATCTTGATGGCAATATTCCATTACGAGAAAAACATTATCTAATTTCCGACCAACTGCAATCTCAAATAATTTTACGACATTCACGTCTGATATCTGTAGCAACAAGTTTATTTCTCGAAGACTACTAATAGGTAGACCATCTTTCTCTTTGTCCATTCTTACTTTTTTCAAAGCAACAATTTCTCCACTGACTGTGTCTCTTGCGCGATACACAACTCCATATGTCCCTTCGCCGATTCGATTCAATTTTTCAAACTCTGCAACACTTCTGCTGTTGCCTAATATTGCTTCTTGCGGTATCTTAGTGAAGTTGTTCACATCTTTAAACGAGTGTAGACGAATGCCATCACTTGCATCACTGGCCATGACTTCATTCCCTGTGCAGGATGAGTCCTTCGGCCATTTTTATTTTTACCCCAAAGCGAGACACGCAAGGAAAATGAGGCCAAGGCGGTATTATGGCTTCCTGCTGTGGCATGAGGGCGTTTTCTAGAGAACTTTACTTGCCATACATTTTCTTTTTGGCGACTACGCGTACATTTTCATCAGCAATGAAAGCAGTAATTTTAGATGGTCCAGGAGGACCTGAAAATATGAAAATTGGTGATGCTCCAAAGCCCACAGTAAAGGACGATGACGTGCTGATAAAAGTACATGCAACTGCTTTGAACAGAGCAGATATATTGCAAAGAATGGGAAAATATCCGCCACCTAAAGGTGAATCAGAAATAATGGGACTTGAAACAAGCGGAGTTGTTGAGTTTCTTGGGAAAAATGTGCGCAAGAAGTTAAGGTAACAGTGCTTTGATAGAAATGGCATCCCCCTTCCACTCCAGACCCAGAAGAGTATGGCAGTTTCCAACAAGCTTGAGTGTGCAGGAGCAAATTTTCAAGTGTGAAAGTGTGCACTTTTGTATAGGTGTGCACTTTTGTTTAAGTGTGCACTTTTGTATAGGTGTGCACTATTGTATAAGTGTGCACTTTTGTTTAAGTGTGCACTTTTGTATAAGTGTGCACTTTTGTATAGGTGTGCATGTCAATTGTGTATATATCGTCAACAACTATGCTAAAGCCAAAAGATATCAACGAAGATAAGAAAATAAACATGATTGTTATTTAATTTCACCTATTAAACCAATGCCGAACTTGAGGAAAAACAATTCTTGCAAAAGCTCTATTAAGCCCTGGGGAGGGGGCTTAATAGAGAGGGGGCTTATTGAAGAGGGGGAACTTGTTTCAAAAATCAAGATTGAGGATGCAAAAATGATTTTTAATTTCCTGTACTTTTCTGGTTTTTATCTAAAAGCGAAAATGTATAACAAAACAGTGGCTGAAATCTAATTGTTAAATCACGGAATTCAATAAAGTTTTAAGTCTTTTGTCTATGAAAACAACATTTCCGCCTGAGAAAAGGCAAAAGATCTCGAGAACTGAAGCACAAAAAAAACGTACTACACTCATTCCGGTAGATCAATCATCTACCTTTGATTGAAATCCGCAAAATACCTTATCTGAGGAAATCTGCCCTGCTTTTCGGGCAGGGGAGGGGGATCAGTGACGGCCCCTGTGGATCCATTGTTGCGGGCTCATTTGCATGTTAGCAATCAATAATCAAATCAGCAACATCTTCTTGCAAAACATCATCATCTGGTATTGCCTCGAAGGGATCAATGTCCCTTTCCTCTAGGCCTTGAAGACAAGCTAGTAAATCTTTACAAGGGCCATTTTTATTGACATGATCTGTTCATCTTCAGATCCGTTGAGTGCTCCACTCAAAGCTCAAATTTTAAAGCTCTTCTGAATAAGCTCCTCTGGTAGTTTTCTCCAGGCCTCTTGATTCCTTTAACCATTTGCTTCCTTGAAGAGGCCCTCATATTTTCCCGAGCAGTGAGTTGATGATCTTCCTCTGCAAGCCACTTGTCATATATTTCCCTTAAATGGTCCTTCATTGGCTTGTTCCAGCTGACATCAGGTGCCTGAATAAATTTTGTGCAACCTTCTGGAACAATTATTGGGTCAATGCGACCTTGATTAAGTAACGCTCTGATTTGAGGTGACAGTTGGCAACAAAACGCATCCCAAGCAAGTAGCCTTCAAGCCCCAAATGTGAATGTCCCAAGAACTTCTTTGCAATACTTCTCTGTCAACTCATCATTCATCCATCCAGATGTAGATGTAGCCATGATGCACCTTGAGCAGATCTCTTCATTCAAAGCTTTCGCTTCTTTTTTGGCTCCCTTAAAGATGAAAAATGGCCTCTATTTTGCTTCATCTGCAGTTGCAGTTAAGCAGACAGTTATCTTTGCTTTCTCATGACCGGTGGTTTTCACGTTGACCCAATGGGCACCATGTTTCTTAATAGGAGTATTGGACTTCATGTCGCTTTAGATGGCTGTTTCATCCATAACAAAGATGTTTTTTAGCTTGTAGTTAATCCTTCTGCGCAACCGGCGAACTTTCAGGATACAAGCACAAAGCTTGTCAGCCAATTGATTTGGGTTTTTCTGAGCCTCAGTTGTGCGTTTTCTGATGGAAGGACAATTCCTATTCATAAACTTTTGCACCCAGCCATCACTGTACAAAAGCATCTTACTGTCTATATCTATGGACTGATTTTCCTCCTGCAATTTTTTTGCCTTAGCTTTGATAAGCTTATGAGAAACACACAAACCATTCCCTTGTCTATCTGAGATTCATTCGAGCAAAGTCTCTTCTATTCCATTGTCCGTAATCTTTCTCCCTCCTCTGTCCAGGCGCAATCTCTGCCCTCCAGCTGTTAAACTTTTTAATAGAGAGGGGGCTTAATAGAGCTTTTACAGTCTTTCTTTGCCTTAAGCATTAGGACACACCCATGTCACAAGAATGGCAAGTGTGCACCTGAGCATGTCTTAAGTGTCTCTGCACACCTTTGGGCATTTGGGCAAGGCATGGATTTGTCCTATTTCTTAGGGCAAATGAAGAATTTAGTTTCCTCAAGAAAGCATAATCTTGCATTTGTTCGATAGATTCCAAAAAACTATCAATCATGTTAATTTCCTGATCTGCATTTTCATATGCTATCTATTTGATATCCTCTGAATATGCTCTGACATAGTTGAGCTCATTAAAGTTCACAATTGAGGTGCACACTTATATTGTATACTTGCACACTTGAAATCTTGCTCTTGCACAACCAAGATCTCATTGGAAACTACCACACTATGCAGTCTGGATCCCACTCAAGTATATGAGACAAGATGCTAACAAAGTTAGGCACATAGGTGATGGTGTTCAACTGAAAAGTGCAACACTTTTTTATAAGAACTTGGATGTAACATTCGCTCTTCAACGATTGTGTGGTGTAAATGTTAGGTCAGATTCTTTTAAAATGCAGGCAGTATAAATTTTTTTAGTATGAATAAGTATGAAAAATTGTGTTTTTAGCTTTGTTATGAACCATCTGTACTGTGTAATCTATTTACTAAGGAAAACAATTAAACATGTTTGCTGATATCAGTTTAGGTCCAACAGTCTGCTGATAACAGTTTAGGTCCAACTATTGTAACTTAAATTACCCCCTAACCTAAAGTGCCCTCATGAAAAACACACAAACATTCCAAGCTGCATGCACCAAAATTTATGTACTTTTTATGATCTCGGGTGCATTCCTAGAATACTTTCCTATATGGGATTGATGTTCTTGAACTCATTTGTGGTGCCATCAGTCTTTCCAAAGAATCCCTTTCTTGTGAGTGTCTGGTCTTGTTTTTGAACAACATTGTCAGTTTTCTCAAGCCTACTTCAGTCACACAAACACTACCACAATCATTTAAAACACTACCGCATATATCTAAACATTGTAAAGTCAGGGTAGTGACTTGTTTATCAAAGTCTTTGAATGGAATATATTTTGTCATTTCAGAATTGGTGACAAAGTAATGGCATTGTTAGCTGGTATGTTCTGCTTAACTAATTTTGTTTCTACTTATGCTTGCATAGTTTTCAGCTAAAGTCCTCTAGTTTTATGCCATGTTCTTTTATTAAATGGAGGGCTTGTAACCAGTTGGAATCGTTAACAAAGGTTTAAAAAGAAGTGTCCTAGACAACATAGTGATTCATATAAATGTCCTTTATCCAAATAACATTTTGTTAAATCTGTACTCATGATGGAGGTAAAACTTTGAGAAAACTCATTGGATTATTGGTAACATAACGCATTCAACATAAACAAATGTTAACATAACAACATCCGCCATCTTGCCAATTGAACTAACTAAAAACGTGGTGCGCTGCAGAGAACTAGGCACCACTGAAAAGATAATGTTTCATCATGGTAAATGTTCATGTTCATACATAGGTAAATATAAGTCACATCTCAACACATATATGTAGTAATCTTATATCCCTTTGATAAAATTAGTAAAATTTTGTGTAAATTTATGTTTTTGAATATGAACGAATGCCTGAATGAATGCCTGAATGAATGAATGAATGAATGAATGAATGAATGAATGAATGAATGAATGAATGAATGAATGAACAAATGAATGAATGAATGAATGAATGAATGAATGAATGAATGAATGAATGAATGAATGAATGAGTGAATGAATGAATGAATGAATGAATGAGTGAATGAATGAATGAATGAATGAATGAATGAATGAATGAATGAATGAATGAATGAATGAATGAATGAGTGAATGACAAAATACACAAACACCATTTTCACAGAATTTATTTTTTCAAAAATATCTATTTTTATCCAATTTGTCCTATATTTTACCAGGTGGTGGTTATGCTGAGTATGTTTCAGTATCAGAATCATATGTCATGAAAGTCCCCGGTAGCTTAAGTTTGCTTGAGGCTGCTTCCATTCCAGAAGTTTGGCTGACTGCTTACCAGCTTCTTCACTTTCTTGGACGAATTCAGAAAGATGAATCTGTCTTAATTCATGCTGGAGGAAGTGGTGTTGGAACAGCTGCCATCCAGCTTGCAAAATTAGCAGGAGCTAAATCTTTTATTACTGCTGGCTCTAAAGCAAAGCTTGATTTTGCTAAAAGTCTTGGTGCAGATCACACTGCCAATTATAAAGAAGAGGACTTCCAAGAAGCTTTTCAAAGTGAAACAAATGGTATGAGGAGCTTCTTATTTGTTGTATCTTCTGATATTCTAATGACAAGCAACCCAATCAAATGCATTTGATTCAATGCATTTTGAACAAACCTTTTAGCAAAGCATGAATGACTTCCATATGACTACTTTGAGTTAGTTTTGATTACACTATATTGACAAACCTTGGCTTGCAGTGACTGAGACTCAACTTTTGCTTTTTAGTATCAGCAGGGCATTAGTCAAGACTTGTCTTTGAAAGCATTCCAGCTATCAAAACAAAGTCAAGTTTCTGATCATCTTATTCTAGGAAAAGGTATAGATGTCATTTTGGACCCAGTTGGTGCATCATTTTGGGAGAAAAATGCCAAACTGTTGGCTGTGGATGGACGATGGGTGCTTTATGGACTTCTTGGTGGAATGAAAATAGAGGGTGATTTGTTTAGATACTTGATGTCAAAGAGAGCACAGTTACTGGCAACAACTCTCAGAACAAGGCCCCATCAGGTTAAATTATATTTTTGTCTCTATTTCAACATTCTAAAATTAGTAAAATGCTAAAAATGGGTATTAATTTCCTTTGAATAGAGCTTAAATAGCTTTAAGTTACAACAATATGAAAGTAAATTATCTTGCTTCAACTGCTTCAAAATTCAACTGCCTCAGTGAATAGCAAATTAGCAATTCAGTAAGTGCTTGGCGAGTTATGTACTTTTTAATGTGTGAAAGTGTAATAGAGTTTTACTCAAATCCTACTTATTTACTTAAATTTATATTGGACCTTTGATCAAAACCTGTCACAAATAAGCACCAAGATAATATTCCTAGTTTGAAATAAATGCAGTGGGCAGATGAAGTTAGCAGAAATAACAGAAAGACTTTCAACTGAAAAAATAATCAATTAATATTTCAGGGAATTGTCTTGAAATGATTTAACCAATCAATAATGTAAAAAAAAAAAATTTAGCTTTCAAGATTTTTTCATTTTTTACAATCAGTTTTTAAATGCTGTGCTTTAAATAAATGGTTGAGAAACTTTTTAAAAAATGCACAGATGGCATTTATTTGAGTACATAAATACAGGTGCCTTGTTATTTTTCTTCTTACACATTTTATATTATATTATATTATATTTTATATTATATTATATTTATTTTATATTGTTACCTATTCTTTGCCTTATTTTTCTAGTATAAAAAGGAGCTGATTGATTCATTCAGTGAAAATGTGCTGCCCTACTTTGAGAATGGCCAATTAAAACCAGTCATTGATTCAGTATATGAATTCAATGACATTGCTGAAGCTCATCGTGTCATGGAGAGTTCTTCGAACACTGGAAAAATTGTTATCAAGATCTCTAGTGACAAAGATGAACTTTGATAAAAGGTAATCAATGACCTGGGATCTACTACAAATTGGCTGCTTTGGTTTTAACGATGGAAAAATGAACAGTAAATCTGAAATGTAATTTTACTCAATCATCTTGTTATGTTTTGTTTTGGAAAATGATGGATTCGAACAGTCGCTATTTTTACTGGGACATGCTGTCTACTGGTCCCTGAGAATCTCCAGTCATTTTTAAATACTGGAAGAGTATTTATTTTTCTGCTGCTAGAAATTAACTAATTAGTTAAAGAATAAATGAAAAATTTTCAGTTGATATTCTGGTTATCTTTCTTTTTGGCACTGTTTCAACTGTTTGGTGTACTGATGTGCAAGAATGTTTGAAACTCAACTGCCTGCAAAATTTGCAGTGAAAAGGAAAAATAACGACTAGGGCTAAATGTGCATGTAAAAATGAAGTTGAAGCAATAGAAGCAATAGTTTACGTCTTATCCTTGCTCTGCTGTTTGTAAGCCTACCTTTGTGCATAGAGCATAGCAAAGTATTATATTTGGCATGCATATTAACCAATGCTGAGAAGAATTATCATGTCTCAAAATGTTTTCGAAACGCTGACAAATTCACATAGATTATGGATTAAAACCTGATACACTTGTGGTGGAATTTGTATTTCCAATCAAGAACAATAGGTATCCCATCGTGCTCATGCTTGGCAAAGCAGTGTCTAAAATTCTCAAGCCTGGTTTATCTGTGGTGAGGCGGGTTACAATACTTTGGATGGCTAAGATGTGAGATAAACCACTGCCTGGTTTTTTCAATTAAAAGCTTAGCCATAAAGCCATTGCTTCTTATCTTTCGATGGCATCCATCATGTGTCAGTCTCTTCGAGGAAGCGACCTAGCTTAGTTTGAGTTAAGAATCGATTTCAAAACAGTACAGAGTTTTGGAAAACTAAACCGTAGATTTTATTCCAAAAACGTGAAAATAAAATTTTTGATTAGCAATATTAAAGTTAATTCCAGTGCTATTTTGTAATGAAATGTCTCCCAACTTGAAAAAAATTCTATGAAATAACTTGGATGCCTCTTTAGAGACTCGATAGCAAAAGCACATTTATTTAGGATAGTCTTCAGTAGTCAGACTCCTGCTATCGATTGAAAGTATCCTTGCACGATAAGATGAAACATAAAAGGAAGGGTAAGAAATTATCAAAAACTTTCTCCTCTCTGCTTCTCATTTTGCAAGAGATTCCTTGGCCAGCTGTTCTAACATATTAAAATTCTATCTCGGAACTGAAGATAATTGGAGATAGATATGCCTTTCTGAAAATCAATAAGGACGCTCAACGAAATCATTCCTGGGATTTTTATTCAACATGATCATGAATTAAAGTGTCAAACGCATTTGCGCCATTAGTTCTACATATTGAAATGTGTCAAACGCATTTGCGCCATTAGTTCTACATATTGAAATGCAAGAGGCCAAGACAGCATAAAGACAGCCAACGATAGGTAGAGAGTCAGAGGGTAGAGAACTATGCCAAAATAAAAGCGAAATATCATAAGCCTAGTGTGATAAATGTATTCATCGAGGTTTAGGCACACCAATAAACAATCCAAAGTTTTCTGCTAGCCGATATTTTCACAATAAAAAGATATTTTTTTAACAGCTCTTTTTCCGATCAAAATATGCTTTATTTACAGTATAAGTGTTATTTTGATATTAAATTTTGTGTCGTGTATTTAGTCTACTTTCTTAAATGCATGTGCAAAGTAGCATTCGGTACCAGTCCGCAGTCGTCAAGGGTTTCACGGTCGTTGTTGTATGTTCGATTCGGAAAGGTAGATTTTAACTGATAGATGAGTGACTTGTGTTGCCTAGAAAATCAAAGAAAAATTACATTATTTTGTGTTAATGTAAAGAGTTATCAGTATCTCACAAACAAAAATTTACAATTATATCGTTTGAAGAATTAAAAGGTTTCTTTGAGTAACTTGACATATTGAGGCTGGGCTGGTTTGGCTTCAAAAAAGAGTATGCCTCTTTATCCTGAGGAGCATATTTCTGAAAAAGAGGGGCTAGTCTACCCATTGCGAGCCCTACCCTTCATGGCTGCGCTACTAGAGCGTCAGTGACGTTTTACCCGAGGAGCCATTTGCTCTGGGATAACGTTTGGTTGCTTGTAAACAAATCAAGGCAAGATGTACACGTTTTGCAACATATTATCTGTTTCCAAAGCCAGCCTATTTTTGAAAATCATCTTAAGTTTAAAGATTCTTATCTCAGAAGAAAAGACCAAAGTGGTACGATCTATGATTTTCAAAACAGGAAGATTAATAACACTTAATGCAATAAAATGTATACTTAGTAGTAAAAAGTATCATTTGTTTTTAATGTTGCAATGAAGTAATGGCAGTAACATTGTGAAATTCTACCAGATTTGCCAAATTCATTGTGCCCCCAAATTTCTTTAATCAAGATACTCAAAATAACGCACGTTAAAAGAACACGCCCGGTATATCGAGACTTTATAATTAGTCTCCTTATGGACGGATTGAGTGTTATCCATTGACTTAATATACTGACAAAAGAGCTTAGGTTAAGTTCATCTGTCATTATTATTTTTATCGCTTTAGCAATTATATAAGGCGTTTAGCAGGCACGTGACTTATCAGTTGTAAGGGTTACCCAAACAGAGGTGCGTGCGTTATGTCTAATATGATCAGATAGACGGAGTTTTACATACCTTGTTTTATTTAGCTGTCTTTTGACGTCTCCAATTGTATCCGTGTACTTCATTTTCAAAATATATGTCTAGCAACGATAAATACGTCGTTATAGATCTGGTTAAAGCTGCTTGGAGGGGGCTGGTATGAAGTAAAATTATCAATTAGTAAAAACTGTTAATTAGCATTCAGATGGAGAGAAAATTTGTTTTCGTCATACCATATAAGCATAAAATAGAATAAAATCAGTGCTGAAAAACAGCGTTTCTCATTTTTGTAAAATATCATAAAATGTTATTTAAAGACATTAGTGCACTTTTGCAGTCCAGCCAAATGATTTTGATCGAAGCTGTATCCTTACATCCTGCCTGTAATTTCAGGCTCATTGAATCCTGCAGTAAAATCACCATCATTGTTTATCTCCAGCAAAACTAACACGAGTAGACATTTAAAAAACCCTAATATCTTAAAATTAGATGCGTGAAAATAAAGCTGAATCATTCTCTGTTTTCATTTTGCTTCCAACCTTGAGTTGTTCTGAAATTCCTTTTAATTTTTTAAAACTAGCTGCGTGTTCTTACAGATTTGCTTTAACAAACAGCGCAATACAAGCGTCCTGAAATTAGCGTAATGTAATGCATGGTATCCATACAGTAAGTCATGCCTGTATATTGTATTCATTATCGAATTATCGTAGCACTTGTAAATTAAATTTATACATTAGCATGTGGCAAAAGTAGCAAAACAGTACAAATATCTTTACAGATCGTAGTCACTACAAAAGAATTTGTATTTACATAAGGGTCTCAGGAAATATGAAGTAGGGTATCAAAACTATCAACTCTGAGGGCATACCGTAAAGCCTTTTCAAGCGAAAATGTATTGAATGAACTTAAATAGAGCATAGGGGCAGTATCTAAGTTTAAAGCAAAGAATATGGATGTTTGTGGAAGGAAATAGAGACAACAGGCCGTGTGGCATATTGCGAATTGCGGAAAGTGTGCTTGAAAATTGTTTTAACCAAATGTTCAAAATTACTAAAGTCGACTGAAGCTCCTCCACCTTCCACCTAACGCACTTCTGCGCTCCTTGCTTGAGACAATAAAAGAATGAAATTGGTTGGATGTAAAACCATTGTGATTTTAAATAAAAACCCATTTTAGTATCTTCGTAATAAAAATCTGTTTCGCCTTTTTAAGAAGCACTCGCGCTTTTTCTGTGTATTTCTGGCAAAATCAAAGTACCGTCTTAGCAATTTGCTGCTATTTTTTGTTCGCACAATGTCAATTTTAGGTGTTTCTAGTCAACTTAAGCAGGTAATAAATGGCTTCTTAAAAGAAGCAACTAGATTATCTCCTGTAACAAATTTACCTTGTCTCCTTTTTCCGATTTTATTCTCAAAGTGGTAATATTCTCTGCTTGAGAGTCTTTATCCTTGACACTGAAAAAGATGGTTATGTGTTGATTTAATCCAAGAGAGATAAAGTTAGTTTGAATTGATAAAGACAATGTAGGTAACAGGACCTTCCTGCTGTCCCTCAAAGAGGGTGTAGAAAGATGGCTTACTCGAGGTTTGCGAACAGTGTATATGTGTATATATCAAACTGTAACTTTTATCTATGGTTGGGCTGCAAAATGACAAGGACACGTAAGAAGAGAACAGTTTCAAGTTTTATATTTTGTACTATTATATTTATACAGTCACTACTGCAACAAGCATTCTTTACGAAGAAATTTAACGGAAGTAATATTAGGACGCCAACCCGTTGCAGTTTGCTAAAACATGAAGCAAAGAAGCCTAAAAATATTTTGGCAAGCCACAAGCATTACCTTGAAGTTTCATTCTGCTGAAGTTCATTTTCGACTATAACCGTTTCCGGTCCTTTTTCTTGGTCTCCCTGTTGAAATAACGAGGCAGCATGTACTCGTTATCATGGACTTGATGATTTATGATGAAGTACGACACGCAACGTACAACTAAAGTTTTACTTTATAAACATGCAGGAAGTTTGACTGTTTTTATATCCTTCCTCCGCCATAAGCTTAAATATCCTACTTCTAGATTTTTGATTTCCTACTTCTCAATCATAAAGAGCAGTTAACTTTATACCTAGATGACTTTTCCAAATCTTATTCCACACCTGGTACTATTAAAAAGATCCTGAACCAGAAAAGTGACAAAGATTGGTAAGTGATTAGATTCGCAAACTAAAGATCCAAGGGTCCGTGGTTCGATTCACTGAAAGGACCAAACTTTTACTTAGAGTGAGAAAAGTTGCCAGTTCTCTGTAGTTCTGGATGATGTGCAGTCACTTGGAGAGGAAGGACCAGGACGCTGTTCAATGTCCCATAAGTAAAGCTTCTCAGTGTCCTAAAAACTATCTTGGGAAGCTTGGGAATAACAAATGCAAAATACAAATACAAGATTGACAGCAAAATGAATAATGTTAGTGAAATGGCAAAAGCCTCCCAAAACCAGACGCACTGTTGTACCAAAACTGAGCTAATTCAAAGATGAGGCCAAAAAACTCATTGACTGAGTGTCAAATCACATTGACCTGTGTTTGGGAAATCAAGACCATTAAAAACGGTTAAGAAATTCAGTTGCGTCATATTTGGGTGTAGTAAAAGCATTCAATAAGAGTATTTGCTAGATCATCTGTTGGTGTGCGTTTGTCGGAACATAAAATCGGGATTTTAATTATATTTCTGGAATATGGTTATAAGCGATTGACGAGTCTAAGCCTCTGAAATCTACGGAGTTTGACGACATTTGAGTATAGAATGCTTTGTTGGTAATCAAATTTGTACCAAAGGTGAATAACGAAGGCCAATCCAAAGAACGCCTATAGAAAAATCAAAAAAGCTGAACAGGCCAGCAAGATGTACCTCTTAAATAATGTACCGTGCAACAACGAACTTATATGAAAGGCCGTAATGATGGGCAATAATTACTTTTAATGTGGCTTTGAGATCCGACTTGATATCTACAAGCTTTCCATTTCTCACCACAGATGATGGCAATTTATTGAGAAACTGTTCCATAGTTTGCTTTTGAACGCCTAGAACAAAAAGATAGATATTCAGTAACAATGAACATTACTTCTATTTGCATTATTTTCTTATCAAACTGAACATTTTTCTCAAGCGTCGTTGCGAGCCCATATGCATCACAAGATACCAATTCCCCACTTTTCTAGAATGTTTAATCGGTTGTTTAAAAATCAAAAAGGAGCAGCCTTTAAAGGGCATTGTCAATCAGTCCACAGCACCAACATATAATAATAGAAATCCTGATAGGTCTCACGGGGGGATCATGAAAAAATTAGGGCATTCGGTATGTTCAAAAGTTTTAATAGTTATATAACAACATCATTTACAGCAGATCATAAACATGGTTCATGTATAATACAGGTTTAATAAAATTTTACAGCATATTCTCGTCAATGAGGGCACGGTGCCAGATTTAATAAGGAGCAGAGTAGAGCGGAATAGAGAGAAATTAAACATCTTCTGTAGGAAAAACTAAAAACTTTAAAAGGACCATAAAATTTTCGGCTCATTGAATTTCACTAAATAAAACTGCTTTTTTACCAACTGCTGAAAAAGTGAGCATACCTGTAAACGAATAACTATAGCAAAAAACATTTATGTAAAACGAATACAACGCCCTCTGGCTTGAACCGAAAGCCTAGCAGTCTCCAACTTTCAAAGTAAAGAGCACGGTTGATAACTTTTAAGTACTTAAAAATGAAAATCATTGTAAAAAATCAATATCTGTTAGAAAATTTCAATTGAAATAGACAACTTGTCTCCCTTTGTTGTCATTATTCTCTCCCCTCTCTCATTTTGGTCTTTTGCACTTCTTTTTCTATCTTCATTTTGAATGCATTATTTATTCTATCCACTTAACCTTGTTTAAGGACTTGTTACACTGGTTTATAATAATATAGAATCAGTGGCGGACACTTGGTCAAATATTGGGGGGGGGGGGGGCAAGCCTATTGTTTTAATAAGATGACGTCACATTTCCCATTGTTTTAGAACAAAATACCATTGTTCTCTAAAGTATTGGGCCCCCCTTGCCCCCCAAGTGTCCGCCACTGTATAGAATGCTCACCACGGTTGAAAAGTTCACCAATAGCAGACATACTAGAGACAAGCCATATAAAACATGGTACCGTATTTGTTCGAATATATGCCGCTGCTTAAAATTAGTTTTTGGCACGTTTTGCTGCAGTTTATGATCAAGGGCGGCTTATATTGTTTTACCCAGTTCCTGGCAAACCTTCCTGCTACCTTGAAGATGAGGAAGATAATGTAAAAAACCAGTAAGACATACTTTTCGACGATATTGACTATCTGTCATCTCGACGATATTGTTCTTGGTTGAACTTCTAAGGTCTATTTTTTTGCACAAGTACATAATCAGGTTAAGACCAAGTTTTTCTGCATGGTTTGTTAGTGCGGGGGGGCCTTACATTTCTTAAGAACCCCATTTTCTGCGGTACGTTTTCTGCGGCTTATAATCGAATAAATACGGTACGTTATCATTTATAGAAACATGTTTAGTGACGACGTTCATAGATCAGTGCCTAAGAGGATTGCGATAAAGCATTTAAGAATTTTTGCATTGATAGATATTAGTCTGGTCACAGTGACTAAAAGTTCAAAGTGATATAGAGTTTTTAGACGATTAATCGTGATTAATCCCGATTAAACCCAATTATCAATCAGATTTAAACATTATGAACAAAAGCTATGGAGTAAAACTCTGCGCAATGTTTTCCTACCTGGTGGCTGATATGTTTCCTTGACGTATCTCTCATCCCCTGTTTGAATTTCTTTATCTGAAGTTGTCTCCCTTCCATTAGTATTGTCGTCAACTAACGTCTGACCAGCACCAGAGAATATTTTCTCTTGTCTGTCGTTGCGGAAGTGTGTATCTCTCAAATCTTTCAACTATAAAGAAACTTTCGTTAAAGACAGTAGCAAGAGAAAAGTACATTGTTTGAGAAGGCATTTCAGACTAGTAAATTGGCATTTATCAGAGATTAGTCAACCGAAAATCTCAAAGTTTCTATGCAAATACCAGAACCGTTTAAAAAAAAGCAATTTACAATAGAAAAATTTTCAAAACCAATTGTGACTTCGATGTATAATTACTAAATCGAGAACAGTAACTAAGAAATACATAAATTCATTGCATAACAACTTACTCGCATACATGTAATTATCACAGATGATAAATAAGTCATTGTGCTGAGAGTTCTTATCTCCCATTTTCAAACTAGAAGGAAACTTAAAGAAACCTGATAAATTTCTTCTCTTATATCAAATTTCATTGTCCAAAACACGTAAATAAATATAAGTGAAAATTAAGATGAAGGAATTAGAAGCGTAACTTACGAGGAAGGGAACACCGTCAGGATATCTTAATTGTAGTTCGGACGGGAAGAATCCATCCATCAAATCCTGGACACATGCCTGGGAAAACAAACAGTAATTAAATCCGAAGACAAAATGCTGGAATCAAATCTAGCTCAAAGGACTTTCTCTTGATATCGGTAGTTTTCAGGTAAAAACACTGTACAAATAGAGCAACAGAACGAGACTCAAGACAAAAATTTGGAATTACTTAAAGTCCTAAAAACTTTCTGCGTGTTTCACTTGGAGGTGCAGATGGGTTTTGTAAAATATCAAAAGGTTTACAGAAATAAAGTGCTGTAGTGATCTTCATATTGTGAAATAGTCCATGTTCATTCTACAACGACCATGCTATCACCATAATCGTTGAAGAGATACGTCAAGGAAACATATCACCGTGAAATCCCCTGCGTCATCACGGCATTGCACAGGACATTTCCTTTACCATTGTTTCCAACTCTGACTAAGCTTTTCGCGTTCGTTTCAAGTCTAGATCTTTCTTTCTACATTGCATAATCATTACACCATCTTAACACATCCTTACTCAGCACATTTATTTTTTATAAAGGTATATCAATTTGTATGCAATTAAGTTCAGACTCGAGTTCAGTTAGAATCAAGACACATTGATCGTTGTTCCGTTGCACACCAAAATCAGTGTCTCAGACTTTACCAGAAACTCAGAAAGGATCTTGCAATAAAAAAGCTTAAATTAATTGTAGACTTTGCCCTATTCTATATAATTCTGGATATTACTGTATCTGTAAGGCTACCTGTGTTTCAGCATCTGAAAATGGCCTGAATGGACCATTGAACATAAATATACCATTTGCATAGAGTGTAAGCGGCAATGGATCGCGAATCTAAAACGAAAAAGAGCAAAGTTTGCCTTTCAGAATGTAGATAAAATTAGGGAAACAGTAGTGAATTGCCTAAATTATGACTGAATTTGGTCAAATATCTACTGATAATATCAAGTTGTATAAAATACAGTTTATCAACGATACAGTTTATCGCAAATATGGTAGGAGATTACATTTCTACTCAAGTGAGAACTAACCAACGTATTTGATTGGGGGCCTGTGCTTTTCAAACAAGCTAATGTCTTTGTTCAAGCAAAGCTAGCTAGATTTGCACTGACCACAGTTACAAGCTGGAAGCACTGTATTGCGCCTAACGCAAAATTGAACAATTTTCCAGTCCCCCTAAAATATATCTCGACTCTAACTTGACCTTACTATATTTGTCTTTGAAGCAAAAGCTTTGGTTTCTTTAGTTAAAGAACAATAAAGACCTTCAATAGATCCTCTCCAACATAATTTAAGGCACTCTGAAACAAATTCAAAAACGAAAGGAAGAGATCAAAGGCTGTTACAAAGAGGATCCACCTTCAGTCGAGCTCCTTTTGAGGTGTGTGCAATAACATGTTCACCCTCTCCGGCCAAACTGTTCAGTTCTTCAATATTCTTAACGATTAAGTCAAAATTTACTTTGAACGGAGCAGATGTTGCCAATGAAGAACCTATAACAAAAGAATATTGCAATATATTTCATCCCAAACTTTTACACTTTACACAAACAAAATTATGATCTGAGCAAATATTTCAAGAATAATTTCGATGAAAATTATCGTAAATTATAAGCAGATAGCAATCCACCATTTTTAGGACCAAGATAAGTCCTCTTGGTATGTTACGTTAATGAAGTAGATAAATTAAGGAATAAATTATTGATTATAATATGAATAAAAAAACACAGAAGGTAAGCTTTATTGAAAGTAACTGGTACCATGGCCAGAGTGACGTAAATTGCGATTTGCGGTGATACAGATGTGGGTAATTAACATGCACCTACTTATCAATTTCTTAGCAATGAGGCTTTGGAAGGCCTTCGATTTCACATCAAAAGGGGCACCACAGTAAAAACTGGTAAAATTTAAATTTCCTTTACATTTGGTAGAGTCTCTAATGAATTTGCAAACTAAATGATAAGGCAGCATTACTATTTGCAACTGCAGTGTGTGCAGTAGATAAGCATTAAGGGGCTTGAGGACGAGGGCTTGCGCCTTCTTTGCATAAGCAGAGAGGTGTCTAATTTTTATTCTTTCTTAGTGTTATTAGAGATGTTTTTGCAAGAGCCAATTCCCTGCCACCATTGCTCGTTTCATAGCACCACGCCTCTACACTAGGCACAGCACTGTAATAGGATAACTTCGCTTACCTGGATGCCATATTGATCCACGTCCACTTTGAACTTCTTCCTCTTCATCAAGTTGCAACTCATCATAATTATTCACTCTGGAATGGACAGGTGCTTCTTCGTCACCATTGTCTTCATCACCAACCCAAACCATACCATAATCATCTAAGAATTTCTATAAATGAAAATTAAAGTGCTCGTTACCATATAGGCAGAGCTGTACACGCTATTTTGTGTATAGAACAGGACGGTCCGAAGCTGCTCCTTCAAGCTTAATGCAATCATCAGGCAACTGCGCTGACTTATGTAATGCAATGATGCCTTCAAACCATACAATAACAGCAATAATAACTTCATTTGAATCTATCAGATCTCCCATTAAAATATTACATAGCAAAACTCCTGAAGAAGGTGGTATATCATGCTAGCTAAAATGGATGATATTATTTCTTAATACCAATCATTTGATTACCCGCACACAGGTAAAAAATCAATCAGTTTTTGCGTTTCAGTATCTTATATCCTCGTAGAAGTAAAAGTATTGTATTGTAAATAAACTGCCTTCTATCCTTTTTCACCATTCTATAGTACTTGCTATGTATTAAATCTATATGGATTATTTACTTAATTCTAAATGTTATGAGTAATGCCAGTGTAATGTTCGTTTGATGAACTCTTAATCGACATGCAAACCAGTAGAACAAAAAATTTTCTCCAGAAGCGTTGCGTCAGTACAAACCTCCATAGAATGTACTTGGCCTTGAAGCTTTTGACATTTTCTTTCCAATTCAGATATTTGTTCATTTCCATAACCTGAGGGAAGTTCAATAAAAACGAGATAATAATCGGTTTATATTATGTACAATTCTTTAATAGCTACATTAAAGTTGCCGTATTATCTAATTTCAATGAAAACCTGGTTTTCGTAAATTTTCGGTGACGATTCCTGATGACCAGAGGCCGTCCACGATGGTCATGGATCACCCTTCATGGAAACGCCACCTTAGGCCGCAAAGCTTATGCTAAATTTAGCTGCAAGAGATATGTTACTTCGCCTCAAAAACACGATGAATTCTAAAAAAAATGACAATGTCATAGCTAGGGGTTTTGGTCTCCCCTTGGTAATTTCTTCCATTTTGAATGAATCTGATGTATAATATTCGAAGATACAAAGTTTAAATGCAACTTGTAAAACAAAATGCAAATAAGGCTAAAAGGAATAAACATTTTCAAAGAGCTTTCTTAAACTCATAATGTCCGAAAAAAAGAAGAATAGCTGTTTAAGGTCATTATTTCCTAAAAAAAACCTCGATATGTACCATTTTGAGCAACATTCTTTGTTGCGTTGCAAATTCAGCTCTTCAGCTTTTCAATGGAAAAACTGAAAGTCAATTTTGCGATATCACTCACGTATCTAAAAACTCTATGTGTATATTGTTCTTTTACTATTGACCGTCGAAAAATGTCGGGAAAGTCAAACAGTTTTGAATTTTGCGATGATCGAGGATGATCTCCTATAGTTTTCTGGTTATCAGATATCACAAACAATGGGGGACTGTTCTGGACTATCAGGAAGGATCAGGAAAGCGCATGCGATCATTGCTTGCGAATGTAGATATCTATAGAAAGGCGCTTAGGTATTATCAATAAAACAAAAAATAATCGTGGGGCTTATCATAGTCCAGTCTGAAGAAAAGAATCTTCTGTACATTTTGTATATGCTTTCGTGATCTTTACAAAGTAACCTTTTCAAAAGGTGAACTGTTGAAGAAAAAATCTTGAAAAATCATTGAAAATCAACCGCAATAAATTACATGTTTCCTTGAATGTCTTTTGCGTGTGTTTTACTAACATTAGAGAGGACAGCAGCTTATTGTCCTTTGATGCAATCTTTTCAAATTTTGTAAGGATTTTGCATACAGAACAATTACGTCATTGCCCAGAATAACATATTAACAAAAAGATTATGTCACCTCTTGCTCTCTCCATTATATGACATTTTTCTTCCAGTATCCTTATTCTCTTCTCCTAAGTGAATAGGAAAAGCATTGTTGACACCATTGCCAGTCAAATGTTTTGATTTGCAGTAAAAGAAAAAGGCTGGGGAAGTATTTTACTAAGCGGTATTTCATCACTTCTAGCCATAAATACCAAAAGATCATACATGATTGCCTTGCTGCAAGTAATAGTCACCATTTGTAAGTTTTCTGGCTGAAGCTTACAAAAACTTACCCTTGACAGGCAACAAATTGAGAAAACTGACAGTGTAAAATACACGAGGCAAGAATGCTGACAGGCTAATAAGATACAAGCTCAAATATCACATGATGCCATAAGAAATTGTAAAAGTTTAATGTGCTTGCCAAACCATTCAGAAGACTCCTCTGGATAGGTTAACAGTAAAAAACTAAATCAACTGTACGGAGTAGGAAAAAGACAACTGAAATTAACTCAGAAATCCACAAAATGCCCCAAAGATGAATCTATGTCAAGTAATAACATGATATGTATATCTTTCACAGTCATGCTGATAATTGACAATAGTTTTACAAATTAATGTAATTATAGTAAAGACAGTTGTGATTGAGAATATAAAATGCATTATTGCTTAATATAAACTATTTTGATGATGAGCTAATTAACAATATTTTTATCTGATAATGAGGTTAAAATTATTAATTGATAACAAGTTTAAAGCATCATCTCACGCTATAATGTCTATGGTTTTTTGAAAAAAATTGCAGCAATAAATAGCAGCCATTGCATACCTTTTCTCTGTTTGAGTCCTGTGATAATTTGAGACTTTGTTCAGCTTTTGCCAATCTCTGCATCATCGAAGCAAGCAAGTCTTGGTCACTTGGTGCTAAATATGTTAAATTTGATGTAGATTTTGATTTTCTAAGCAAGGTACAACTAATATTTAGAAATCAGGAGGAAACGTGTCAGAAACAAAGAAAGATATAGAATAGATGGACATGTTTGTTGATGCATTAAAATTCTTTATCTTTAGCAAAAAGCCCACTTTGGAAAACTATCCACAGAGATAATTTCAGATTTTCATAACAGGTCTGGTAGAGAAAATTTCTTATGTTGGTAATCAAGTAGTAAATCTATGAAACAATACATCATTTCAAAGTGCTAAATTTTGGTTTATTAAAATTATGTAATTTATGTTGCATTTCTATAAAAAAGGATCAATCTGTGGATCAAACAAAATTGGGCAGACCACAGATTATATCATATTCTTACCGTTTTAGCTTTTCTTTAGCGTTTTAGCGTTTACCATTTTAGCGTTTTAGCTATTCAATAGTTGCCAGCTCAAGATTATTGTACCTGGTCCGTTGTCCATAATAATAATAATAATGCTTTGCAGAATGCTTTATAGCAAGCAGCTTACAGTGCCAACACCAGTAAAATCAGGAATTTTTCATATCCAAAGGATCTCTAAGGTACTAACCTGAAGCAGGATTTTTGTATGGAGTTTTTGACTGTCTATGAATGATTGGTTTGTTGGCGAATTCATTTCTCTGTAGGCTTAGTTGTTCATCAATGACTAGATCTATAAATGATTGACAATGATAATAAGGGTTAAAACTGTAAAGACATTGCTAACATAAATATTTTGCAGGTCTTGGAATAGGCTTTTTGTACAATGATACAGCACGATGACAACTCAAATGAAGACCATGAGTGTTGAAAAGTTTCTTAAATTTTTGAATCTTTGAGGGATATTAAAAATTAAAATTAAATGTTATGAAATAAAGACATCATTTATAAACAAATACTTAATTACTTGTGTGGTCCTGTCTTTTGAAAGGTGCAGGCCTTCTCCTATAATAAAATGAAAAAACATATGCATAAGAATAGGTTTGCTGTTGGTGATCAAGTTTTATTCATAATTAATTAAATACAAAAAGGTGTATCAAATAATAGTCACAATATGGATAAAGAAGTAGATTTCCGAGTTGGCATTCCAATTGAGCTTAAGTTGAATTTATGCTTATTTTAAGCTAACAAATTTTAAAAGCCACATACTTGATTGATAGTTCTGACTTTTTTGTTTACATTTTTAAAAAAAACATAGGCCTAATAATTTTCAGTGCATAAATTTGCTTTTTCTCAGCGATAAGCAATAAGTAGAGAGAGCATAAATTCGTCAAGATATTCAATCAAGCAGTCATTTTTACCCTGGCAGGAGCGGTGTTTTCTTTTTATTTTTGAGGCTCGATAATGGGGAACTCATTTTTGCCAAGGCTTCCAACGGAATTGACGAAGCTTCTTTTTCGTAGCAACAGGAATGGGACTGCGCTGTAGGACACATTGTAATTGGGATGGCGCTTCAGCTACCTCATTTCGATTACACGAAATTTCGCGCGTAAAAGAAAGGCCATTTGTTTGCTTCAAGATGGATGTGAAGGTGGCTAGAAGTAAGATCCTCTCGTCATTTAAAATGCATGGCTACTCTCTTAGGAGTGAGGCCTCAAAATATCTGACAGAAGTCTTATCCCCTCTAAAAAGATCTGACTTTGAAACATGGTTGGAGAAAATAATTGAAAGTGTTGAAAAGCAACCTTTAGAATCATCAGCCCTTGACAAAGACGTGATTGAATCTGCTGTCCAAGAAATCAACCAGGATGGCGAGGAAGAGGATGACAAAGTGTTCAACTTGATTGACGCATACAGCCTTCCTAGGTTCATCTATAGTTCTGATCGAAAAAAGTTTCTGCCAAACACTCAAACCAAGCCGAGTTTGCATGGAACAGCTCAAGACAAGGCCGATATTTTTCGTGACAGATATACCATTTTGAAGCAACGAACAATGCGCCATGAACTTTTTATGCCAGCAACAGTTGCATCAGCTAATCAGAATGCTTCAAAGTTTGAGCTTAAAACCCTTGAGTACCTACTTGGCAGTTCAGTTGCTTTGGAAAATGTTATCATTTTGGGAATGTTGACCCAGCTAAAGGAAGGAAAATATTGGCTGGAGGACCCAACAGGAGTAGTTGAATTAGATATGGAGAAGGCTCTATTTCATACTGGTCTGTACACAGAAAGCTGTTTTGTCCTTGCTGAAGGAGATTATGATGATGGTGTGCTCAAGGTTACCGCCTTGGGGTTCCCACCCCCAGAGCCATCCACTGTAACAAGAGCTCATTTCGGAAATATAAATTTTTTTGGTGGACCATCACCTACATGTGTTGCAGCATCAGAAAAGCTTAAAAAGATTGAACAAGAAAACCAAGATGCCATGTTTGTTTTTCTTTCAGATGTTTGGCTAGACCAACCCAAAGTGATGGCAAAGCTAAGAATTCTTTTTGGGGGTTACGCTGAAGTTCCCCCAACCCTTTTTGTGCTCTGTGGAAACTTTTGTTCCAAACCATATGGAACAAATTACTTTAAAACAATGAAGGGTCTTTTTCAGGATCTTGCAAATCTCATTGCTGAATTTCAATCTCTTGTTGAGAACAGTAGGTTTGTTTTTGTTCCTGGTCCTCAAGACCCTGGTCCTGGGAACATTTTGCCACGTCCAAAAATACCTGAAAATATCACACATGCCTTAAAAGAAAAGGTCCCCTTCTCACTTTTTGCAACTAATCCTTGCAGGATTCAATATTGTACACAGGAAATCATCATAATGAGGGAAGATATAGTCAATAAAATGTGTAGAAATTGTATTCATCTGCCATCAGACTCTGAGAGTGTACCAACTCATTTTGTAAAGACACTGCAAGCTCAAGCACATTTCTGCCCATTGCCTCTTCATGTAAGGCCAGTGTATTGGACATATGACAATGCTTTACGGATCTATCCATTGCCCGACTTGATTATTTGTGCTGATAAGTATGATCCATACAATATAGAGAACAATAACTGCTTGGTGTTTAATCCTGGATCATTCCCAAGAAACGAATTTTCTTTCAAAGTCTACTGGCCATCATCAAGAGAAGTAGAAGACTGCAAAATTAATGAATAATCTTAATAAACATAAAACTTGATTCCTGGGAAATGAAGATTTATTTTATAAGCTTTTTTGGTTGTGGAACAACTGTATGTCTTCTATATTGGTCCACATTGTTAATGACTTGTTTCAATGCAGTTGCTTATTTCAAGTATATTATTGAATCAACAAATTCTGGGGATGCAATTAATTGTTTAAAAGTTTATTTCTGTTTTCTAGTATGTACTATTTTAAGCATTTTTTCAAAAATTTATCCTTGTATGGACAAGTACATTTGAGCTTTTACCTCAATGTTCCCTAGAGAAATACTTTGCCAAAACTTGGTGGCCTTGAAAAGCACGAAAAGCACTATATAACCAGTCCTTTTAACAAATTTTTGAAATTTGTTCGATGTACCAAAAAAGATATGTTTACTGTATTGACAGTTCTCACTGTCTATATTCACTATCTATATCACTATCTCACTGTCTATATTACTGTATTCACTGTCTACCAACATAAATGACATTAAATAATTGTCAGCTGTGTCAGATTGATGTGCTGACAGATAGCTATTGGCCTAGTTTGTTCTTTTCTACTAGATTAGGACAGTGAAACATAGAAATTGAAGACTACCCTTGCCAATTTACTGAACAAGTAGCAATTTTGCTGACAAGCAAGTCAAAAAGTGAGTGTTGATACCCCCACCCCTTAGTTTCTCATAACAAGTAACCAAATTCAAAGGGCCAAACATATGGTTAAAGATTGCTCAAAGCAAATGTTAAAAAAGTACTGTTTTCTTCCAATATGGCCTCCTTTCAGGATGCCATAAACAAATTATAATCTCTTCCCTTCCCCTTTTTTTACTCATCTATAATACAGTTTCCTAGGTATCTCCTATTTAGATGTAATCATCTTCCCTAAATAACTTGAGTTTTTGATGTTTTTTTAGTAGAAAGGTATCTTATTGCAATATCATCAGCCAAGGTATTGATGTCTGGAAGGTAAGCATTTCTAACGAAAAATTGAATGAAAATCAAGACTTTTCTCTCTTAGGTATGCTTACAACAAAGCTACACATTCACATATGGCTTCTTAGACCTTGTAGCTAGCAGGAACTAATGGAGGACTGGTTGGAACTAGTGGGTGCCGGAACTAGTGGATAGCTAATGTTAAGAAGTTTATTTTCATAATGGAGCCGATTTTTGTCAAAAGGGACTTCTCTTGGTACTACTGTCTCTCTGTCTCTCTATTGAGGAAATTAGACCCTCCTTTTGAGAGAAATACTCTGATAGAAATACATTGTTAGAGCTATGCTATACGCCTCCAGGCTTCTCCCTAACAATGCCAACTAAAGAAAAAATAGAAGTAGGACTGCCAAGTATCTTGTTGGTAATTCTGTAAACAAATTGTCTGAGATTTTGTTGGTTTCAAGTTAAAAGGATTCAGAGTAAAGCAATGCCACAAATAAATAGAGTTTACACAAAAAGACAAAACACAAGCTCGATATTTGCTATCATTATGACTTGAAGAGCCTCGTTCGTCTGACTGCCAACCTGAGAATCTACTACAGTCTAGGATGGCGTCGGATAAAACGGACTCCATTCAACTATCAACACAGGCCTGTTTCGCTCTTCATGTTGTACATTCGTCTAAACATTGATTTTCATTATTTTCTTGAATACTCCTCACTGATGGATTATCTCCCCATTTCCGATGTATGTAACCAAGAAATTAGATAAACATTCAATAATTCCAACGTTCTTTTTCTTTAAGAATGCTGCTCTTTACTTTTCCATGCAATAAATTAAAGTTTTGACGGATCAAAATCGAACATCTTAACTAGCAATCCTCAACGTGACGTGCTTCTGCTGCTATAAAAAGCCATAAACAACAAGCAAGCCCCTTTCTCAACTTTTTCATCCAGATACTTTGCATTAACATCGCATAAAATGTACACACGAAACATAAACAATCTGGTGAAAAGACGGAAACAGCACAAAGGTGCAACATTATACAGCAGTTGGCCGTTAGAGACACTTTTGTTATTTTGAAAATGATCATTTGTTTTAGTGATCTAGAAACTACGAGAGTATCTATTTTAGGGTTATTTTCAGAACGCATTTAGAGCTGTACGTTTTATTTTAAACAGTTTTATGCTTGCATGTAAATTCCTGTTTTCGCTTATCATTTCAAGTTAGTCAGGAGAGTCGTTTGGAAAACCGTATATTTGATATGCTTGCTTTTTTGCCAAAAATGATAGCCTTGAATTCCATTTTTTCTAGAAATTCTATTACAATCATCTAAAACCGATTAGAACGTGTTTTGCATTCAAAACAAACATTTTTTATCACGTTTAAAAGGAAAAAATTATGACAAAAATTGGTCATCTTAGCTATCAGATACTTTGAAATTGAAATGAAAATTGTCTAAAACAGTTTAGTCATTCGTTTTAGTTATTTCTGATAAATTAAACATGAACAGTTTTCTTGGCGGTACAGAACTTGAAAATGTCTTTGAAAAAAGCAAACATTTTACAACATTTTGGCTAAAAGCTTTTTCGTCTGACATTCTTCAGAGCATAAAACGTCAGAAAAAGGTCCGGCAGAACACGATGGAAAATATACACCCAGTTGTGGATACTAAAGCTGAAAAATTAAACTAAGTACTATAAACTTAATATTAAAGCTGAAATTAACTGAAGTTAAGTGCGAAAAAGCAGGAAAAAATAGTCAAACTCTCATGCATATAATCTTTCAATAAATTCTTTTTAATTACAACAGCAACTGGCGCTAATATTAATGATAATCAACAAAATCGATAGAAAATTAGAAAACCGAATTCTGTTTTGACTGTTTCACGGGATTGCACTACGATGGTCTGGGATGCATTTACAAAGATTCGAATTCATCGATACGAGATTTTGTGTTTCCTTGGCGAATCTGGCGAAGGGTTTTGTACTTGTCTCTGCCGGCTAAGATGTTTTCTTGATGTAATTCGTCCTCGCGGGTCTTTCGCGTGTCGTCCCTTGAAGCTGTCAGCTCACTACCAAGTTGCTGAAATCGCGAGCAAGAGGTGTTGTTTACAATCAAGAAATTCCGAACAAGAAAAAAGAATGATACATTAACTTATATTTAGAGGGCCTAAGCAAAAGAAGAATTAGACATTCTAAAATAAAATATCACTAACATTTGATAGACTCAGGAAGCTACTTTGACATGTAAAGAATGTAAAGACAGAAAGATGGATGCATTCGTTGAGATAAATTCGATAAATTCGGCGAAAAAAATGGTTTGGTAGGCGAGCGTTTCGCGAAATTTAAGCTGTCGCTCGTGAAGCATATCGTGATCCCAAACAAATAAACAACCGTAGACAGTATCTTGCTTTGCCATGATGTTGGCAATCAGATTAATAAAACTTTATTTTCAAAGAACGGTTTACTGCATTTCAAAATACTTTACAAAGAACATTTTTATTAGTGAGAGTGAAATGCTTTGTTGCAATAACAGCCTTGAATACATAAAAATATTTTTTGTACCCATTTTGTACCCAAGCTGAAACAAAATTTTTTTTTGCAAAATTCAGAGTATATTTCGAGTTTAATTTAGTGTTCCAGGCAGGAAATCCTTTTTCTAACTTTTGAAAGAAAAACCTATGTATTACAAACTTGGAATTTCATGTTTTCCAAGTATAAAACATCATCTAATTCTCTACTTTTCATGCAGTAGAATTTTAATGGTATATAATTTTTTGTGTCAAACTGGCAATTGCCTAATGATCTTACAGGTGAAAAAATAAATGGTACCTAAAACACTATATATACATAATGAAAACAGACAATTCGTGGGAAGATTCACTCAATTTATGTTGTGCTATAGCTAATGGCGATAAATCATTGAACAATGCCAAAATGCCATACTGACCAACAACTTGTCTCTCATTCTCCTGTTTTTGTCGACCTGTGACTCCATGTCTAGCTCCGTCTGTGCGGCATCTTCGTTCACTTCAAGGTCATGTGACTCGTCCTCTTTGTCATCGTCTTTATCATTCTCCTCCGAAGTCACTACGACTTGAGGAGCTGCTACAGCGGCCGCAGCGGCGGCGGCTTGTGCCCTCAACTAAAAAGCAAGGATTAACAAAAAAATTAGTGAATAATTCTTCAATAATTTACAATTAAACAGTTTGGTCAGAAGAATGCATATTTAAAGAAACGGTAGAATGAGATATGTACAAGCTCTGCCCAAGCCCTTAAAAGATAATCAATTTCAAAAGAAATGAAGAGGCTGGGGCTTGGGAATAATGATGGCTAGAAATGGATAGTATTACAGAAGGATACAGAACCTCTACCTGGCAGATGTTAGATAACGGGGAAAGACGAAACAGTATATAGGAGACATGGATAAACTGTCTTTTAAATAAAGTTAGATGGCTAATGTGAAAAATCTCTAGAACCTAGGTAACGAGCCATTCATTCTCGGTCAAAACAGCCTAAAAGGGGGAAATTTCAGTTCTACTGTCTCTGCAATTAAAATTTCTACTTTAATTTCTACTTCACTTCAAATCATGAGCAAATATTTATGAGCTCAAGTTCCTTTTGACGATCCTTTAATCAAGTTATCATTGGTGCCCGTGGTAAATACCCAATAACAAAACTGCCTTGAAAGATAACATAAAGATGAATAATCATAAAACTTACGACTTCTGCCTCTGCCTGGGCAGCGGCAGCTTGAGCAGCAGCCGACTCTGCAGCGGCTCTGGCCTCTGCTTGTGCAGCGAGGGCCTGTGCTGCGGCTGCTTCCGCGGCTGCTTTAGCTTCAGCTTCCTTTGCTGCCGCCTCATCAGCCCTCCTTTTCTCTTCTTCTGCAATTCTGGCCGCTTCCTCTACAGCCTTCTGTTGCTCTGCAATGCGTTGTTGGTTTTCACCTTCACGTTTTCGTGTCTCCTCAAGCTGAAAAGGAGAGAAATGAAATGATCGATCACGGCGCTTTCCGGGTACCGATTTCAACTGGACTACAATAACAAGCTACTGACACATGCTCCTTCATGCCCAAAGCTTTTATTCTGCCTGCTTCAATGAAAAATCTAGCCATCAAATAAGTGTTTGACTTGGCAAGGGAGTTTAGCTTCTTTTTTACACGGAAAATTCAATAGGGCCTAAAATTTAAATAAATTGGCATAGTTGCGAATCGGCGAGCACTCAATATAGTAATAAACATTTTAAGCATATCTCTTATAAAGTTGCGAAACTGATGATTAACAAAAAAACCCGTACAAGAAACTAGGACAGGACGGGGCAGAAAAACGAGATATCCTACCTCAAGTTCCAGTCTCTCCTTTTCTTTTCTCTTTTCTTCGGCTAATTCTTCAATTTTCTTTGCTGCATCTTCAGCTTCTTTGACTTTTGCAGCCTGCAAAAACACATTTTGTAAACTTACAAACAACAGGAATAAGATTAATTTAAAATGAAGATACGACAACGCTACAATTAAAGATGAGGTCAAACAAGACTCATTTCTGACTCCTACTTATTGCAAAATTCTTAATACAAGACTTGACAATAGTCCATTTTTATATTATAAAGTAAACAAGAAAAGCAACAAATACAAGTTTAATACTCTCAAAGACTGGTGTTTTCTTCTTCGCATTTCAACGATTTCTTCCCAACAGGCAGCAAGTTCTATGTATGGTTCGAAGCTCGCAAAATCCTTCCTTTCGCACGAAATTCAAAAGCAGTTTTGGAATCAATAAGAACCTTGAGTCTCTTTAGAAAGTGGGTTTCAAATACTTACGCTTTGCTTACAACTAGTCAGTCAATGCTAAGTAATTAAGAAAAAAGGAGTCTTAGAACAATATTTTTGTCTTAGACAAGAATTTATGCTTTGCATTCTTGTAATTGCAGAAAAAACATTTTGAATGAAATTCACGGATCGATCTTTCGCCTTGGTCTTCTAGAAACTAATTGTGATGGTTGGAGCACTTGTTTTTCACTAGAAATGCCATTTAGGGATTGAATCTCTGTAAACCATCAATAAGCTTACGGATTAAGCAGACTGAACGATTAACGAATAACACGTTGAACAGCCAATGTTTGGAATTTTCTTCCACCTGGACTCATTTCCGGTAAGAAATTTGAAATAAACTCTTTACTGCTTGCAATAAAAATCAGTCAGGATTGTAAATCTTATTTTGACTAACTGGTACTTAATTGCTAAGTATTGTGACAGTCCAAAGCCGATGCAAGCTGCCAGAAACTTCAAAACAGATTTCAACCACTGTAGCTATCACCGCTAGCTAGTAAATTCCTCTTTCTATGCGCCAAAACATAATTCGTAAATTAATATATTATCTGACCTACCATTTGTTCCTTTTCCAATTCATTTTTCTTCGCAAGCTCCTCCACCTCTCTCCTCTTTTCCTCTGCTTCCTGTTTCGCTTTGATAATAGTTACAGCCTCTTCTTCAGCCAGCTTCCTCTTTTCTTCCAATTCCGAAACAGCAGCTTCAGATTTCTTTAAAGCTAAAACAAAGATCAAACTATTTAAATAAATTTACCCGTACTGATGCTTCAATGGGCACGTTACAATAAAATAGGCATTAGCTAATGACTATCAAATAAAGGTACATCTGATTTCGGAAGAACAAACAGCTTTTCCTGTACTGACCGAATTTTGTTCAAAATGTTCAAACAATCCACAGTCAATTTATACAAACTTTCAACTTGCTTATATCTTAGTGCCTGTGCAACAGCCACTTAATACAACCTGCTTGGTAGATCATCTATTGCATAAAACAAATCATTCTATTTGGAGAAAGCACCCACTTAGGTACGGAGTTCATATTGGCTTTTTTAGGCTTTATGACCATAAACTTAGGATAGGAGCATTTGAATGGGAAACGCATAGTCTAATCAGGCCTGGCTATTTGAAGAGAGCCATAGCCTTTCCTCCTCTCCCCCCCCCCCCCCCCAGGTTTCCCTTAAATGCCCAAGGAAAGCTGCTGATTGCTCTCGGAAACTGTTCCAAAAAAGAAAATTGCCCTTCTTTAAAAATGATTTTTCCCTTATTTCTATTCTTATATTTCTCTGAATAGCTTTCCTGGAAATTACTAGGAGAGTTGTTTATTGCTCTACTGCTAAAAATCGCTCTACTGCTAAAAGTCGCTCTGCTGCAAAAAGTCGCTCTACTGCTAAAAATCGCTCTACTGCTAAAAGTCGCTCTACTGCTAAAAGTCGCTCTACTGCTAAAAGTCGCTCTGCTGCAAAAAGTCGCTCTACTGCTAAACGTCTTATGGTTAGGCCTGTATAATGATAATAGTTGCAAAAAAGTTCAAAAGAAATATTTCCAACCTTCCTGGGCTTTTAATGCATCCTCTTCATATTTTTTAAGCTTTGCCTCAAGATCCAGTCTCTGCAACTCAGCCTTTGCCCTCGCTTCCTGTTCCTGCTTCAATCGTTGCCTCTCTGCTTGCTTATTCAATCGCTCTTCCTTTGCCTGGGCTTTCATTTGCTGCACCTCAATCGTGTCTGGTTTGCGCCTTCTCATGTACAGCTCGTGGTTGCCCATACACAAGGCCAAAATTCGCTTGTTGATTCGCAGTCTTTGCACGGTGAAAACAAAGTCCGGTGCTTTTTTGTCGATTGGTTTAATGACGAATTTCTTGTCGTTGAACGAAATGTTGCGGATTTCACTCCAAGGGAAACCAATTTTTGGAGTAAGTCTGAAATATTTATTAAGCTTTAGATTAAGCTTTAGGAAATAGAAGAAACAGAATCAATTAAGCTTCACATTATGCCTGAGAGGATGGTTTTCAGCTTTTATGGTGATGATGATTATTATGAACATTATGATGATGACAGGCACATATACACACGGAAACATTAAGGAGGCATTCACATAAAGCCTGCATCTACGAGATCCTGATTGACAGTGATGGTAACAATAATGAATTCATTCATTCAAGTCATTATTATAATCCTGATGATGAAAATGCAAACTATGTTACGGAAAAAGATATTCGGCAAATGACAATTCGAAAAGAAACATACTTGTCATTTTGTTCATAGATATTCAAGCCAAGTGCATCGACGCCGAGCCATAACTGCGTTCCTTTCTTATTTTTTATTTCAAAGTAGTTGACACCATACATTTCCAAATCCTGGCCTATTTTCAGATACTCTAGCATTGCATCTTCCCTGTCAAGTAAATCTAGACTTTCAGTAAAACATTTTGAAAATTAATGAAAGTGAAGAGATTATATATATATACCCAACAAAATTTTGAATGCTCTGACTACCAATACAACCATATGTATTTAAAGCCAATAAAACCAAAAACCAAAGAATTAAATAAAAAAACACTTAAATACAAGCAGAGAAAGAAGGCAAAATTCTATGATCTATAAAAGTTGACAAAATTCGATGCAGCATAAAAGCAACAAGCAAAGCTTGACTGTCTTCTTTCCTTGCAAAAAATAAAATTATATATTTATAAGGGTGTGGCTCATTCAACATGAATAACTTCGAGCAAATTAATATAAAATTGCATTGGAGGTCCACCCTTGCAAGGTATTGCTCTCGTGAAATACCAGCGCTTGGCATGAAAAGCTGGTTACTACCAACAGCTAAGAATACACCTTTGCATGCTTTGTTTACTGATTAAACAATTGTTGTTTGAGGAAAGAAACGTTGAAACTTCGGTTATGTTTAACTAGACCAGCAAAAGGATTCGAAGAATTAGCAAAAGTGATTCTCGAGTAGGCCAAACCTGGTCATGTCTGTATGCTCTCCCCACCAAAGCATAATTCGTTCTTCCCATTGCACTTTCGTCAACTGATGCTGATCAACAACTCTATTAAAAAAATATTACTTGCTTAAAAGTGCAGGCCCTTTGCAGAAATACCGTGCATTCTACGCAAATAAGAGCAAATGTTTATATAAACAGCTGTTTAAAGAAACAGCTATTCTATCACTTAATAGCCTTGAAAGTACGATGACTTAATGATTTGAATAAAAACAAATCATCTCCAAAAAATTGGTTTTAAATCATTTTCTGCAGCTTAATAATGAGCGGGCCAGTGTGCTGAGGGCAAAATACAAGTTAGCTGAGGACAATTTTTATACAAAATATTGAACAGGTTAAGAACAATTTAATCCCAACTCATGACTTGCTAAATTCAACTCAAAATATCAACAAAAGCCAAATGCTTAACCACAAGAGAACATAACTCAGTCGAGATCGATAAGGAAACAAAGCCAGAATCACGGAAGTGACTCGATCTGTTAAATTCATTCAAAGCCACTTGCCTCTGTGGAAGAAGCCGATCGTTCGCTAGGAAGCCTGGTTGGTGAGCCTTCTTATCAAAATCGCCATACTTTGCTTGCATCTGGAAAAACAAACGACTTGCTGTTAATGAAAATGCTTCACATCAGTCTAATATCAGCGTAAAACTTGACTAAAAATACGAAAAATTTAAAAAGGTTTTATGGTTGTTAAAAAAGGAATTCCACCAGCTACAGAGGAAATTATAGAACATTATATTAACTTTTTTCTCGTCACATTTGCGTTTCATCAGGAATAGTGATGCAAAGGAACATTGCGCAGATTAAAAGCTTACAGTCTGGAAAGACAAAAGATAAAACGCCTTGCAAATTACAAATACACCTTGAAATGAGCTATAAATGCTAGACAGAAATTCTAAGTTGAAAACAGCATCTTTACAATCACTTTGATTACAAATTTAATCCGGGACTTGAAGAACGGACTGACAATGACCTTACCTTTGCTAAGCTTATAGGAATAAAGTTTTAAAGCACCTTCATGAATTTTAAGTCTTACCACTTGTTACAATTCAATCTAATCAGTAGCTGAGCACAAATGGCAAATGTCTATATAGCTAAAACATCAAACGTGGAAGCAGAAAATGCATGTATCGCTCATAGTTATTATTAAAAATTATTCGCAAAATAATGCAAAAAATAATTCAAATGTTGTGAATGATAGTTGATAATTATAGTACAAGGGCAATACATGGAATTGATTAAAAATGAAACGAAGAAAAAGAAAATAGTCGTCCATATGAGGGCAAAAAGCCTGGAAAACTTGTCTTAGACAGCAATGTCCAAAGTCAGCACTATAGGCCAATCACACTACGGGTCAGATTTTATGCAAGTACAGTGATTAAGTATAAAAGAACGGTGCAAATTTTGCAGATACTTTTGACCTCAAGGTGGAATAACTGTAAACATTTTCTAACCCTTCCATGACAAACGATTGTAAGACACTAGCCACTAACGGAGTCAGCATGACGTCATCACGTTACGACGGCCCTTGAGACATGCATCAAGTCTGTACAGCCATTGCAACAATCAATACAACCTTATCAGAGCAGACAACAAAACGGAATTCCCTGTTACTGTTAAACAGCAAACAATAACGCGATTTAAATAAGGAATTAGTTTTCTTAGAAGCCAAGTCTCCAACGTGACACTGGACTACAGATATCACTTGCGACCTCAAATAGAAAAGTACACAATCCTAACTAAATACAACTAGCACATTGGTTTCCAAACGCATGGCGAAAACTTTACAAAATTTCCGGTACTTTTCTAGTGATGATATTTTTGACACTGATGAGATTTGGAAAAAGAAACAGGAACATCGATTAGATTCATACTTACTGCATAGGAGGAAAGCAGAACAGAAGTTTCTGGTGGGCAATAGACATCACCTGTGAGGATACCATCTTTCACTTGCAAGAAGAATAGTTTCTGGAAAAGCAAGACGATTAATAAAATAGCATCCAGTGTTTCGATTGCAGAAGAAATATGGATGATAATAATTAGCTGTATAGTGTTGTCAAGTGATGACGTCACAAAAATATATTTTTCCAATTTTTGAAATTTTTTCCCAAAACCTGAAAGAGCATCATGAAATAGGTATTACGAATTGGCTGAGATATGACCAGATGAGCACAAGCTCTGGCCCCATCAAACCAATGTAATTTGGTTTCAGTTCATAACTTTATGAACTGAGCCAAAATAACAGTATATAATCCATTAGCAACTTCAAATCTTCTATTGGCCATGGGTCAACCAATTTTTGACAAATTTAATTGATTTTGCATATATGGGATTATTTTGTGGTGTTCTTTTATGTTAAGTGGTCAAAATTTGAAAATTCTGAAAATAGTTTTTTGTGACGTCACACTGGAGAACTCTATCGACAAATGATTATTTTGCATGGGTTGATACAAAACATTTCTATCAGACCTTACCTGGGTGATGTCTTGGATAAGTTCTTCGCTAACATCCTCTGGAAAGAATTTAGCCCTAAATTTGAACTGCAATGTGGTATCTTTTTTAACATCTTGCTGTGTAACCTAAGAGAAAATATGACAAAAATATAAACTCGTGTTCATATGTTATTTACACACAATCTTGCCATCCTATATATTTGGGCATTGGTCAATAGCTACTTTTTTATCATATTTCTTTACAGCTACCTGGCAGCAAAATGTTGATCAATAACATTATTAGTCATTCTTGGAGAATTGTTGTTTTGATCTCTGTAAGCTGATGATTCCATCCAATGAAAAGGTTTAAAACTGTTTTCAGATAAGCCAGACACAATATAAACAACAGAATTATAATTCATGCTAATTGTAATTTATGGATTCCAAAGTGCATGATAGTCTTGACCCATGATGTAATGGCGTTTGAAATGTAGAACCAGGCCAAGACACATGATCACACACCCATGCCTCATCAACCACAAAACGTTTTCAGGATATGTGATTCATGCTCGTTGGTTTGATAAGTTCTGAGGAAGTATTTTGCATGAAGGGCAAATAATGTGTTGCACACATGTTTGAGGAAGATCCAAGAAAATAAAGAAATATCAAGCATGATAATGTCACATCACCCTGGTATGCAGGCACTTTCTTTTTATAAAAAGGTAGGGCAAATCTTTGAGACAGGGAATGCACAGCTGTTGGGTGAAGTGATTAACCATAAAACTATGACCCTTGTTTGTCGCATCATTTCTTCAACACTGACATTAATATTCCTCTCAAAAACATTGATAACAAACTGCAGTTAATAACACATTTGGAAATTGTAGTTCTGAACCCTAGAAGTCTAAATCAAACTCATTCACAGCACCATCTTTTCAAATAAACAAATCAAAGTGTGTCAAGTGTTATATGAAAATGAATTGAATATGAAAATTAAACCAAATGGAAAAGAAAAAAATTGAAAAACCACCAAGCAATGTGAATACTACAGATAGGTTTTAAAAGGAAAAGAAAATCAAACTGCATCATTTTAAAAAAACATTTTTACACCCATCAGTTATGCAGCATTAATAAGTGAAAATAGGTTACTATGAACTGAAAATTTTATTTATAAACTAATTGAAATAAAAAACCAAGCATAATGAGTGAAATAAGAAACCAAACAAAAGTGAACTTGGGCGGATATTCCTTTGGACCTTAAATTTTCTTTATACAGGAAGGGCAATCACCTTTGAAACCTTAACCACAGGTGGGGGTGTGGTCTGCAAACCTTGTGAAAATATCTTTATGAATAGGTATGTTGTAATCATGCTTGGAAATAAATGCACATACTAAGGCACTGGAGTAGCCTTTGTGTACAAAAAAACTTAAAAACCTCTCTTCCTTTTTATATAAAAAAATATTACCACCATTCTAGGCTCTTCTTGGGAGACCAAGGTCATGTAAATAGGCTCACCAACAAGTGACACAAACGATGACACAGTCTAAGCTATGTTCTAAAAGCAATGCCACAAAACTGACTGTAACATTTTTGTTCTTTAAATTCAAATGACAAGGACTTATAAATCAGAATAAGATGCCCTTGTTGACACTTACTTTCTTATTTAATTTCAACCAAGTGACATAGCCTTTGAGATCGGTGTATTGGAGGCCAAAAAACCATATCTCTCTAAGGCCAATGGTTTTAACCACCTGTAGAAAAAAAGAAGGTTTGACAAATTGAAAAACATATATATATAAATATTCCACATCAACATTAACCACATATATAATGAAAACCACATGAGTATAAAGTATCTTAGAATAATCATGTTCTTTCAAATATAAACTATAAATTTTATAAAATTGTGTAAGAATCTTTATAGGCACCACATCTTGTTGAAATTTGATGGTCACCTAAGAGTGTTTGCCTGATAAATTGAGCATCGTAAAGTTTCTAGGCACTTGGTAAGCACCTAGGACAAATGTTTGACTCAATTCTATAATTTGCTAGCCTAATCTATAGTCATTAATAGTTGGAAAATTGAGGTTTGTTTGTGTGGAGTGTATCAAGAAAATTATGATTAAAAAAATTTCTATTTTTGGGATAATTCAATTTTGTTATCATCATAACACCCAATTACGATAATTTTGGATCAACCAGGATAAAAACTCCGTTCGGCAGGTAGTCCTTGTCTACTTATGAAAGATATATTGCAAAAATAGGACCTACATACATATATGCATTTGATGATCCATTATTAAAGGCTGTTTGCAGTTCAGTTTAAAGAATGTTTAAAATAAAAAGATATAAATCAAATGCCATCAAAAACAGATTTGATCTTTTGAATTTGATTTTACACAGTATAAACTTGCTGTTAAAATGAGTTAGTAAGAATCACTATATGTAACATGATAGTGCTTGATGCACAGAATAACAGAGCAATGAATACAGTAGAAGTATGACCAACGATGAGGCATTTGTTCTGTGACTCTGTGTTTGATGCTTGCACAATCAAAACCTAAAAGTCTGTCTAGTGAGTAAAGCAAACATTAAATATCATACTTCTACTGTATTTTTTCGAATTATTTTAAGAATAATATGGTGCAAACCTGGTCAAAGAGCTGCTTTCCAGTGGTGTTTTGCTGAATAGCAAATTCCAGCTCTGCGTCCATAGTGGTGACTCGGACATTGATCTAAAAGAGGAATTTGAATGATTTAAAACCTTGATGAATGAATGATCTAAAATTGAACTTTTTTAAATAATCAAAATTTTAATTGCGATATCCTGGACAGGCCATATTTTTTCATCTATATACAATTGAATTTCTATGTCAGAGACTTTTCCTATCTTTTCTCACCTAAAAATACCACAAGCCAGCAATTCTTGGCTGACAATGCCATTTTGCCAATAATCCTAAAATTACTATTGCTATGTCAAAACACATTATTTGTAGCTGGTACTTATCTGCAATAAATAAATTGGTTAATTCAATGTTATCTTGAGGAGACTAAAACCATTTCTCAAGACTGAAAGAAACCAGACAACCATCTGCCCTGGATAGCACTTAGTGTGCAGATAGTGTCAAACATAAAAGACATGAATTGACAAACAGGACATCTATCAGACGGCTTCTAGTTTTTGTTTGCAACCTGATCTCTTTTTAAGCCTAATGTCATCAGGGCAGGGAAACAGGAAACAGAAGTCCCCAATAATTTACAGAAACTGTAAATACCCACCTAGCACTTAGCAAATTTTGAACTTTTTTAGGGGGCACTTCATTAAGCAGGGTGTTCATTCACGCAGGGAACTCGTTACAATGGAGTTGCTAATTTATTCTGCAGATCATATCCAACAAGAACAAAAATAGAGGGACAAAAAATTTGAAAAATGAACTTGAGAAAGTAGAATTAAAAGGTCCACTTTCAGATTGACATTAGAAAACACTTAAATACCAAGAGTGTCCCAGTTCTTGGAAAAAAATTAGTGTTAGGCTAAACTGATTCTCTTTAGGTCAAACATTATGAATGAGCTGGATGATGGTTATTTGAAGGATGGGGTGCTCATTTGAGGGGTGGGTTCATTAAGTTTTTAATTGCTTTGGGGGTACTCATTTGTGCAAGCCACTCTTTTAATGTTGCACCAACTTAAGGATTTACAGTAAACCTATACATAACCCTAGCTACAAGTAACTTTTATCAGGCCTTGCACTAAACAAAATGAAGGTGCTCCATAAAACAAGCTCCTAAGAAACTCAAGGCACACTATTTCACGCTTCTATGTATTTGCATTTTTTCTTAATGAAAATGTGTCAAACGTTTTGTGTCCAGATGGAAATGATGCATATTAAAATGTGGTTTTATACAATTTTATTTTCTATGCACAACAGGCCTTAAAAGGAACTGGATACAAAATCTAGTCATCTAAAGATTAGTGGTAAAAACTCTTATATAAATCTCATAGACCAAAACATTTCCGTCAATTGAGAAGATTGTTTAATTTTAATAAAAATTAATTTCAGACGGTATTTTGCCAATCTGCTGAGTAGGGCAGTTCTAGCATATGTGGAGTCAATTCAGCCACATTTCTGTGTGCAAAATTTCTACAATCAATTACATGCATTCAAACATAAGCTTTTCCACAGTAGGGTAATTGGAAATTTGGTGAGCATTTTGATGTGTGGCTGACATACTTGTGGCATCTAGCAAATTTACAGTGACTGAAATTCTACCAAGCAACAATTTTTATAACGCTTAATCAAATTTTGATATAAATATAATACTTAAAATATTATATAAGTAACATTTCATCAGTACTAATCCAATATGTAAGTTGCATGTGGTATATACTTTATCCAATAATGAAAATATGATGAGCAACTATCATGATTTTCATCAGTACTGTTCTGGGTAAAAATGGATCTAGCAAAATTTGCAATGAGGTTTTACAAATGTACATTAAAATTCAAACCAATTCTGGTTGTATATACATTTCACTTGACATATAACAAATCTGGAAGTTTTTGACTGATACATAAGTTGAGATGCTTGAAAATCTTATAACCACAATGGTAGCATGGTGTAGAGTAAGATTTTAAAATCATAAACTCTAGTGTAATGGTCTTTAAATGTGCTACAAGGCTAAGAAAACTCGACAACTCAAATCAGAAGCTTTACAAACAAGCAGGTTTTGACACAAAATCACAACAGAGACCCTTAAAAGTGTGTAAACAGGTGACAAGGAAGTAAAATAAACTGAAAGGAGGAGCTGCAAACTTTTAAGAGCTGTTAAGGAAGGTAAATTAGAATAAAGCTGCCAATCACCAATGCTGGTTGATGCCTATGGATGAATAAAAGACTTATTGGGGTTCCAATAAAACCTTCTTGTCTCTTGATGATAACATGCTTAGAAATTATTTAAGACTCGAGTCTTTTGTATGACAAATGATAAAGAAATAAAATTAAGGTTCTTTTAATCAGTCGTAATGTTTTGTATCTCTAGACCGTTAGGACATATTTCTGCTTGATCACTATTTTCAAGGCAGAATGCAAAGTTATTAGTCTCCGTAATTTGAAACCTGTGTACTTTTACTTTGATTCAATACTTACATGTTTCAAACGCCAATTAAAACTACAAATTTAATCTTTTAACACAAAAAGGTAAATTCAAAAGCTTTTGGTAAATTATAAATGAACTGTTGTACAACAAAAACCTTCCAGTGCTGTAAAATGTGGCGCATAACTGATCAGGATTATAATCGATAAAGATTAATCCTAAATAGAAAAGGATATGGCTTATTCTGAAGAGAAAACTAACATTTGCCCACTTATGATGTTTCGGTCAAAAGTTATGCAGTAAATTTACACCTTTTTCAACATAATTTACATTTCTAAAGGAACACATTAGTAAATTAATGGGGTAGAAACAACTATTAAAAAGATGACGAGGAGATTAGGTTTAGTTCATTAATTGCGCTGATGACAGAAAGGTCTTTACATATTAGCAAACTTGGAAAAAAAGAATCAATTAGAAAACTGGCAGGTATCTAAGAACTTACTGCTTTCGGCATCTTTGTTTCTTATGTTCGTTCACCAAATTATTCAGTAGAAGCTAGGCCAGCGAGTACAATCCTTCCGGCTTGTGTACTGTGTTTCAACGGCTGTGCAAATTCACTTGGATTGGAGACAGTGATTCGAGGAAATATTATTACAAACGATAAACTTGACTTAAATAAGACTTGTCGCATGCAGTCAAAAATGTTTGATTATCCCTCATTCAGCATACCCTCACGACCAAGAACCTCCCCGCCCTGAAGCCTACCAGTCAACACTCAAGCATGCCTCAAGCTACCCGTGGTTTACCCGCAGCGATTCATCGCAAATAATCGCATACAAACAATAGGACAAAATCTATCCCGCGGGAAGAAAGCTGTTACTCATAAATGGCTTGTGATGACTAATACGGTCTAATCGGACATAGCGATCTAATTGTAACCAGGAAGCAAGTTGCTGGACAAAAGGAATTCAATTTTTCGAAATTTATGTTGTGTGATGTGTGTGATGACCAATGAATCATGATGCAATTACATTTCGAATTTCGATGGCGTCCATCTTCAACTTCCGCTATAAAAATATCTTGCGCAATACACAAGGATCACTCCCAATTTTTCTTTCCTACGTCATTTGATCTGTGTCGATGATTTTATGGTTTTCGGATCATAGACAGGAAATACGAGCGGGCAGGGGGGCAGGGGCGGATCCAGAGCACATAACTTTGAGGTAATCCTTGAAGCAAATTAACATATCGGTCTCAGAAACTTTTTCACCTGATTCTCATTCTTCAAAAGGGGCGCACAATTTCCAAAAAGGGGCGCCAGACTTGCTTCAACAAGGGGGGCAGTAGCCGCCTCTTAATTCCGCCACTTTTCCTGAAACGTCGTAAAAACAATAGATACTATATGAAATAAATTCTTGCAGAGGAACCCCTCTAATAGGATTGAGTGGGCAATCGGAAAAAGTTAAGGAACCTTAATACTAAAAAAAACAAAAAAAATTAAGAAACCACTGAAATTTGGAAAAGGCAAGAACTCTGAAATTTCTTGAAAATCCACCAATGTGATTGACTGACCGGCATAATCTAAAATTTACATACAGAATGAAAATATACTTCCCCCTCTAAGTTCGATATTAGAACAGGTCGACCGTTCTAAGTAATATAGCATATAAAATTATATGAAATACAGTTTAATACAGTATCTCCAAATAATGCATGTGTAAAGTTTTAAACACGCAGCATTTTCAGACCTTCCCATCCTACAAACTTGATATGGCAAAAAGCCCACGATAATGCTGTTACCTGGTCAGACGGTGGGTGCATTTTCGAATTTTGGCCCTTTAAGTTCGCTGATAATGCACTTTTACGGGAAGCAATACAATGGGCACCCCCCCCCCCCCCCCCAGATGAATTTTGTTCCGACGGCACTGTACAACCTTATTACTCTAAAAAATGAATATCCATATGTGAAGCTATTTGATGGTAACAATTGAGTTTCTTGTGTTGTTGTTATATGTCTTAGCCGTTAGTGTTATATGTTAAGTTGTTATATCAATTTAAGAACCATACTGTAAAGGGGCCTATGAAGTTATAACTGGTCTTTGCACGATTTATTTGTGATGCAGTTTACTGCAATATTGAACATTGCTGCTTTCTTTATTTTCTTGATAAAAAATTAAAGCATTTTGTTGCTCATGACATTTATGATCCAATTTCACTGCATCCCTGCTCCCAGCAACTGCATCCCTACCCCTAACCACTTCATTCATGCCCCCAGCCACTGCAACCCTTTCTCAGAGACTGCATAAAATGTGTTAGGATCGTTTCACTTCACAAACTTAAATCATCGAGTTTTGGCTTAATTTCTGTGGAAAGGGGAAGTAGCGAGTTTTGACTTAATTTCCGTGGAAAGTTTATTGAAATTGTAGCTATTGCAAATATAGACAGGACATATAGCCTGACAACCTGACATTCAAGCTAATGTTTACTTTTTCAGCGAATTCTTGTAGTAGGGAGTCCAGGCTCTGCCGGGTGACTTTTTTTAAAATACCTGGATGTCATGTGACTGATATAGTCATTTAACGGTAAAAAGTCAGACAAAATCATTGCTAGCTCTTTACTGGAGTGTTATTTTTTGACACAAGTTACATATTTTGCCTCGTCTCGCTGCAAGCTTTCAATTGATGTATATTTAAGCATGATTTGCCGACATCAGTATTGTCATTTTGACGTCATCAAAAATTTTGCATCATGTCATCAAAGATTCTATTGTCATAATGCCAGCAAAAGCATTTCTTCCATAATTTTTTCATTCAAATAATTAGTATTTAGATCATTTGAATTAAATTTGTGCAAACCGCAATAGCCAAGGAAGTTCAAATAAGGTAGTCACTATCTGACGAGTCAGTCATTTCTTCCTCGGAAGTCATTATTGTCTGGTTCAAAGTCACGGTCCAACTCTGAACCGGACAATAAGTTCTCTGCATTTTCATTTGACTTTTGCACTGAGTTGGAAGAATGTCTTCGCACTATTATAGGCTGTCCAAAATGTCTTCGCACTATAGGTCTCAAGCGCTCGGTATGAAGGTGCATGATTTTCTTAATGGGTAAATTCATCTTCTGGGTCATCTTCATATCCTTGTGCTGTAAAGGAAGCTTTCTTTTCACACCTTGGATGTCCTTTTTACTTCTTTTGAGTTGGGGAAGCTGCTTTTCTTGTGGACCATCCCAATTTCAACTGCAGGCTTTGGGGACATGTCTTGTAGTGGTTGCACCTAAACACTGTAGCCAAAATAACCTTGTTAAGTTGACACAATTTAATTCTTTTCTGATTGAATAATTGTGGATCTGCTGGAACTGCTGTAGATGATTTTGTTTTTTAGATTTGATGAATACGAATCCTTGTCTCTAAATAGCTTTTATAAAGTGTTTCACTCTATTCTACAGTTTCGCGAATGCCTCTGCGTCTGCAATAACTCTTTCCGAGAGATATTTATCGAGGCCAATGTCTTGTATAAGCGCACATTGTTTGTCATTCTTCATCAGTTTTTTCATTACAGTAACCAGTAAGCCCATAATTCCATGGATCTGTGGGAAAACACAGCAAATTTTGGAACCAAAAATTTCAGCGATGCCTCAAATCTCGACACTTTTTGCTTGTTGTTTATGCACATAAACCACTTATTTGTGGGTTTGCACTTCTGCATTGCATGAACAAGGAGCACAAATACATCAGTATCCTTCGCAACAACAACTACTTTTGCATCTTTCAAGTTAGCATGCAAAATCACCCTGGTTTCAACCTTTTTGTGGTTACCTCTTGGAAGGATTTCTATTTGCTTTTTGAAGTCTCCCATGCTTCTTTTCCGTAAATTATAACCAATGGAATTGTCTGAAGCCTGTGACCCTCGGCGCTTCGATGTTTGCATCATATCAAAAATACCTTTTTACCTTGGAGTATCTTTTGCTCTAAACTTTTTTTATGCACTTGCCTTAATGACTTAGCTCTCCATTGTCATAAGCACAAAAATCCAAGAAAACATCGAAAGCAGTCTCAATTACGAACGAAGACCACCAAGCTTTCGAGACTGGCAAGGCTGTCTCTATCGAAAAGACATTTGCACACCTCATCAGAACCATGGCTCTAGTCTTGCAACTCCTGAAGGGGTACTGTGACAATAAAATGAAGCTGTTCTTCTGAATTTCATGTGCAAGGAGTCAAATCCATGTGTAAATCCACCACCAGAGAATGCCAGATGAAGTATTGATGAGATGGTCATATTTCGCAGCAGAAAAAAATCCTATTGAAGAAAGTCATGTACCTTCAGCCCAGCGCGAGGGATTCCTGGATAGCCTATAGTTTCAAGACATTCTTCCGACTTAGTGCAACAGTCAAATGCAGATGCAAAGAACTATTGTCCGGTTCAGAGTGGGAGCAAGACTTGCAACTACGGAGGAAGAAGTGACTGACTCGTCTGATAGCACTAATTTATTCGAACTTTGGTTACTGCAGTTCGCACAAACGTAATTTAAATGATCTAAATTCTAATTATTTGATTGAAAGAATTATGGAGGAAATGCTTATGCTGACATGGATGTCAGCCTCGTATTAATACAAGTTATGCCAACGTATCATTTTATGACAATAAGATCTTTGATGACGTCATGCAAAATTTGGATGACGTCATAATGAAAATACTGATGGCGGCAAATTATGCTTAAATATACATCAATTGAAAGCGTGCAAGGATACGAGTCAAAATATGTAATTTGCGTCAAAAAATAACCATCCAGTAAAGAGCTAGCGATTATTTTGTCTGATTTTTTACCGTTAAATGACGTCATCAGTCATGTGACACTCATGCATTTTCAGAAAAATCACCTGGCAGCCTGGAGTCCGTACTACAATAATCTGTTGAGAAAGCAAACATTAGCTTGAATGTCAGATTGTCAGGCTATATGTCCTGTCTAATAGTGAAGTCAATAGATGGAAGCTAAAATTGCCACTATGTTGATTGACCATCAACTCTTCCTGCTTTATCAGACTTTCGAAAACTCTTGTTTGTGGATAAAATCTTTGAGATCCTTTCACTTTATGCAATAATCAAAGGCACCAGCTGCACTAGCCTCATCAACATCAACGACGTCGATCGTTTTAATTCCTAGGAATATCTGCTTTATTAGTCGACTAAGTGACTAGCATAATAAGAAAAACGCCTTGCATATAAATGACCAAAGTAATTTTCTTCGCCGTTTTTGGGCGGAACAGAGATGCGTTTATGATCTCCAAAGCACAAAGTTTATTGTCCTGGCTATTGAAATGAAGGCGTACAAAAATGTACTATAATTTCTAAAAAAAACTATCTGCTGAGAGCTGAGCAAGCTACGTTTACAACAACAGTACATCTCACTTGTCACATTTAGTCCTACATTTACAGCACCAAGTCATAATACATGGCGATTGTTTACGCTGCTTCGTTGGAAGTTAAAATCAGCAAAACGCTTGCTGAAAAACTAATCTCGCTTACCATGCCTTTCTTGGAAAGTACAATTTCTTGGTGTTTTAGCAAGTCAAAAGCTCTTGTGCAACCGTCATGCTTAGCGGCAGTTGTCTTGTGCAACCGTCATGCTTAGCGAGAAATTGATTGTGTTTGTATTTTCATGCAGTACGATATTAGGCAGGTTTTTTAATTATAGTCGCAAAGCTTGCCGGTTGCGCAAGAGCATTTAATGCTAATGGAGGCTCAGTATTACCAAGTGAAAGAAAATCGGAAAAAAATGATTCGATTTCAAAAGCTTTTGTTAATGGAGCACAATGGATGATGGCCCGAAAAAACGCAGCTCTCACAAAAGCAGAGCTAAACTGATGCTTCGAATTTCCATCAACTTTAGGTTTCCTGAAACGCGGGGCCTTTTTAGAAGAATTACAGCTGATCTAGTTTATTCCTTCCAATCCTATTCATATTCGTACTGAAAGTACTAAAAGGGCCAACACAGGATTAAAAAGCTCCAAAAGAGCTAGGCCTACGTGGGATTACAGAGCTTTAAAAATCATCGCAATCTTTTTAGGTCATTTCAGGAGCACCAGGCATATAATGTCAAACGTAATCCATATTCTTTTGTAGTCCACTCATGCGATACATAAAATAAAGAGGAACAAGTTTCTTATCTCATCTCACTTTTCAATAATGTTACATTTTTATGAAGGTTATAGGTAATGCATAGTTAATACCTCACGAAATAAATACATTTCAGAACCAATAGTCATGGTTTAAACAACACAGCATTAAGAATAATTTGATTGTTAAGTTTGTAAGTATGGCGAGTTCAAAACAAGATTATCAAATTTCTGTCTTATATACATTTAAATAAATTTTTATAATAGGATTCAAGGTCACTTTTTGATGATTAAAAATTAACAACAGAACCACACACCCTAAGATAGGTAGCTTGGGTACATGTCACGAAGGTTCTTGTCGAAAAAGAGTAAAGGATACTCCTTACGGGCTGGGTGAACAAAGAAGGGTTTTCTGTTGAATAAGCCATAAAATTCTAGAGAAAAACATTAATAAACGTAATGTTTTGAAGACCAGATAGGGCATCCTCTTTTCACAGGATATTCTTGTAAAAGATCAACTAAACTGCTGTTTTGGTTTTATTAATAACGTCATAATTCAGTGTTAGGAATACTGTGCATGTCAAAAAGCATCTTCTTCCTCGCTCTTATCTTCTTTTGGGGTCCCTCTCTTAGATGACTTTCGCCTGCAAATAGCAAAGAAATAAAATGTTACGTCATGGCGTTGCGAATATATTCAAATTACATTTAAATCTCCTTTTGCACTTTCAAAATGGAGGCTTGGCTTGAGCGTGGAAATCAGATTAATCAGTACGTGATGTATGGAAAAAAGTTAGTTAATTCTTAGGTTTACAATACGTAATCTTAAGATTTATTCTCTTTTCGTTATTGATTGATTTTTCGCGTTTTTTATGCATTAGGCATAGTCCCAATATGCTTGTTTGATCCAAACATTCAGGTTAACACTAGTAGAAGGTCTACTGCCATGAACGAGAATCTCAAGTTACAAAAATATCGACTCCTAAAAGTTATCAGTCTACTGGAGAAGATTATCAAGATTGGTGCTTTTCAAATACAATTAATCGATCAAATAACGTAAGTTCGGTACAAAATGAGAAGGCCCTTTTAACCGGACTATTGACTTTATCAACCGGATCATGACACTTTACTTTTTTTTACATTCGAAACAAATGATTTTCCATCCCAAGAAATTTTATTATACATTAGCCCAGCTTTGCAAACATTTACAAGGCAAACATGTACAATGGCTCACAGGTAATTTTTACGCCCAAGGTAAAAACTTCTGCACAGTCACAAAAGAATCGTATTCGAGGGAACCATGACTTATTTTGAAGCGCTGTTCTGTTTACCGAGCACCAAAAACTTATCTTAATTGAATAGAGTTGCAGGAGGATTTTTTAATGCAATGCGGATCAACTTATCTATATCCAGCAATCGCAAAGAATGGCATACATACCCGTAAATAACATCTTCATCTGAATCATACAACATTGTGAATGATGTGTTGTCCCTGTTAAGTGCATCTACGAGTGTGAAATGTAAACAGATGTCACTCTTTCGTGCATTGGCCATGGGGAGGGGAATGGTTAAACTAGAAGCTTTTCAAACCTGAAATTGTTAAAACTTGAAACTTAAACAGTTTTAGTAGTGATCAAATGAGAGTACTGCCGCAATGATGCAGAACCTCGTGTTCTTAAAGTATAGCTCCTACTGTTTTGAACAGACAAAGATTTCAGGGCTCTTCAATCAAGTATGAAATTATAAGGAACTCAAATGGTCGAAGTAAAGCATAAGCGGTAAACAAAGCAAAGCCCACGTGATAGGCAGAACAGTGCTGGTGCTATAGGCAGAGCAGAACCAGTTCTTCAGGTTGAATTAATACCTTTACTGGGTACGGAGACAGTAATTCAACGATAACATTCTATTTTACATAAAAATTGGTAGCTTACAAAGCAATTTTAGTACAAATGTACCAACAAATATGTAAATAAAAAACTTAAAGATAAAATCAATCCTGATTGCATTAAAATTCTGGTCTATAAATTAAGTCACGGTGTTATCTAGAAAGACGTACAAAAATATTTTAGAAAAAAGTCGTTTTAGGAAAAACATATTTAGGCCCGAAATGCGCAATACCTGTCAAAGGCCTGTAAAAGCCTGATTGCGTTAGAGCTCTTTTGAAACAACTAGCAGTTTTCTGCATAGAAGACTCACACAGAACATCATAACTATCTGACAGGAATTTTGGGACAACACCGAAGTTCTTAACATTGAGTAAAACAACATTGTTCGGAGGTGGTGACGGGGGTGCGTTTGACAATGTGCAAAAATTGCATACCAACACGAATGGCATTGAAACTAAAAAAACGGTTTCAGTAATTTTCAAAATGACAGTTAAAGGCATTGAGTCATGGTAAATAGGCCTTCTCTATAGGGGGTCATTTGGTTTCGGCGTGATCGTTGCTGTTTCACGTGATATTGGCATCCATTGTTGACAAGTTGCTATTGATGGAAACTGTTTTGTTAATCAGTACGAGGTGAGTTCATGTGACCAGATTAAGGTCAACCAATAGCATCGCAGTCATGAAAATCGTGACTCAGCGGATTTTGGCACTTTGGGTATACCCAATCCATTTTATCATGACTCAATACCTTTAAGTAAGGAAATAGTCAATCAAAGAACAGGTTTTTACGACTGTAAACATCGTGGACACTCAGAGGAAACCAAGATGAAAACAGACAGGATAAGATAATTTTTTTACTATGCCATCTTTATATTATCTCACTTTACTGGAATATTATCAATAGCCCGTTATATGTTTAAAAGATCTACCAATCATTGATTGTTAATATACCAAGTTAATAAAAAAATACAATTTTGCAGAAGACAATTTGGGAAATGTTCTGATTGCCGGGAGGACAAAGGTTTTGATAAACACAAATTGAAACTTAGTTTCGAGTCAGTACGACACACAGACAAAGAATAACAGAGAAAGAAAACCGACAGTTACCTTTTACTGCGCTCTTTGATGGTGAATACACAAATGCCATTGTGTAGAGGTAAAAATTAAATAAACCATAAAAGCACAGGAACTCTGCAGGTAAATTATGTCAAGGGCAATAGCAAAGCGTGCAAATTCCTTTATAAAAAGTGAAATAATGAAAAGAGCTAGTCAAGACTAAGATCAATAATTATTTTGGGTTTATAATAAATAAAACAATTAGAAACAAAATTGCTATTGGAACTAAGAACTATCAACACGAGATAGTTGCAAATACACCAAAATATAACTTAACTTATTCAATGTTGTTGAAAGAAAAACTGAACAAGAATAAGCTGAAAGTTTTTCCGAAAGTTTGCTTTACTCTAAATCATCACTGAAAATGAGCCAGAGTAACCCCAAATACAATTCATGAATGTAATATAATACTTAATTTTACGTTGTTAGATAAAATTTTCACTTATGATCATTTTATTGTGAATAAGAGATTTGTTCCGAGAGGAATAATAAGAATTTTGCTTAGAACTGTTTGAAAAAGTTGTATTCTAATTCTTAAAGGCTCTTGCGCAACCGGCATGCTTTGCGAATGTAATTTCAAAACCGGCCTAATATCGAACTGCATGAAAATACAAAACACAGTCAATTTTTCATGACAGCTGCCGCTAAGCATGCCGGTTGCGCAAGAGCCTTTAAATTGAAGGGAATAGAGCAGATGAAGCCAAAGCAACACAAAGACGATTTATGATTATTGAAAAGATATAATTTTGGTACTGCGTCGTGATTTCAGCAACGAAGTTATCTTGAACGATAGCAGTTCCAAATCTCATACCAGTGGCTGTTAGACTAAAGAGAAAAAATGTCGCAGTTTGTAAATATTTTCAGATGAATCTATAAAGGAGAAAAGTAATTTAGGCAAAGAAGCCCCCCCCCCCCCCTTTCTCTCGAATAGGCTCCCATCCAAAAATATCAAAAATAAATAAGCCCCCAGGGGGGCTAATTCGAGGATCTACAGTATATGACATATATATCATACTCTATCTCCGGACTGCAGCGAGTAGGGAGACAGGAGGTGTGCCTCCAATAATCAAAAGTGATTTTTTCAAAAAGTCCTGTGAATTTTGCGATAACTTTTTGATGACATTAGTTCAGTTCATGAGCCCTTAAGAGCGCCTCGGCGAACCAAAGTGACCACGTGAAGCTTGACAATTGAATGGGAAAATAATTTTGGGAATTTGATGTACCGGCCTGGGTTCAGATCGATGAACAGTAGGTCTATATCTTATCCTGAATACCGGATTTTTTATAAGCACCCGGTAATTATACTTTACTTAAAATATTAACAACAAATCGGTAACGCGGCAAACGAACGCGAGGAAAATTTTTAAAAGCAACACAACTTTATTCACAACATCATGACCAAGCCATTTTTCACTCGCTGTTGAGGAAGGTTTTCATAGTTTGGCTTGTTTGCGAGAGGGATAATGAAATCTTTCTAGATCACAATCAATATTCGTAACACAGGGTGCCAAGCATCTCACTCAAGAGTAAAATCACCAGCAGTATGGACGATATCATCGTTGAGCAGATGTTTTGAAGCATTTAAATTAAATCCGAAAGACTTCCTTTGTAACATTTATTGCAAAACTTCAAACAGTTTTATCAATAAGCAGATTTCATGATAAGAGATAACTCTCTTTAACCATAAAGGGATTTTGAAGACGTCCTATTGTGGCAATCGTTCTTCGCACAAGGAATTAAGGATAATTGGGTGGTGCAAAAAGAAGTCTAAAATTCGATCGACGAGGGACGAACTTGTTTAACGAAATAAAACATTACTTAACGTTAATATTACACCCAGCTGTATATACACTATGTCAAATTATATTAGTGTGGAGAATAAGACATGGTTTTAACATAAATTTGTGCTTTGTTAAAACTTTTGTTTAACAGTGACCTTGTTAAAACAAAGATGTTGTCAGTTCCTGCTGTTAATTCTAAGTAGCCACTACAGAGTGGTTGAATCAAACAGCGCTTGAACGAAATGAATAACGATTTTGCAGTCAAACTCCATCTTTGATGACAGCCTGTGCTCGTTGCTTATCTTGAGGTCAGCTTGAAAAGTAGTAAGGCAGTGTAAAAACAAACAAGTTGCACCGTTCAATTTATTGAACCAGGGTTGTTCAAATAGAAAATTAACTGAGCTGGATAACTTGTTATCTGGATTTATATTTCTAGTGGAAAAACTAATCTTAGACCAAGAAACTCTTTCAAATAGGTTATTACGAAAAACAGTAAATCACCTTCAATCAATTCTTGCTAATTGCTCTTTAATTAGAAATCAACCTTACATGTTTTTATTGTCTGTACTTTTGGGCTCTCAAGTTTTTCATTGTTTCAGACTTAGAGCATCAACTCGGCCTGTTCTGCTTTAGGAATTAATATAAACTATGTGGATCAGCGACAGTCAGCGGTAGGTAAATCACGTGATTTTGTAACAAAATTGGAAGAGACTTAACAACATACCACAACACATATATAGCAAGCTTGAAATAGCGACTGACAACGCTCTAGAGTAGGGGAAGACTTACATGCTCATAACGTAAAGTTTATGAACAGACCGATGGACTTATCTACAATAGATCATGTACAAATAAAATCCTGAGAAAAGTAAATCTTAGGAAGTAGTGTCGAATACATTAATAATCAATGTTAAAGAGCTCCAACAGCGATGCTGGACAAGTTGAACATCAATTTTTGGTGCCATTTTCGGCCAGCCTCGACCTCAATATGTTTTGCAGCCACCAAACGCTTACTAAATTCGGGGATCCATCAAAACCCTATAATGTTTTCTGGGATGCAGCTTTTACAGACCTTCTGAAATTACTTACTGTGATTGGTTGCATTCCTTACGTTTAATGGAAGCCAGGCTTTCAACAGAAGAGGCTGAGTTCATCCAGTTGCACAGTTATTGGATGTTTCGAACCTTAAGGAAGTGGGATTAGACTAGACCCAACCCAGATTTCTCTCTAATGTGCATCGTGTTTGAGTGAACATTTTACAATAGTTGGGTAGCATGCAATTGGTCTGGTGTACTCAGCAGTGTAGACATGGAAAGAACAAGTAGCTCACCTAATAGCAACAACACTGAGCATTAAGCCAGTCAGAAATTTCACGCGTACATCTAAAAGAGATTGATTAAGATGAAATACGTAGAACTGAAAAAGCAGACGTTACGATGCATGTTTTTTGTAAATAAGCAGCTTAAATAGCAAAAGTAATAGCAAAATTTAATCATTAATCTCTGAACTGTGGCTTTTGTTCAATAATTGAGAATATTCAAATAACTTAACAAATAATGCAGCATAATTTATTGCGATGAAAGCAGATTTTGCGATCTAACAGCAGATATTTGCATTACTAGGCGTACATCGAGTTCACATTGTGACCTATCTTAAGCAAACAAATTTTCTCAGTATGACAGGATTGCCTTAACATTCTCTTAACATTATTGATGCTAATTTTATTTAGAGTTTTCAATGATCTTTCTTAGACTACATCTAGCATTAAAATTCAATATTGCTCAAAGTCACAAGCCATATTGCTCAAAGTCATCATGATTAAATAGGATAATAAAAACATGAATAATACAGTGATCGTACGATAAATAGAAATACATAAAAAGCTAGATAAAGGGCTACATGGAAAAGTTTCTTACAACAATACCCAGAACGAATTAATACATCAAACAAAGGAAGTACAGAGAACAAATTGTGTAGTATGAAGTTACAACTTACCAAAATATGGCATGTTTCGCAGCTCAAAGTAGGCCTTCACAATCAGAATTATCAAGTAAAGCAAGTAAATACCACCGACAATGAAGAAGAAAATTTTCAAACCCTAAAAACAAAGAATGAAAGAAAGTGACAGTGCCGAGTAAACAAAGACGAGAGGACACAGGGCAGTCAAAAGCCACCATACATCTCTGCTCCAAGGATTAACCCGTGCCTTTAAAGGTCACAATAGGCCCCGCATCAATATATAAATAAATCTTGATACAGGCCTAAACAAACCCAAGTACACCTCTTTATGGATCTCCCAATACCCCTTTTGCACGCCAGCCCGTTATTTGCTGAGTTTGGTAAAATAAAATAATAAAATGTTTGTATTATGGGATAAAAAACTGTCCTACAGTTCTAACCTGAACGCAATATAAGCATGAGTACGATAAATATTTAGTGCTTCTTCGCTTTAAACCACTAAGTTAAGAGGTTTTCTCGATTTCAATACAAAACATTTGTAAAGAGTCTAAGCTTGGATATTACAGATTTAAGATATGGCTTTGTATTTTATCATTTCTGGTTTGTTGAACGTTCAGAAATGATAGACCGTACTAGCCAAAATCACCGCAAAAATTCTACAGATAACAGAGAACAAAATTAGCTGTTTTTGTGGCTTTAATATCGCCTTGCCAAAAATAAATATTCAATTGAAATCTGAATCTGAGAAAATATCCAACAGACTAACGAATGGGTGGATCGGAAAATAAGCACGACTGTGCTAACAATATGGGATACAACAAACGCTGGAACCAATAAAAAAAGGAGGTCATTGAGGTGCTATGGGCAACAAAAGTAGAACGTCTTTGAAGATAATTCTAAACAAAACTTTGGGTGTTTATAGAAGAACACCACGATAATTACAGTTTTGGAGAAAAGGAAATCTAGTCCAATCATCACCTAAAAAGTTGACTCAGAGACAAGCAAAAGCTTTGAATTCGATAAAGAAATCTAAAACAGCCTCAAAGAAGTTGAAATTATCGAATCTTTAATAGCTATGTACTTTACAGGATCGATTGAAAGAACAAAAATCTTTGGATAAGAAGCTTCCCAACTAGTACTTAACTGGTCTGGAAGTCAGTTAAACAGCCAGATAACAAGAGTTAGATAACAATCAAATGAATAAAAATAAATGAGTGCATATTTTTCATTTGAAAAACGGTACAATCAAAGAGGCTGAAAAAGCTTACCACAAAATGACCAATATCAACTTTGTATTGATATGAAGGATCAAACAGCTCATTGTGTCTAGAGAAAAGTACAGTCAGATGGTAAACAACGAAGCTACAAACCATCTTTGCATAAGAGCTTAATCGCTATACCTGTTTACTTGAAAAGTAAGAACCCTGTAGCAAAAATTTGATAACGAATAAAATTCTCTATTCTTGGCCTAACTGAGACCCATTTATATTTGTCACAGTGCACAATATCTTGTGGGAAAATGCCATCTAAACCTATTGTTACATCTTCTAGCTCTAAGTTATGACTGAACCATGAAAGTATCGTAGATGTTTAGTAACTGGAAGCTCGGTTTCCAGCAAGAATAAGCGGAAAAGTTGCTTGAGGCTAAAATAACATTAGACACCAGACAAAGGTATCTTCAAATACAATGGACAGTTAATAATCGAACAGAACTTACTGTTGCCAACCCAGCAAGACACATCCTATGACCCACATTATTCCAACGATCATAATTTTCGGAAGGTAAAAACCAACAAAGGTTCTCTCACTCTAAAAGAAGCAAAATGATGTCCTTTGTTATCCATAGGTGTAAAATGGTATTCAATTCAAAAGCAAGTTAAAAATTAGTGGACTTAGTCTAGGCATAGGTCGGTGACGACGATGCGTATTTCAGAACAACAAAAAGGGTAACAGATGCAATAAAATGCCCTTGGTCAACTATTTTAAAGAATGATACGAAATATTGCATGTGTTGTCTTTGCCAAGTGTGATTTGATTTTATTACTAGCCAATAAAATGCAAAATAAAGGCAAATACAAAACTCTGAAGAAAATAATTTTATGTAAAAGATGAGATACTGTATTACAGATTACAAATAATCGCTTTAAGACAAATTTCGATCATCAGTGATAAATAGATACAGAAATATTCTTTATTCATTTTCATCATCATTAAATTCTTCTAAAGCTACGTGCAAGAGAAAGCTCCGGTGCAAGAAAAGATCGGAATTGTTGATTCAGAGTTCTCAAAATATACATACCTGACGAATGCCGTGGAAAGCACAGAGCCAAAACATAAGCATAGCAGCTAGAAATGTTACTTGAAAGACAGCATCGATAGCCAATGGTATCCAACTATGCAGCAAGAAGTTCAGAGGAAAAATCGGATCTGAAAGAATTTAGCAGAGAAAAAACTCGTCATTATGGTAGGATAGGCAAGGGGCCGGGTCAAAACTCGAGCTTTGGAAAAACATTTTGGATACCAATCTATGCATACAATGACGGCATTAGGAAAGAAAATTTAACTTTCAGGTTTAAATCTCGATAAATCGAAACCTCAATAAATCAATCAAATTTATAGTTCCACTTATTGATGTTCAGCAGTATACGTACAATACTGATTATCATATTTGCAACAAGTGCTACAGTAAAATGGTACAAACGGTAGTGAATTACCATCGTAAAGAAGCAAAAGCGGCAACAACAAAGACATCCATTTCTGCTCGATCGTCCATTCTCTCAAGGGGAATCTTTTCAACGTGTGAGCAAAAAGACACTGCAATGGCAGAAAGAAGAAATGAAATACGAGCTCGGAGAGATTCCTTACTTACTGGGCAACAATAAAATTAAAGAAACCCAGCAAAAAATTCAAATTTAGAACCCATCAAGACCAAAAATCCCCTTGTATTCAATAAAATAATTAAAACTTTATTTCTACAATATCAACACACAAACAAAAAAACAAAACTAGAAAAGAATAGAAAATTCATCTTCAGGTGATAAAGGTGATGCGAATCTTACCGTTACTGTGAAGGAGAGAACCAAGAAAGCAAAACGAAACCATATCTCGATTTGCGTGAACTCAGCATTGTAATATTTGAACTGAAATATATAAATTATATTCGCACTTTAGAACTGAAAACATAGCAACTATAAGTAAAAATGACATTTACACTAACAAAGACAAAAAACTATTGCAGTAATATATTTTATCCATGTCTCATTAACTAACACGAAGATTTCTAAATCAATTTTCAATAAAAGTTGGGAAAACTTATCAAGAACTTCTTGTCTTCTGCAAATTTTTATTTAAAAAAACACATGTGGGTTCACAAAAGAAAACAGAACAATGTACTTACCATGAAAAGAATATTTCGCACTTTAAGCACCGAAGGGAACGAAAGGTCGTGGAATCTGATGCTGATTTGATAAGAAGGATGCTCTATGTTGCTTATATGAAGGACAACAAAATGTTCGCAACCCTAGGACGAAGTAAGACGGAAATATAACATTCCAACACGATAATATGGCCGACATTTACAAATGAATTAGAAAGTACTAAAAACATCCTGGCAACATCAAGATGTTTTATAAAACTCAATAGCCAACAAAATTATTTTGGAAAGTACCGCCAGGAATATCAGAAATGCAAATCTTTCTAGCTGAGGACGTTACCTTTTATTGCCCCGAATGTTATCATATATTTTGTGTACATGGCATTATGTTTTTTCGGTATAACCTTCTGCATAAATGAGGGTTGAAATGTGAGAGGTAACTTGATAACCATTGTGTCTTATTACTAATCAGTAACTGATCACACATTGTGTTTTCGATCATTGGTATTCTGAGCCAACAATTTGATGAGATCCCGTGTGTTAAACGGCAAATCATATTTAGGCAACTTTGTACCATTGCTGAGATTAAAAACTATAACTAAAAACACACATACACATTCATAGTTTGTTCTGGAAATTTTCGCTGCCCTCTGGCAGCCTATTCAGTGAGAAATAAGTCGGTCATACAAAACTCAATAAGATTAAACATTTATCTTTTAACTGCTCTTTGATTAACCAAACAAACATTTATAAGATCGATGCAAAGCAAAAATCAAATTAAGTAAACGCACAATAAATGTCAAAGTTTAGCTATGAGGCGTAAAGGATTAGTGAATTGTTTTACCTTGACAGTACACTTAATGGTTCTGGTCCTGTTATGGAATGACTGCGATAATAACTTGTAGCTGCTCGTATGTTTATTTCGTCCCATGATTTTCACAAAAACACGGAACTGCTTTTCAAATGTAAATTCTGGAAAAAATGCAGTAACTGTTGATTAAGAACTACAGACTATAGTGGGTTTGAGAAGTCAGTTGCATGTGTCTGGCAAAAACCTTTTTAATCAAACAATAAAACAGATTTTTTAAATATAATGACAGTCAAACAAAAAGAAAAAAATTTGGTCTCGAAATTGTATGTCAGAAGTAGTAAAATTGAATAAAAGTTCACAGATGCTTCATAATGGTCAGAAACTTAGATATCTAAAAAAATAAGCAATCTTAAAAAAAATTGACCAAGCAATACGCGTGACGTTTTCGTGGATGCTAATGGTGTGTTTTTTGGTACAGAAGATAAATTACAGTTTGTGAATGGATAAGAAATGTTGCAAGAGATGGCCTAAAGGTGAATGTTGAAAAGTTATGTGTAATGCAATCAGAAAAAGGGAAGGACAGTAAAAAGGAGCAATCGAGGACATTGGACAGAGATCAACCCTGAAGAGAGGACACCACAGTTAATTTAGGTTTACCTGTCAGCGATGCATGGAGCGAGTGATTTCAAATGTATGAAAATGCTTGAGATGCTTGAGAGAGGCATGAAAAGAATGAATAAAGCAGGCAACTTCATAGAAGTTCCAGCTAATAACATTCCAATCTAACTTTCACAATAAATGGGCCATAAAAACTCTAGTAAAAACTTGCATCAAAATCTGTCATTTAACGATTTGATTACGGTTCATCGAAAGGTCTTACCTTTTTTCCGTAATCCACTTATTTGCAATTTGCACAAAAGCCACAGCTGTTGGTTGAAGACTGTGAGCATCCCAGACTCCATTTTAAAAGGCCCAGTCTAGAATGGGAATGCAATTACTGAATCATTGTATCTTGCTATATAAAACCAGCAATATTTAAACATTTTGAATGATTATGATATGTCTTTGGTCTTTGAATGACATCTTGATGTTTAACTAACGATAATTTGCTAAATCGTATAGAACATGCCATATTGAATGCCTATACTTGATAGATAAACAGAAAGTAGCCAAAAGTGAAACTCTTTTGAATAGTTTATAATACTAAATTAGACTAGGCGGAGAATAGGGGAATGGTCGCCCGAAAGCGAAATTTATGGGACCCAGTGCTTTTGGTCAATTTGAGGGTGCTGATTTCGAAAATCGATGTTATACGGGGATTTTGGAGGGCCATCAGCCTCTTTTTCGTGTTTGAAGTCTCGTTTTTGCGTATCAATGAGAAAACTGTTTAAATGGAAATAAGTTAAAATCTTAAAGTTGATTAAGCACATTCTTGCGCATAAATGCTTAAAATTGAATTTTGGAATGTTAAGGGGGCCAAATACCTCGTTTTACGAGGAAATTGCGTAATCTTAAATTTTTTATCTTTAAGAGACATCCAGCAGCGCTATTCAGAACTATACAGCGCTATTCATTACTTACTGACAAATAACACAAATGGAAAAACTACAGGAACATCTAGATAAAGTTAAATCGTTTCAAAGTTCCCGAAGATCGTCTACTGAGTCACTGTACGCGACATTGTCTTTTTCACTTCTGCTTGGCTTAGCGAAAGTTCCCAGGTATGTTCTTGGTAACAAGCAAGGAGCAAAATACCGGGGGCCCCTAAAAACTAAAGTACCATATGTAAAATACTTTCATTGTGTAAAATATGGCTGTTGTTATACTTATTCATCAGGGCTGCCCCCCCACCCCCCCAAACAAAAAGTTGTATGTCGGTCTTTGGTAACGAGTATCACTTTGACAGTAACAAGTATCACAAGTATCAGAATCCTCATTCATTCCTACCATGATCTATCTACTAGGAAGTCCAACTGAAGCATCAAACCGCCAGCTTGTTATCAAATCATAGAGATATAGTTTGCGCGGAGAATATAATGGAACCTTTTGTGTTCTTTACACTGCGGCAGAAGACCGAGATTCAGGGTCTCTTTTTGTTATTTGAACTCCTGTACAAACAACTACTTTCGGAGAAGACTTAATCGAGATGTTCTTTGATTTATATAAAATACACGACGAACTGAGATATAATACTAAATAATAATGAATGTTGTACAAAAAAAGGAAGTGAACAGGATTTCCTGCCCTGCTACACTATGATTCTGTCACACGATTTTTGCTAAATCTGTACTTACTGCAGAATGCTGAAGTTCTAGTTAAATGATTGTTATTTTTTAGGTTTATATGTGTATTTAGATTGAAAAAGGAACACATTGTGAATCAAACTGCCAATATTTCTATCAGATCCCATAAATTTCGTTTTCGGGCGACCATTCCCCTATTCTCCGCCTGGTCTAAATATATTTGAATATGATGTCCCCAAAACATCTTATAAAATCTGAGAGATCTGAGAGATTCAACAAGATAAATTTCAAGTATTGCATTTAAAAATGATAGCCAAACGATAAGAGTTTCGAGTAAAATGACCGAAAACCATTATCCCTGAAATTTTCAAATTTAAATTCGGTAATGTTTTGAAGTTTAGCTTGGCCTTAATGGATTACTAAACTGAATATTTGCAACAAAGGGGTTTAAGTAAAGAAATATGTGCATTTCTTGCGAGACAGTCTCCTAGAGGATTTGGTTAATACCTGGAAAACATTGGGGCCTATATTTGGCAACATAATGATGCAGCCCTTTTTAGGCCATTTTTGAACAAATTTTCTTTTTTATCTGTTAACTCAGTGCCCTTCCTTGGATTTAAAAAAGCCTTAACATAATCAAAATATATGTTTGCGAATACCCAAATGACAGTTGCTTATTTTTACAAATATCTTATTTTCTTACTTCAAACTGGTTACATACATATTATTGCTATTCTTGCAAACTGGTATTTTTATTTTGTCCTAGATCAAGCAATGGCTTAATCAGATAATAATAAAATCCATTGCAAGATTCCCCAGTAATCACCTATATAGGTGCTGTATTACTTTATCTTAATAGTGTTCATTTACACTTAAAGACTCATTGCTAACAATAAACCATTGCGCTATTTAAGCACCCCATAATGCATTTTTAGACTGTCTAAAATCAATGTTAGTTAATCCTTAGTAAATTACTGCCATTGTTTAGATGTTCCCCTTGCTCGCAAAGTCCCATTGTTAGCAATGAGTCTTTAATACTGCCAAGGGGATCCAACTTACCATTAGATTCACTTTTGGGTCCAGCTGTCTTGCCGTGAGGGTATTCTGACTGATGATAGGGGGGCCTAAAAAATAACATTTTTATGAATTAATGAAAAAACTTCTCATCTAATATATTCATATGATACTTGAAAAGACAATGCAAACACATACCAACTCACATAGAACACACATTTCTTTGTCAGATAACTATTTACATCTGATGACTACATACATTCAAGTAAATCATATTTAAATGCTGTAAATCCTCAAATTAGCCCTGGGGGCTTATTTATTTTTTATATTTTTGGATGGGGGCTTATTCGAGGGGGGGGCTTATATGATGGGGCTTATCAAATTATTGTAGACATTAAGAAGACATTAATAAAAGATCTTGTTTATTTTAGCAGGAACTTATTGACGAGCATTTAATTAATTACTACCAAAAGTATGAATTTGTTGTGGAAATTCAATAAAACTCCATAGGCAACCTCAGATGGCAAAAATCATCAAATTGAGGGACCTATAGAAAATCCTTTTCCTATAGAAAATTATGGGACAGGGTACTATGAATTGCATCAAAATTCTGAAACAGGGTGAGGGTATCAAAATTAAGAACTTCTCTTTTTGTTCAGTTGTTCTGTTTTTTAATGATACACCTAAAATAACTTCGAAATTGAAATATCTTTTTTATCTGAAAGGTAGACTACTTCCTTTGTTTAAAATCTAAGCCTGCTTTCTAAAAGCACATTGGAAAAACCTCTTTGATTGTCATGTCTCTAATAATCCTTCATTAAATTAGGAGTTTTGATCAGTAAACCTGTGCTGGGAATGCAAGAGAGTACATTATTCGTATATCTATCAATACCATTAAAATGAATTGAAAAGCATCCTATAGCATTTGACAGAATGTAATAGAATATTAACATACCTGCAAGACCAATTATGAAAGTAATCACAAAACAAGAAAAGAATCCCACAAAGACAAGAACAAATTGTCTCTTTGTAAGTGTGTATAGTCTCATCTGCACTGACCTTGTAAAAATGAAAAATTGTGTCAATTAAAGATGTGAAAAACAATTAGCAAGTTTGTATTATACTTGAATTAAACAGCATGCCTCAAAAGACCAGCAGATTAAGCATTGTTACCTCCCAAAATATAAAGTAAGAAGAAATTGACTTAAAACCAAGTTATGAGCAATGCAGCTAACAAATTGGAGCCAGTTTGCCCCATCTAGCTACAGCTACAAAAAGAATCTTCAACATCACTCAGTGGCCATAGAAGGGTTTTTCTTCGAATGGCTATTCTTGGCAAAATCATTTCTTTTGTCTTTCTTAATTGTGTTGACAATATATTTGACCCTACAGACTATTATCATATATAAAAGCAAGCACATGTTGCATTTTTTATGCTTATTTCAGGTGTGCAAACAGTTTAAAACAAACTTTTAAAATGTAAAATTTTTGGGAAAATAAAAACGAAGTATTTTTGGATTCCCAAATGAGTGCCACTGTAATGCAGTGAAGCAATAACAAATAGTTTTGTAGCAGTAACTTCCAAATGATGATTAGGCACTGAAAAAAACTATTGAAAACATCTTGCAAAAACTTATTTTATTTTCTTTTTAATTTTTCAGCAAAACCTTTGAAAATAGTTTGGACACATTTTAAATCTTACCTTTTTATCACAACTACCACTAAATGTAAAAATAGGTCACTGACCATAGGCTTCAAGCATCCTTTTGCAACACAAACTTCAGAACATACATTTGATTTGTTTACTCTTCTTTTTTTGAAGCACTTAGCTACTAATTTTACATTTAGAACGATTGAAAGTTGCCAGATGTCTGATCAAAATCAAACAGAGAAAAGAAAAACATGAAGCAATGAAAATGTTTAAAATGCCAAAGATGTATTTAAGATAATTTATTTCATGGAAACAATACAATCTAACATAACCACCATCAGGCCTTGCCCGGAAAGGCGCTCGATCGAGCGCGCGCGCCTAGAGCGCACCCAAAAGCAGCCTTGGAGAGCGATTTATAGAGCCCCTCAAAACGTAAAAACAATATTACCACGGAGCAAAATAATTTCTTGGCCTTTGTCTAATAAACTTGATCAAGCATAAACAATCTTCCTAATAGACCGCAATATTATGATTTGCGTAAGATTACCCCTTGAAAAAAAAATTCAGCAAATTCAACGTTGGGTTTTCGATACCATTTTTAATCTAATAACCCTCTAATAACCACCAAGGACACAGGCCATCAAGCGTATTTTCCGGCAGATTTATTTGATTTTCGAGCAAGCGTTAATCTTCTGTTGAAGTATTATTTTCTGTTTTTCTTAATAATTTAAAATCACCTTTGCAAATCAGAGTTCACGTTTCCGTCCAAATTACCGCATTGCTTTTCAGTTTTCATTTGTTTTCGCGAGTAGTAGATGTTCTAGTGTGTCTTATAGAATGAATAGCATAAAAAGGGAAACAAAGCTAATGTTCGACTTAAAGCCATGCGTTTTCCTATATTTCTATATTTGTATAAACATAGTGTTTGCTGCATGTGTTTTTATTTCATATTATGGTGCTTTTTGGTATCACCATTGAATTTCTTATTTAACACTCTTCCAAAGCTTTCGATATGAAGCTCTCGATCTTCCAAAGCTCTTGAAGGATGCTCTCAAATATATTTCATTTAAAGGTGCGAAATAGAGCGCCTAGAGTTTCTAAGGGGCTCTTTTTATGGAGCACCTTCATTTTGCTTAGAGCAAGGCCTGCACCATTTTGAATCTTCAGTTTTAACACAACATTGACAAAAAAGCATTTCTTTTTTCAGAAAGCATTTTTTTCAAAAAGCAGCTCAATTCTGTGAATGCATATTATGGGCAATATGCCACAAACCAAAATGTGTAAAATTTTTAAAATCATGTTCATACTGATTAAATGCAAATTTTCAAAAAAGCACAGGCATGCATCAAAGATTCCAGTCTGGGAATTATGGCAAGTGGCTTTATTAGTCTGCCTGGCTTGGCTAGATTTTCTTTTTAATTAATACTCATGCAGATCAAAACATGCAGAGGTCTTTAGCAATTTAATAACTATTTTTGCCACAATAAGAGGTTCGACTGTCAGGGCCTATAGTGTATATTTTTTATCTTCCTTTATCATCATGATCTCAAATAAAAATTCTCTGTAATAACAAATACTGATAGCCTCGATGATATAACATTCTTACAATACAAAGATGATGGCTCTTGGCACTCAAAATTTTTATTGAGTCCAAGTTTAACTTTTGTGATTATACGTCGCGTTTGCTAGATGAGTATTGGAGTGGAAGGTCGCTTCTCCTTGACTCATGTTGAGAATAAATTATGAAACAATGAGAGAGAAGGAGAAGAAAAGGGGTTACTTCTTCCTGTCTACTCCTAAAAACAACACTCCTAAAATTCCTATACAGTTGCGTATGAGAAGGTAAGCTTATTAATATACCAGAAACAAATTCCAGCGTTGTTCTAAATGTATGTGTGGGAGGTTAACAATACTCACGATTCCAGCTGCCTCAGTTTTGGGTGCGCCATGATACTTCTGTCGATTCGTAACCAAAGCGATAAGAAAAATTCTAAATTGACATGGTACCACGCTGAAACTACTCTCTTCTGTTTTCCTAAATGACCAAGGACTAAAACAATGAGGATTCGGTGAGTAGGTGGTCAGATCAACAAATCAAACAGACCAAACTTCCATGGAACAACAAGCCACCAGTTATTTAAACATTCTCGTATTCACACAAGCCTCTCCGTGAAAACGAGTTGGTAAAAAAAAGCATGGCGCTGGTCAACTATGATCTCAATGTCCCTGTTCCAACAGAAGAAGATGTAGATGAAACCGTGAAAAAAGTTGAAAGGTTGATCAGATTTGGCTTCTCAGTAATTGCATTAAATGTAAACCATTCCGTCTCAAACAAGCGAAAGAAACCGGGAAAGAAAAACGACAGCTTGCAAGCGGAAGATGACGACAATAACAAAATAGCATTATGCCGAAGGCGACTGGAGCGGATTTATCAAAATGTTAACAATGTACCAAACAATTGTAAAATTCTTAGCCGTGTCACTGTATTACTAGACAACCCTGACCATGTCAGATGTCTTCAAACTGATTTTATCCAATCGTTTGACATCATTGCAATTCGGCCTACTAATGAAAAGTTATTTTTACAGGCGTGTACACAGATTGAAAACATTGACATTATTAGTTTAGATCTAGACGAAAAAATCCCTTTTAGACTAAAGCATTCAACTGTAGGTGCTGCCGTTGATCGCGGAATTTGCTTCGAGTTGTCTTATGCATCATGTATAAGGAGCACAAACCTTCGACAATATGTTCTGGCAAATTCTCTGGAATTGGTTAGGAAGTCACACGGCAAAGGAATTATCTTTACCAGCAATGCACAGCACTATATGGAAATTAGAGGACCCCAAGATATTGCTAATCTTGGGTTGTTGTTTGGCTTGAGGAATGACCAAGCAAGCAAGGCAATTAGGGCAACATGCAAAGAAGTTGTAGTGCATGCTTATGCTAGAGCAAAGACAGCAAAAAGTGTATTTTGTATGAGAAAGACTGGGGAACCCTCAACTGACCTTGAAACCATTGTAAGAAATGAAATAGAATCTCCCGACACTTGCAACCAAGTCTTTCATAATGAACCAACTGCAAAACGTGCAAGAAAATCTGACAAAGTCAAACTATAAGACAGGTTCATCCCAGATTGATATTCTATAACATTACATCAATAGAATTAACAAAGTCTTGTGTATTCATTCTTTTTCATGATTAGATTCATGATGACAAAAGGCTTCTTTCAGTTTTTGCATTCTTCTTCATCAGAAGAACAAAATGATGACACATAACATTTTTTTATTATTAGCAGAAGTAGTATGGTCCAATTTTTAAGGATATGTAAACAGTCTTCTTCAGTGGCGAAGCTAACCAAGAACAGGTGGTCCTGCCTAAAGGGGGTCTGGGGGCGTAGTCCCCAGAAAAATCGTGTGAAGCCACGCCCTAGATGCCCTCGGAAAAGGGGGAAACGCCCTTCTGGATATGTTGAGATCAAGATTGCAGTGAAACATTTTTCACTGTCACATTTTGGAAAAAAGGGGATAAAGGTTCGGATCCTTTCAAGTTCCTCCTGCCTTACATTGAAGAAGTCAAAAGAGCATCACAAAAATTCTTTCTAAAATAAGCAACATTTGAAAATGTTTTCATTGATTGAAAATTTAGAAATCATTGACTAAAAAAAATCGCTTGGGCAAATAGGCATATACAGTTGTAATACATACTGGAAACATAATTGATTCAAATTATTTAAAAGAAGTTGGAATATTTTGTCACAACATGGATATGTCTGATGCATGGTAAATAGGGTCTTGAATTAATTTGTTTTGAATATCAGAGGAGATCCCTGACATTTTGCCAGTACAATACAATCTGAGTCACCGAGTACAAAAGCTCCCAGTGTTTACCATTGTTTTCCTTTTCATCCTTTTCAAAGCGTCCTTTTCATCGGGACCTCTGAATGGTATGGTAGTTCCTGTTTAAGGCTGGAGGACGAACTGCTGAAATTAAATTTAAGCAAGCCCTTTTTCTTTCATGCACACTCCATCTCCCCTCGATCTCGATCGACAAAAAAACGAAGATTCTCTCTCGGCAGCGGCGGCAAACTTTTTCTACTTTTTATAATAGGCCTTTAAATATGACTTTCTTGCTCTCTGCAGTCTGAGAGAAAACTATATGCATATCAGGTTTCTCGCGATGTCTGTGATATTCCTGACTTTAACAGTAAATAGGACCAACAGAACGACCCTAAACAATTTGATTTCCATAAGTACCACTCGTCTTGAAACGATCGATTCTTGTATAAATCAAGTGACGACAGTGTAGGGCCGAAGCTTCTAGCAGCAAAAACTTCTTTAGCAGCATAATCATGATGTCCTCGTTACAGTTATCAAAATAATAGTTTATCCATGATATTAAGCCTGACTATGGCCTGAGTGAAAATTCTTTGTGACCTTTGACCGAGGCGCAGAAAATCAACAAATTATACCGCAACATAGGGCTCCAAAAGTCTAGGTCCTGCCTTCATGAAAGAGCAGGACCTGAGGTCCTGCCATTTCTGAAGGTCAGGACACAGAATAGAAATGACACAGTGTCATTTTCTATTCTGTGGTCAGGAGTGCCATTGTTTTCTTCTATTGTGAGGCAGGACCAAAAACAGGGCTACGAGGCGTTTGCCCATTGTTGGGCAGGACCAAACATAGGGTTTAGTCCTGCCTACGAGTATTGGGCAGGACTGACCACAGGACTAAATTTTTGACGATATCAATTTACGAACGGGATACTCGAAATTCCATTCCAGTCACCCTATGTCTCAAAATTGAAAAAGGGCGTATAAGTGTAGAATATAACAAGAAATGCCTTTGTATCAGGCATATAATGATTTCATAAAATGAATTAATTTTTAATATTTTAAAAATTGTTATCTTTAGAAATTTGTGGTCCTGCCCGGCAGGACAAGCAGGACCTTTGGCTTCGCCACTGGTCTTCTTCTTCCTCCTTGATTCACATTTCCTGTAACATTTGATGATGAAGATGCAAATGCGCTTTTAATGATTGTTTTTTGTTTTTATTGTTATTTTTATGAGTATGCTTAATTCATAATTACCTTCTTCTCTATATTCATCTTTCTCTTCAATAAGTTCATCATCTTCATTATCAGTTATTTATTATAGTGTTATTTGTGTTTAGTAATGATCATTATTGCAATAAAATTGTGGTAGTGAAGTTGTAGTGGTTGTGTTTTTGAACTGTTGCGGCTTGTGGCCTCAACAGTCACGTGCTTGCGTTTCTGATTGGCCTATTTCAATCCACAACTGGGTATATATATTTCCTAGTGTACTGTTTTTATCTATGTTTTGACCTTTCATCAGGCAAAAAGCTTCAGTTTGTTTTCAAAATGTTTGCTTTTTTCAAGGCCATCTTTTTTATCAATCATGATATTTCTTATCAATTTATTTTGCATATTTATAAACTCTGTTTCTCATTTTCTTGGTTCAAGGACATATTACCTTTTTTGTTTTACATCCTTAGTTTATCTCATTAAATGAGAGAAAATTTTCATGATTATCACATTTGTAAGTTATCACCTGTCTCCTTTGATGATACTTTTCAATTTTGTACACCTGTTTTGGAATATGTTTTTATCTATTATGAAGAAAGACAGCTCAGAAAAAACTTCATATTTGGCACCATTGAATCTAATTCTAAACACCTTTGTTTACATTTGCATTCATTTTCTTTGCCAATAATCTCCTTTTCCCGCCTGTTTCTTTTCTTAGTATAGTATTTTTTTCTTCATTGTTTCCAATCATTCTATTGATAAATAGTTGACAATTCTTTTGTTACTTTTGTTGTTGTTGTTCAGGTTGTCTTGATTGTTACTACTATCCTAATTCTTCATTTAATCATCCAAAGCTGGATGAACTGTAGTTAGAACTACAGAAAATAGTAACAGTAAATCTGTCTATGAAATATTATATAAATGAAGAAAATGACCTTTGTCTAATTTCTTCTAAAGAAGATAAAATTACTTTTTTTCTCCTTAAAATGATACGAAGTATCTTTACTATTATATAATATAAATAATATAAATATTGTTTTTCTTAATTTATATAACAAAATTTGTTGCATATTTTTCAAATCTATTTTTCTATCAATACCAATTAGACGGAGGAAATAAAGGGTGAAATGATGCATTTCATCAGTTATATGATCCGCAAAGAATTGACCAAGCAACTCTTCTTCTTTTCTTTTGATGCTGTTGATGATAACCATGGTGACTCTCCTTTGTTTCTAAACAGCTTCAGTCAATTCAAGACTAGAAATATTTCAAGGATGATCGTCTTTCAACTTTAGTATTACTCTCCATCTACAAATAAAAACTATAATTCTGAAGGTACGGTTGGTATCCTATCTTTTAAAACTCATCTTTATCACTCGTACATAATCGTTTGTTCATATTTTTATTTTAATCCTCGGTTTGTAGCAAAACCTGTTTTCACAGTTCTTTTGCTTCTTTTAATTTGCTAATAACATTTTCTTCAATTAAAACAAAGAAAATTGAATAAGTTCTCTATTTGTACACCTTTCAATGAAAATTTTGATGAATATTTGTACACCTTTGTATCAGTTATTTTTTCCAAAGTACGAATCAACAACACAGTCCACTTTCCCACGACTCATCAGTCGTTAATTGAATAAACCTTTCCGAAATGTTCGAAAACTTGTTGTTATCGCACGTGATCGATTCACTTTTATTAGATAAATCAAAATCTCCTTCGTTGGTTTCAAAATATGGATGACTACAAACATTTAAACTGCGAGCATAAAATCTAATGCCCAATCATTTATCTTAAAAATCGTCTTGTCAGGAAAAAAATGCTCGTCAATATCCATTAAAACAGCCTTTCCAAAAACAAACAGATATTTGCACGATATTTCACTTTTGAAAGGTATGGAATATCAAACATCGATTATTCGTCGTACTCAATTCAATTAATAAAACATTTATTAACTAAATATTCAGTTTGAATATGATCAAAAGAAGGTACCAAGTCTAAAGAACATGCTTCGAATTCGATTATTATTTGGTGATCCATGCCTAATTTATATTTATTTTAAACGATCTTCAATGGAGATCATCAAATACAAAAAATACACTTCTCAATATAAAATGACTCCAGATTGATACCTAATTTGTCCTGATGACCAAAGTCAAAAGACAAAACCGAATAACTGGTTTGATTTGCAAATTATTTTCATATACTAGAATATCAATTATGACAGGCCAGATAACAACTGCAAGGCAAGTTCTTCGTCTTCTTTTAGTGATTCCTGTTGACCAGGAAGTTCCACTGTATCTGTTCTAGCTTTCTTCCTTAGAGATGGTCTTTCAGATCTGAAAAAATGTTTGAATCAAGGTTATAAATACGAAGGGTTCCCAATGGCTTGATGATCAATTCACAACAAGGAACAACAGCGTCCTAAATATACCACAACTTTCATACATGCAAGATAAACACATATATATTATATATTTATATTTATCTTATTAAAACACAGAAACCCTATCAGCTACTATGTAAAGATTATTTACATATAATGCTGGTCTTCCTAGGGATCGTGCTTCCGCTAATTTTGCAGGAATTCCTTTGAATTCCTTTTGAACGTGGTAATCGTGGAGCTTATCCTTATTTGTAATGGGATTTCGTTCCACATCTGTGCACCACAATAGAAAAAAAATCCTTTTGGAGAATTTTAGGTTTTGCCTTGGGATGTCTATGTGAAGGCAATTTCTTGTTGAATAGTTTTTGGGATCTAGTGACAAGTCTTCCTTTCAAATTGTCGGGGCAGAGACCACATACAAACAGGTTGGCAAAATTTTACGTTAATGTGTTCACCTTTTGTGTTCTGGCTCTTCGTCGGAGCCATCAGAAAGTTCTCCTTGGTTGCTTGATTCTTCGCCTCCTAACGTCACTGAATTCTAAAAATGGATCAAAATCAATATAAATTATATTTAAATCCATATAAATGTAACTACTAATCCATGAAATCCATGTAAATGTAGCTGATTAATTGTTAATTTTGAAATTGCTTTAGATGAGCAGTTTGCGAATCATAATGATAGTTCAAGGAATATTAATTTTACCATTTCTGAGAAAATTTTTCTTTCTTTCCGTTGTTTTTTTCTGTTCTCCTGATGTTTACGCTTCACCCTGTCTCTTTCTGTTTGTCTGTCCAATTTATCTTCTTTCCCAAGTTTCTTCATCATCTTCTTAATATCGATACCACCTACAATATCTTTTCCTTCTAATTCTTCAATTGATATGGGTTTCAGCTGGTCAGAATCTTCAACTTCATCAGAGCTTTCATTGTCACTCATAACTGGTTTTGCAACTTCGTTTGCCTGAAAAATTATCATTCGATGCTAAACTTCTAACATATAGGACACAAAAGCCCTATAATTTGACTACTAATCTGTGATGATTCAAACACCTGGATCCTCTAGCTCTATTATGAGATCCATTCATAGATCCAGAAGTCGGTCAGTTCAAGAGCTCTATTGATTAAGGGCCCATCTTGCTGAAAAAAGTTCTTACAGAAAACCGATGAACTGGATTAAAAATAAAGCTGTTATGGCTATGTAAAATGATGGAAGGGGTACCGCAAACAGCAAATCAGCAACTTTTGTGTTGCATGTGCTGTGAAGATTACTTTCCAAGTTGCATGTGCTGTGAAAATTAGTTTCCAACTCCGTAACATTTAGCTCTACTAGTGGAAGGAAGGTCTAAATGTTTGATGTGGTAGAAATCTGTTAACCTCTTACATGCAAACGGAATATTTGATTCAGACTTCACCTAAAGCTATAAGCCCTAGAGAGCTCTCTTTTAAAAGTAATTATAATGGAAACATTTCATTTTCAATTCAAGTTAAACTACAATTACAAATCTCACTATTACAAGGTAATTTGCAATTGGCTAGCCTGGTTTTACAAGAAAAAACTAAAACAATCGTAAGGTAAAAGAAAAAACTGAGAAAAAAAACAACCAAAGTTAAAAAGGATGTAATTCTGGATTTGTCCATGGCTTATTTTTGCAACAAAATATGTAGTACGTAGTACGGATGGCAATGTTGGAAAGTTTAGAAATGAGATACCGTTTTTGTTGCTGATCGATGGAGAGAGAGTCACACATTTTGAAGAATGAATTGCAGGAATTGCCGAAGATGCCAAGAGAGCTTATAGAAAGATTAACAAAGGAGACACATTTGAACTGTCGCTGTAAGCCAGATAAAAGAGGAGCATAATTGCTGTGTTTTCTTGTAGCATTTGTGTTAAGATTGGATTCGAAGCCAACAGTTAGCTCTAAAATGTAGAGTTAATTGTTGTTAGTCCTCAAGAGAAGATCAGGGCGAAGGTTTTCTCCAGTTATGATTGATGGTGAAAGAAAGCCAGGTATATCAGCGTAGATGGTAGATTCATTGACAGCTTTTAGTGACGTAGCTAGAAAGTTTAGGATAGAGTTATGTCGCCAGGTGTATCGGCCTTGTTCCAGATATGTTTTGCAGCCAGCAACAACGTGAAGGAGGGTTTCTGGCAGAAAACAGAAAGAACAGTCAGAGGTCTGGCTCAAGTTCCATTTTTTCAGGTTTTTCTGTGTGGCAAGGGTATTGTTCAGGTACCTTATGGTGACGTTGAAAATATTCTGAGGCATGCTACTTTGCACCTTGGACCAAAGTTTGTTTATTTGTGGAAGATTCTGGTTAAAAAGATGTGATGATGAAGATCCTTGGGAGGTTAGGATGTTTTGCAAACGATCTTTATGCTCATGCTGGACAGCCTTCAATGCTTCTTTGGTGTTCCTATATATATCACACTGTATATTTGTGCTACTACTGGTATTTTTCCATAAAGAGCAAATGTTATCGTTTGGTGAAGATTTCAATGCGTTGCGTAAAACTGTTTGACACTGTAGGAATTTGGTGGATGGTAAAGTTAGGCTGAGTCCAAACTGGTTTTTAGAAAGAATAATGCTACTCAAGGTAGCACTTATTGGGAGGTCGAGCCACTGGCGGATGTATTTGGATACGAGGTTGTCAACATTCTCGACATCCCACGTCTTTGAAAGATCCGCTACAGTAAGGTTCCAGGAGATTTTAGAAAGAACAAAGTTGTGATAAAGACGGAGCTAAATAAAAATAATAATAATAATAATAATAATAATAATAATAATGATAATAAGTAGCCCATCAAGTGAACGAGGGAATAAAGATTATACAAAACAAAACAGCTGATTGGCATTCAGACAGGATTCGACCAAGGGAATACATATTAGCAGTGTAACACACTAGCATAAGATGCAGCAGTTTCGTTAGGTTTATTAAAGGTAATGTGTCCAGCTAAAGCAAGCAACTCTGCGGGGGTTTTCAGAAACATGTGATTTTTCATGTCATCGTCCCAGGCATTACAGTCGTTCTGTTTATCTACCCTGCTGCGAGGTTAGCTTTTCATGTGAGCAGTTTTGCATCGCAAGAATACTGACCAATCGCAAACCGTTATTTTGATGTTACTTGAAATGTTGGGTATACGCAGGCCTTTTATATGGACACATTACCTTTAAAGGCTGATTTCCACGAGGCGAAATTCGCAGCGAATTCGCTTCGAAATTGTCTTTGATTTCCACGAGACTGCGAATTCGCTGCGAAATTATATAATGATTTCCCCCAAAACTCAACTTTAAGGCGCCTATTTTAAGAACTGCATGCATGACGAATGTTCCAAGATTGTTTTCTTACAAATCAAGCAAATTTACCATGCTTTGACTGGTTATTAGGTGCTGCGAAATATGTCGCTGAGAAGAAGTAGAACTCTTTTCTACTTTCTTGCGAATTCGCTGCGAAATCAAAAATCAAAACTGCGCATGCCTTGATGCCTTCATCAGCGATTTCGCCGCGATTTCGCTGCGAAATTCGCCTCGTGGAAATCAGCCTTAATGTTCCATTCAGCGAAGAAGCTTTACAAACAGGTGCTGTAAAAGCCTAATATAAATGTTTAGACAAGTACAGAAGAACTCAAATTATAAGTACTTAATTTATATAAGGCTATAATTAAAAGCTGATAGTTATCATCTAGAGCTTCTTCCTTAAGCCTGATTTACACGAGACGAATTTTTCGCGCGAAGCGAATTTTTCGCCACGAATTTTTCTCCTGCGAATTCGCTGCGAATTCGAAGTTTAATTTCCACTGGCAGAATTTCTTTTGCGAATTCGCCGCGAATAATGCCAAAGAAAATGGCGTCTGTTCGAAGATTGTTGTTATTGAAATAAGCGAGCAAAAAAGCAAATAAATGGGTACTTGGCTCGGAAAATTTATTCAGAACGTCTGCAGAAGGTGGAGTTTCATCTTTTGGTAAGTGACTTACGCTTACATTGTCAGGAATAATTACTTTCGAATGTCGCCAACTACATATGAGGAGCTTTTATCGTTTATTGCACCAAAGACGCCTGTTGCTAGAAACGTCCCATTCCATTGTTTATGTTATAGGTGCGGGATTTTCCCAGCATTGTTTAGGCCTAGTCATAGGTTACTCATTCTTCACCCATGTTGTTGTTTGAACCATTGCGTAGTTTTCTGTCGTCTTGCATACTTTTGATTTAGATATGTTTAAATTGCGTAGCACCATTCGGCCTAGCCCTTCCTTTGGGTTCGTGTCAGATGTCTTCAATTGCTGTTCTGATTGGTTTATTTTACATGGCGAAAAAATTCGCAGCGAAAAAGTAGGAATGGTTTCTACTTTTTCGCAGCGAATCATTCGCTGCGAATTCGCTGCGAATTTTCTAATCTCCACTTCTGCGCATATTTTTCGCGCATTCGCGGCGAAAAATTCGCTTCGCACGAAAAAATTCGTCTCGTGTAAATCAGGCTTTATGCTGAATGTATCGTTTTCGAAGCCAACGCTTGAAAAAAAATTTTCTTTAAAAGTCCCTGTTTTATGGTTGTTTTAAGCTGAATAGACTCGTTGTTTATTTCTAATGATAGCCTTACAGCCTGAAGAATCATAAGAATCTTTAAGCATTTCTCTCCGAATATAGAATATAAATAACAATAACTCCTTTATTTTTAAATAATTTTTAATTCCATTCAAAAGTTCCAAACTTTTGAACTCAAATACTAACTCAACCCTATTTTTGGCTAACACAGCATAAAGTTAAGCAATGTTAATAGATTGTAGCTTTTATTTTGTTTGAGCACAGCTTGACTTTAAAAAAAATCTAATGTGCTTAACATCAAATGTTCGACAAAAGCAAGTAGTTTCACAGCGTTACTGTCACATACCCCTGGACTAACTCCCACGATTTATAGCATTTTTAGCATAGACTGGATAAAAAAAGTCATATTTACGTGTTCAGTTTGACAAACAGTCACAATATTTAGATAGAAATTTAAAACTTCCAGAATGCAAAATAACTCACTTCACCATCTTCGTCAAATTTGATCTTTGTATTCAGTCTTATCCCTTTTCTGATTATTTTCTTTGCCATAATCACTCTGCTATCAGGAGCTTTTCTACTCTTCACAACTTTGGAAGACTTTTCATCTTTAATTTCCTAAAAAAATTGGCTCAAAGTTAACATAAAATTACATGAAATAATTTCTCTTAAGTCTCTGAATATTATTTGGGACATGCTTCAAATTTTTTAATATTCTATTTCAAATCTCATCTACGAAAACCATTTCTTTCAGAAAAAGAATTATATCTCTTCGATCGACATGAACTTATTTTAAATGCTATCCTATTTCAGGAGATCTTAAGTACTCTTGAAGCAACTATAGGTTAAATGAAAATTACTAAGTACCTTTGGTGCCTTAAATCTCTTATCAAGGTAATCAGTGTAATATAATTTGAATCTTAATAGTCTGAATCGTTATGAAGACAGCAAGCAGCCTAAATCTGAAGGATAAACACAAACAAGAAACTACAAGCTGAAATATATTTTACCAGCAAACCCTCGTCATCCTCGTTTTCATCAACTTCCGTGTAAAGGTGCTTCTTTTTTAGAACTAGCACATCATCTTCTTCGTTTTCATCAATATCATTGGCTTCAATTTTTCCTTCCTCGTTTCTAGTTTCCTTTTCTTCACCTATGCGCTCTTCGTTGTCATCAGATTCTGAATCTTCAGAATCGTCATCATTAAGCCTGCTTCTCTTAAAAGCCTTCTCTAATTTTTCATCCTTTTGAGCTTCTTTCTTTGCAGAGCCAATTTTCTTCTCAAGTTTCTGAAGAGTCAAACAAAAATGAGCAAACATTTGACCAGGGCACGAAAACAAATTTTCCTTCTTGCGACCAGACAAAAATCATGCATAAATGTCCTGCGAGAAAAGGAGCTACATTTGTTTTGTCTTAATATTTTTCTTTTGATGAACATGAAAGAAACAAAGGTGCTTCTCGCAAAAGTGTATATCTTAAAAAACTCCTGTAGAACTGTATTCATGAAAAATTTCCTGCGACCGCCCGGTCACATGGTCGGGTGGGTTTTCATGTCCTGCATTTTACAATTACACTGACGCAAATCACAAGCGTGACAAGTTAGGCAAATGTAGTGTCCTAAAAAAGCTCCGTTGAAGTGACTAAAGTCAACTTATGTCAACCACAGAGATGTGATGTCAATCTAAACATAGGTATCATGTCATGAGTTTATTTGACATAGACATGGAAATTTCAATAAATGAGATCTACATTTTAATTGTACACAAAGTGAAACAAAATAGACAAAAAGTTAAAATTAATCACCTTCATAAATCTAATCCGTGGAGGAACTGGCAAGCCAAGTGATCTAGAAAGATAATGTACCATAGTAGATATTGACAAAGGAAGCCCTGTAGCTTAGAAATCTTTATATGAAAATCATTAAGATAGTTGTCAAATTGTCTGTTGTTAAGTATTCAATGGCAAAGACACAAAGCTTTACATAATTTTCTCTGTATGTAGAATAGATATATCCTTTTCACGAGCAAAAGCTTTCGTGGATAAATGAATGCTTAAAGCCAATAATTCCCCGCACAAACGAAAGTGAATTGATCAAAATTGACATTAATAGTCTATAAGAAATTAAACACAATTTCAAATATATTGTCATTAATATCAAAACTGTTTATATCTCAAAAGATTTTATGAAAGTCATTATACAAATTGATGTAACCCACGTATCTAGAATAAATACTTTGGTTAGATCTAAAAAATGCTGTGTAATAAAAATTCTAAATTACATGGCATATTCTTTAATTGGCAGCTTTTGAACATCAAAGACCTTTTTGTTTGACTGGAGGAACACTGATCTAGCGTATGACACGATGCTCTAAAAGTAAAAAAAAGATAATCAGGAAAGTGGTCGATAAAAAACGGAAAGTTGCCAAGCAAAGAAATTCTTGTGTTAATTTGCATAAGAATCTGTGACTATAAACATTTGAAACCTTAGAGTGCATGTTAGCAAACATCAGAAGTGTTGCATTTTAGCCAGACTTTGCAATAAAGACACTTGATATACAAACTGTCATCTTTTTCACCTTGATATACTCGCTTAAATCTTTTCTAACCACAATCGTAAATAGGGTTGTAAGCCAACTGAAGGTACATTTTCCTCCAGCATTCCTCGTAATATCAAAGTCAGTGGGTAGAAAATCTATTGACAGATTGACAGAAAGGGTCTGCATCCTCCTTGAGATGGAAAACTTACCTTGAAGTAGGAAAGATTAAGACAAAATAATAGAGACAAACCCTTTGAGCCCAGTATTTCATTTCCTGACTTTGAGCACAAAAAGATGCCAGTTTGTTCTGTATGCTTTGCATCTTTTTAGGATCTGGTCTATAGACAAAAAAAAGAGAATATCAACAGTTTCAAAAGTATAGAATTATGAAACTCATAGATGCAAAATCTCTAAATTGTAGACGCAAATTTTCCTGTGATTATAATAGATATAAAAAAAAACTAAAAAGCACATTGAGTTCAAAATAAAGAGCTAAGATAGAACGTTAGCTTCAATTTTAGCAAAAAATTCCATAGATCGTTCAAGATATCTAGATAGTTCTGAAAGAAAATTGTATTTATCAAATCATTTTGTATCACTTTTCATAGCAATGATCAGAAACTAACACATTTCTCTTCACAATATGGCAAAGGTAGGTCTTCAGCAGAATTAGTAAAAATTTATATTTCAGAGAAGTTGGGAGTTGTTATTAGCAATAGGAGGCCTCAAACAGATTACTTTATCGTGAAGCTTTCAATTGCCTTTTAATTGATGCGTCTTAAGTTCTGCAATTACGTGGCTTATAGAATCATTTTCTGCTTGTCTTTGTTATATTTAAAAACGATGAATTTTAAACACAGCTGTAGAATGTGCATATCACTAATCTGAGAAGATTTTCTAAGCGAATGGAAAAAACCAACCTTATCTCTTGTATTGGAACCTTTTTTGCTTCTAATTGCTAAGAGGAATAAATGTTTCTAAAATAACTTGCGAACAAAAAATAGGTAGGTAATAGGCTTATCTTTAAAGATAAGATCGCGAAAAGCGAAGATTGAGATGGCATAAATACACTTGATTTGATTGGCATAAATAAAAGTCACTCATTGTTACTTAGGAGACATCTGGTAGAAAACCAAGAGCCGGAAAACTATAATGAATGCCATCATGTCATTTACGGTTTTTATTGTCTATCTGCAGAGAAACAATATGTCAATGGTTGATTTGATGACCTTTTCAGTCAGTTTGAGAAACAGCTTGATTACAAAATACTTGAAAAGTACCTTTATCATCTCGGCTTCCTCTGTAGGTAGCAAAATAAGCAATGCTTGTCCATCCTTTTCAAGTCTGAATTATAAACAAAAGCAAATAGGAAATTTCTTAAACATTAAATGAAAGAAGAAGTTGTCGTGTTCAATCTCAGCCTAAAGATATCCCATTAAGATATCATAAACTCAATATATGTTTTAATCAGTAAGTAACCCTCCATTGAATCCAGGTCTCATACTGCTTAATCTGCAAGACATTAAGCACCTCCCTAAAAACCTGAAAATCCCGAACCTGTTAGTCGAATCTGATAGATATCAACACATATTGAAACAATCCTATTACCAAAAACAGGCAATCCACTACGTCAATATATTCCTATACACTGTCTTAAGAACTCACCGAGCAGTCCTACCGACTCTATGGATATAGGTATTGGTATCCTCGGGGCAATCAAACTGGACAACCCATTGAACTTCGGGAAAGTCTGCAAAATGAGGCATGGAAAGCAGAAATTAGCAATTTTGAAAATTTCCTATTTATTTTTATGTGTTATGAGACTTGCTACGGAGAAATATAGCTTGTACTTGACAGAAACATAAAACACAATAAATAGAAAATTTAGTAGATAAAACAAATGACTTTGGACAAAAAATGCTAATGTTTAATTTTGCACTCGTTACAACAGAGTTTGGCGAGCTTGGTACTCTTGTAGCAGCAATTTTTGCTTTGGTCTTGTATTTAACGTTTGAGGGAGTGCAAAAAGTCGGAGATCTTACAATAAATTCAAGGAATGGAAAGAAACTAACAGCTCGAATAAATATATTTTATAATACAAAGAAGAAAGCATGTCCAATGCATAGCTTGAGCCCAGAAAGGACAATCTACTAACCCAAGCCTCTTGCAGCAATATCAGTGGCAAACAAAAACGCACTAGCTTTTCTACAAAATTCTTCATAAATTCCAACTCTTTTTATCTGCTTTTGTTTTCCATATAGCGCCATAAGAGGGACACCAGGTCGTAGTCGTCGAAAAACTTCATAGAAAAATTTAACCTGGAAAGAAAATTGAATGAAATCATCCAGACAATCTCAGTATTTCTAATAGCAGAACAAGGGAAGGGCAGGCTGATAGGACAAGCAATATTAATATAACTTTCAATCCTGGACAAAATTGTTGAGACAAAATACAATTTTGCAATTTTCTATTTGACATTAAACCCGAAAATTCGAATCCCCCCTTTACCCTCCGAACCCAATGTTGGATCTGTAGTTATGTCATTAGTGCTTCAAAATCACGCATTAAAGATTGAATGGGGGAAGGAAAATTTTGAAGGAAAGAGAAAACATCAACTTTCTTGAAAAGTCTCAAATTGTTTTGTTTTTGTCCGGAATTGTAGCTATACATAGAAATGGAGGATGCAAACATCTGAACAAAGAGCTTATAAAATAAGACCAAAGGAATTTTAAATTATATTTACAACCTCTGTACAAATTGGTAATCGGTTAAGACTTGGCTTATTTGCATATTTCAGATTGTAATTTGATTTTTTTTTCATGGAGACAAAGACAAGAAACCTAAAGTACTAACCTAATGTACTAAAGAAACTGTAAAATTGTAAAGTACTAAAGAAAACTAACCTAATTAAAAAACCCATAATCCAGACTGCAAAAAGCATAAAACCGAAAAGTCTTGGCTAAAAAGCTAATCATGCATTAGAAATAGATTGCAAAGATTGATAAGAAGAGACAAAGAAAGATTGCAAAGAACGGGAAACCAAATGCAAAGATGCTTCCTTAAAACTTAACAAAATAGAAGATGCGCAAGCCTAATAGAAAAACCGTCATAGAATAAAGGGAACAAAACAAACGGCCAATAAAAGTGAGAAACATGCCTGCTTGCAACTCGACATAAAAATAATGACTTTTGATTTGAGGTGATTCTTGATAAATGAGTACAAAAAGTTGATTTTGTCTTGCAGCTCACAGATAACAAAGTACTGAAAGATAAACCATTGTCAGGTGAAGGATACTGGAAAACATTTGCATCGACACAAAATATCTTTTAACAAAAAATAGTATAATAAAAGCAATAGATTTACCAGCCACAATAAAATTATTTTTGTTCAACATTTAGAAACCTTCAAATTTAACCTTTGCTTAAAATCAGAAGAATTCAAACAAAAACAAGAAAGAACAAATCACTTGACATTTTTAAAAACTGAAAGCAAGAGATAATGAATTTTACTGTATTTGATTTTACATCTAGAAAAAAAGAAACATTTTAGCATGTGAATAATGTGCTACTTAGTTCCCTCTTGTACCTAACTTTGATAAACCGCATAGGACAGAGGGTGCTAACCTCCAATTTGGAAATAAGTTTGGAAATAGCAATGTTAGTGGGCCAACTTCAAAACTGGTGTTGAAACTCTACATTTCAATTGATGTTCCACTCCTTCTATTGTTCCTTTCAAGTTACTTAAAATTCAAAATTTTCCACACATTGCAAGCACTGATGCTACTTCTACAGGCAACTTAAAAACATGAAAGTTAATTTTACGAGGTAGTTTTGCTTTGAGTTATTTGGAGCAGGTTTTATCCTTCCAGGATCTTTATACTTGCAACAGTATATTCAAGATACACAATCAAAGGGACAGAAAAAGTTGAAAATATAGGATGAAGAGCATTGAGGTTATATTAAACAAAGCTTATTACGAACATACCTGTGAAAGTTTTTTAGGAGTGATAAATTTTGCTTTTTCATGTACAGACACGTATGAAGGATCCTGTAATACAAAACTATGTTATATGTTGAATCTAACAAAGAGTAGACAAATTACTGTAAAAGAACATGCTTAGAACAACTTGCAAAGAAACTGAATTCTGATACCTTTAAACTCAAACGGGCTAAATCCTTGACCGACCTAGAAAATACAAAATAAAACAAATGGAAGAGAATATGCCATAACAGAGAATCAATACAAAATGAAGATTTATTTAGATGCCATGAAAAAAAGATAGCAGAAAATGATATTAATGGAAAGAAGCTGATGTTTTTTAATTGTAAACCTTTTACATTAAAGGGAGTTTGAAAAAAATGTATGAATGAACCAACATAAATGATTGATTCTATTACGTTTAGATTCAAAAATATCAAGTGCAAGGATCCTTATTTAGTAATCAAGAACCCTTCCATTGATAAAAAACAATTCAATGTCAAGATTGACTTTGAGCTGGGTTTAGCAAAGAAAGATTTCTTGCAGAATCGAATGACAATCATTACAATATACTAGACTTACTCTATGTGTTATAGTGTCTGTCAAGTGAGGCAGTAGAAAAACATAGGCTCGTGGAGTAAGTCTAAATCTACATAACAAAGCAAAAACAGGGTAATTTGTTTACACTACAGTGAAATTCAATGAACATTACATGAATTTTCATACTTTGTTTGTGTAGCAGAGAATAGTAATGTTTGTCGTTCAAGTGGCAAATTTTCAATGATTGCATTCATGGCATCTTGAAAACCCATATCAAGAATCCTGTCTGCTTCATCAAGAACTGAAAAACAAGGAAACCCCAAATTTTACAAACATTTGTAAAATTTTACAAATTTTACAAACTCAACAAACATTTATCAAAGTGATTCCTTACATATATTTGGCTCGAACTCCAAAATTTACAATTTTTTACTTCCAGTTAGGATGGGAAATGCCAAGTTTCAAAATGCACAGAAAACAAAAGAATAATTACCAAAAACAAAAGGAGAACACACTGTCTTGAATAAATCAAATAGGAATAACTGAATAAAAAGTGTGCTAAATTGAGGCAGGGGTGTGTCCTTAGGGCCTATAGGGGTGTCATAACCCCTGAATACCAGCTGGGCAGATTTTGTTCGCAAATTAGGGTATATTGTCAAAGTAGGCAATCTTTTGTTTGATACCTCTTCTTTCTATAAATGTTGGATGTTGCTTTTAATTTTCATTTGAACAGAAAAAGTCTTTATTGTTATTTTTCCATGAACTTTTCCATTGATGATTCACTAACAACTATTGTTTTAGGTCAACTAACAACAACTAAATGTTTTAGGTCTGCACACGTCAGAAAAGTAGTCAGAGTCGTCAGAAAAGGGGCAATAGAACAAAAAACAGATGCAAGTCAATTGAGTAGATGCAAGCAAAAACTGATCACAAAGTTGATCAATAAAACATGTAATGAGCAAAATTTACAAAATGGTTACCTAAGACTTTAAGATTGTTGCAGTCAAAGCTAGGTGTTTCATCCATATGTTGTAAAAGTCGCCCTGGTGTACAGACTATGATATTTGTATCAAGGATTCGAGCTTGCTCTTCTTTCATGTCCTGAGGAAAGAAATGAGAAGCATGCTAATATTTTGCTTGATTATCTGCAAATATTGTTCATGATATCCTGATGAAATGATGGCTTTTACAGAGATAAGGTAAATATGGTACCCTCACTTTTACCAAACAAACATCAACAAACAAGAATTGTAAGTGTTTGGTCCTGCCCTTGATCAAGATGTATGGATGGCTTGCTTACAGCAGGAAGCAAGGAAGTAGCAGAGAGAATTTTGATAACATACTGATTCATTGTTGTGATGATAAAAGAATTGAAACGAACAACCAATAGCAAAGAGGGAAATGAGTGATAGTGTGGTGAGCCTGACTCCAATAGAAATCCAAACTATCATTTTGAGACTTTTAAAACAGTTTTGGATAATTATTTTTAGACATTGCATTGCATTGTGCTATGATAAATTATTACACTGCACATGATGCAAGATCTTTGACGCAGTATGTCCTCTCATCAATAACTTGTTAATGGTAGTATATCTCTTGCAGGTAAAGAAATGAAGTAGAATTCCTCCCTATGCCTGCTATTTAAATGCATCAGCATATGACCAATTATGATACACTCCTTCTTGTTGGTCTTTGCAGAACCAAAAATTAGAAAATCGGGGATTCACTCAGTGAAATAGTTGTTGGTTGTGAAGTATATCGCTTTGGCCAATCAGCTCCATTTTGAGATTATAAAGGGTAAAAAATAGAGTGTACTGGTCAAAAAGAAGACCAACTAGGAAAAGGACCAATAGTTTCATATTAAAAGATGTTAAACTGATCATTTTATGAGTAACTGAAAACAAATGAACAATGTCATACTCATGCCTTATTAAATGAATGAATCAAATTATACCAAAGATAAATGGTATACTCATGCCTTATTCAAGTAACAAACTTTACATTGGAGTTGCTTTTCTACATTATAAAAGTAAAGTTATTACATACCTTGCCTCCAATGATCAAGCCAGCAGAAAAACTGTGGAATTTTCCAACTTTGCGCAGAACTTCAAAAGTCTGGTAAGCCTACAAAATTTTAAAACAATGTGATACTGGATTTGAACAAAGGTTTCTAAGCCATAGAATAATAAAGACAATAACCAATGGATTTAGATTAAAGTTTTAAAACAAAACAATCACAAAGACAATAATTGTCATAAACTTACAAGCTCTCTGGTTGGTGAGATCACCAGGGCACCAAGCCCATCTAGGGTAGTGAACTTTTCCTTCCAAAGCAATTCTAGAATCTGATAAAAACTCACAAATCTTAAACTTGGAAAAACAATTGACTACTAATTAAAAAGGCAGTCCTGCAGCTGCATAAAAATTCTGCTTACCCTTTTGGCCCTGACTAACATACTGACTGTGTTAACCCTTTTCACTTTTGGGGTTTTTCACTTGCATTTCATGGAAGCAGCAACAAACAAAGTAACAAAATCAAACTGCAAACTGATAGCACTGATCACCCAAAACTTCAACAAATGGCTTAAAAATTATACTTTTGAAGATTTAGCAAAAATAATACTTCAGATGATAAGGTACCTACTTTAACATTATGACAACTAAATGCAATCAAAGACTGAGCACAATCTGGGAGTGAGTGAGATTTTTAATTTCCAAAAATGCACAATACTGAGAGCAAGCCTCCACCAAAATTAACATTTTCAAAAAATTTCTGTCATAATGCATAGAATGGCAATAGGGAAAAATAAAGCAACTAAATAGCTTGAGTTTCGAATAACTGCCTTTTTCCTCATACAGCAGAACAAGCAAGATGAAAAATGACATTATTAACAATCTGAAGGAATTGGTAAGAGCTAATGACTCTGTTGCTAAAGAAAAACTTCATATACCCTTGGCAAGCTAACTTGTCAAGCTTTGAACCTGACTAGCTTTTGGCGACTTTTATCAGATGACAATACTTTTAAGCTTTTGACCCTTTTTGACACCTATTTGGCTTGTCCATATTAACCAAATAACAGAATATTTTGTTAATTTGGTAAAGAAAAATCCCAAGGATTGAATAGCCTTAGCAGGAACTATAATTGTGATTGGTTCAAAAAAGTAGTTTGAAATGCATGCATTTTTTGTGCAACCTCTGTTACAATAAAAGAGCATCTTGATGATTCAAAAACGACATGGAACAATGACAGTTAAAATAATTAAACTCTTATTTAAAAAAAAATCAAGCACTTCTGTCTACACAATATCGTTTTTTTCATGCTTTATGTAGATGGATTTCAAAACTGCTAGTGCTCATGTTTCTGATTAGCCTATTTTGATCCACAGCTGGGTATATATATTTCTTAGGATATTTTTTTTACCTATGTTCTGACGATCTATACCCTGAAGAGCATCAGGCCAAAAGCTTAAGTATGTTCTAAAAATTTTGCTTTTTTAAAGCCATTTTTAAATTTCGTACCACAAAAAGATTGTTAACTCTAATTTTGTTTCTTAATAGATTTTGTTAAGCAGAAAGCTAACTTTATCATTTACCCATTGAATGAATAATAAAGCTTTATTTGCTTTCCTGAAATGTTCTTCTGGCTGGTTGCCTTTCTTGGCCATGATAGTGGCTATAAGTGACTCATGACAATGAGTCTGAAGATAACTATCTAGGATGGATGATTCAAGGACACAGAAGTTAACAAGTACATATGTATATAGAAAGAAATTTGCTTTCTATATTTAGAAAGAGACTTGTTCAAAATCTAAAAAACATACTGGAATGATGAATGCTAATGTCTTTCCAGAACCTGTCTTGGCTGCTCCAAGAACGTCCAACCCCCTCAGTGCCAGAGCAATTCCTTCCTTTTGTATTTCAGTTGGAGAAATGAAATTAGCTTTTATCAGTCCTAAAATTTGAAACAACGTAAAGTAAAATAATAGCTTAACATTAAAATTTCAAACCCGATGTTGATTTTCAAGACAGGTACATAAATAGCAAATGAAAAATTGATGATACACAGAACTGAGAAAAAATCTTTACATTTTGGCAATTTTTGCATTGAATATTACATATATCACACCAGGTCAAAAATCATTTAATTTCCTTGCAACAGAAATTTGTGATTATTAACCAACGCATGAATTTCAAATATATTTCATTAAAACTTTGGTATACTGACCATTCAGTGTTTTGGAACTGATTGGAAAATCATCAAATTTTGAAACATTTTGCCATGATATCTATTGAAAGAATAAATATATAACAATTATACATGATATTATGTGTCAGATATTTAAAAGGATATGATGGATAACAGCAGCAAAAAGATATATTTCCATTTCGATTCAAAATAAGGGGTCAAAAAGAAACATTCCTATTTCTACTATGAGTTCTAAAGCTTTGAAATGAATTAAAAACTGTGCATGGATAGCATTTTTACCTGACCCTTACGAATTTAGAATAAAGTGCAAAGAGAGTGAATCTTTTTGTAACATGGAGTTAACAGTTAAGGAAATATGTTGGTCTATCAACAAACTAGTGTTTTCTTGTATGAAAAAAAAAGCTAAATTCGATTCAAATAAACACATCACCTCTTCAGAACACTGCTCCTTAAGTTCTTCTATCTCTGTTTCCTCTCTGTTACGATCATTCCGTCTTGGTCTCTGTTTTGATTTGTTTGAATGACTTTTTCTACGGTTGTTTGCATCTCGTTTACCATCTTCCACTTCTCCGTCCGCCATGATTCTTCAACACATGCGAAAATTGAACAAAATATCACCAAGTACTCGATGTAAGAGGGTACTTCGCTCCTCCGTGTTACATGACTAAAGGAAGGGGTTCCATGGTCGGTGCTAAGGGTGGGAGGTGGAGGCCTTTCGGGCGACCCCGCAAAACCTGATGAATTTTAGATAAAACTGAAAACCGAGACTAAATTAAGGAAAATTCATGATTCAAAACTCAACTCCTACACGTTACCCAGAAAAAGCCGCAACCCACTGACTGAGATTGGCAAAACCCACAACCCCGGTACTTCAATTGGCGGAGGACAGGGGTGTCCAATTTTGAAATATGAAAAAACCTTAAAATTGATAAATATTCGAAAAACCCTCACCCAAAATTTAGATACAATATGAATGAGGATAACCTCAAATTTAATTCAAATTTGCAAAAATTCAATCAAGTAAATGCAAACATATTACCCGGGACGTCGGAACGGGAGGGAACCAGGGCTTGACCTCGTTGAAAAATACCCCTTTTTCTGCGACATGGTGCTCCTACCTGTGTTGCTCCAACATTGAAATGCCTCCGACGTCGCTGAGTGTAACCTCAGAAGGTATGGGTGATTGGGGTATAGACCATTCCAATTTGGATTTTGATTGTGTTTTGGCAGTTTTACCAAACTTTAAAGACTGAAAGGCAGTATAAGTTTGAAGAAGTACCATTTACCCATAATCATATGCAGTATGTTTCCTTATGATCGAAAGAAAGACAAGAACAGGGATTTTATTGCGAAAATTAGGACGTAAACCAAAAAAATTATTTTAATCCTCTTCTCTCCTGTATAGTATATTGGCAGTTTTTATACGAACTCCATACAAGATTTTCTTAGCATTTCCTTTTTCACTGTTGAAGGGAAATTTCTTAATTCCAATAAGTCCTGCAGCTGGAGTTGATTGTTTCACTGCTAACATGGGCCGCCCTAGTTAACAGCTTCATTAACTGTTTTACAACAACCTAAAACTGATTAAAATTGGAAGAACTTTTTAAGAAATTTTTTGGACGACAGTGTGAACAATTTGAAATTATTTTGCAAAAAATTTTGAATCATTCGATTTCATTAGTTTTGATAGCTTTAATATGATAGAAATATTTACACTACAAGAGTTCGGGAAAGATATAAGAATTCAAGCAAAAACATATTCCCATACAATCTCTTTCTAAACTCGCCATATACGCTACGCCTATGAAGATGCTGACAGTTACAAATCAAAGAATTAGTCCTAATTTGCAATGCTTTAACATGATAGCCATCCTTGATGCAAACTACCTCCTCTATGAATAAACGTTTAACCATGCTGTTCTCCAGTGAAAACTTTCTCAATAACGACAACGTTTGTATGGAGCCAAAACGACAAGTAAGAAGCTCAGTAACGTTTGAATGGGGCCTAAACGACAGGCAGGGTGTTTAAACGAAGAAAGATATATCTTTATAAAAAGCTACAGTGATAACATGAAATTATTCGACCTCTAGGCCTAAGACAAAATCAACACTATGAAGCCTGCTGACTAAAAATGATTGATTCTTTATTATCATTTCTAATTATTGGAGTAAGCAAGGTATAACGATGATAATACGGATTCAAAACCTACTCATGTTATTGAACTATTATAATAATTTTGGGTAAGATGCTAGACACCAGGCAAAAATAAGACCAGAAACGATTTGATCACGAGGCCTGGAACACAGTGCACCTGGAACAAAACGGCCGAATTAGCGAATCCAGATAGGTTAATCAAATGAAAGTCAAGTCATACATGTCGAGGAGTTTTTGGCGGTATTAACGTATCACCGGTCGCCTAGGGTCAAGGAACATTCTCCTGCCAATATGACATCCAGGAAAACATGTTACCTATTCGGATTCGGCAGAAAAGGGTAATTAAAACGTTTATCGCATATCAAAATATAAATGTTGAAAAACATAAGGTCTAAATGCTAAAGGAGGGACATTCAAATCCTTCGTATTTGGTGGTATTTGCTCCGTTAAAATAGAATTCTTTATATAGCGAATTACAGTTATAAAGCAAATAGCAAATTTTAAAGTAATTAGATACTGCAAACGAGTAACAAGGTTATCAATCTAATTCTATTTGCTTTGCAAAGAATAAATAATTATCAATAAAAGTTTATATTTATGCCTAGATACCATATAAGCTGATATTGTACCAGTTACCCAAGAAAGCTCTATTCTATATGCAGAATTCTGAAAAATTGAACAATCAGAAACATATACACGATTCTAATAACAAATTTGTAAATTTTAACAAATGACTTCAATTCGTGATAGAAAAATCAGTCTTCTAGCTCTAAACCTTGAGTTTCTTTTGGTAATAGAAAGGCACAAATGGCGGCTAAAAAGCAAAAGCCAGCGTAGAAACTAATCGTCAGGTCAAAATAGTTATGCACAGTTACTTGCGAAAAGAACGGAGTTGCCATACCACCAGTTCTAAAGAACATATTCGCGAGACCAATGCCTTTGCCCCGAAGAAACGTTGGGTAGACCTCTGGGGTATAGATGACAAGCGCAGAGATAATGCCTTGTGCTGTTGCCCTGCCGATCAGCAGGCTGGCCAAGTACACACCATACGGCATTCTGAAGTAGAATGGGATAAACGAGGCACCAGCTATAATAAACTGCACTATCAAGCTTTTCTTTCTCCCAAATTTCTCTAAAGCGTAGAAGACAATGATTGTCCCAGGGATCTCAGCAAACCCTGTCCATATCAGATCATAGTAGTCTCCAAGTTCCAAGGGTACACAGTTTGATTTGCTTGTTTTATCTTTAGAATCGAATGTTGTGACAAGAAGTACCATTCCATAGTAGCAGAAGCCAGAGGCAAACCAGAGAATAGCTAAGAACAATGTCGTTTTCAGATTTTGGCCCGAAAATAGTTCAGCGAATGCCGCCTTTGGAGCTGGTTTGTCGCTTTCAGAATACGAACATAAACTTACTGTTGACAAATTTCCTCGAGGTAGACCAGTGCCATTCTCTTTGCCAATTTTGGTCAAAATCTTATGCACTTTATCGAATTTGCCTAGAGCTCCAAGGAAACGGGCGGATTCAGGAAGAAGGACGACGAAAAGCACGGTGAGAAATAACGGAACGGAGAGAACAACTAAGTACCATTGCCAGGAAAGTTTCAAGTAATGAATCATCAGAAGGCTGCAAAAGAAAACACAACACGTTTAAGTACACATTTCTTCATAATTAGCAACATTGTTCGGCAGCAGTCCTCAAAATTTTGATTTATCCGATTCAAGCCTTGCTGCTTATTTACTGCTTGCTTAGACTATTCAAAAAATGCATGACACTAAACTGTCCAATGATACATCAACAGTGATAGCAAGCAAAAAAACTGAATAAACAATACGTAAAACGAAGATATCAATATTAGAGAATTAGTAGATATACAAATATAAGCGTTATTACAATCTCAAGTAGTTATTTTGCTTTTTTGAAGGGAAAGATTCATAGGCCTTTCGCAGAGAGCAGTCACGTGTTTAGATAACACAAGCGATTGCAAACAAAGTAAAAATTTACATTCGTCTGAAACGTATTGGAGCAAAATATCGTAACTTTTGTTCATCGCCTCTGTCGCTGTAACGAAGTAAAACTGTTTTTCCGAGCAATTGAAAACTAGCTGCCAATTGACACACAGAGAGGAGAATAACGCGAACCAGTTATCAACAATCAAAGATTTATTGCGAATGTTATTGAATAAGAATCGTTTACATGGTAACTGGCTCATTTTGAGTTTTACTTTCGTCAACATTGGTAGCTTTGATGAGGCACGGATTTTCAATGTTCACTTATTTATTGTTATCATATCCGTGATAACGAAACATGTTCTTCAGTTATCACGTACTCAGTAGCTGAAAACGAAGATCAAGTCTTCTTCCCCTTTTCGATGCTGCAAACATTTGTCCAACTTTTCGTCCCTTCGACCAACTAAAAAATCTAGCCCATCTCCCATTTTCAAGATGCTAAACAAAGAAAATTTTCTATACAAACAAATGTAGAGTGACTCTGAACAAAACAGCGATTTTCAAGGCACAGTAAAATGTTAAAAAATTTAACAAGCTTGGACAATTGAAAACTTACCCGAAGCCAGAAGCCCACAAACCGCCCAGAGGCCAGAAAAGTTGAGTCAACATGGCCCTGCGTCTATGACCAACTGGAAGAAACTCTTCAATGTACCCGAAGACTTGTAAACTACCAGCAAGAGCAGCACCGACAAAAAATCGTGATGCAAGAAGGTATGGGTAACTCGGAGCCACTGCACCCAATGCTGCAAAGACTGCTCCAGCAGTAAGCGTTACAAGTATCCCTTTCTTTCGACCAAACTTGTCAATAATCCATCCGACTGCTGACGAAAATGCTATCATACCGAGAAATACAATTGTTGTCAGCCAGGCAACCTCTACTTTTGATAAATGCCACGAGGAGCACTCGAGGACAGACCCAAGAACAGCGGGTGCCAGAAGCTGTGCTGCATCTGCAACCAAAGTTAGGCCAACGCTAATCCCAAGTCGAATCTGGAATTTCCCGAATCCAAAATGCTCTACTGCTTCTTCGAACGTGTACTCACCTGAGGATAAACTTCCATTAAAAGAATTTGCAGCATCCGTGGATCCATAGTCATTTTCCTTGCTAGCATCAAAGAGAATTCCTTTGTCGCCATCTTCTGCATTGTAGTCCATGATATCTGTCCCTTTTCTAACACCTGAAAAACACGCCATGACACTGGTCAAAACTGCATTAAATGAAAGCAGTAGTGTGACAATGCTTTTATATCGTAGTCCAACTAAAAAGGAATTTTCTTTCGGCGGCTGCAATAATCTAATAATTCAAACATCGCTTAATTAGCAATTAAGTTAAGAACAACCTAGACAAACTAGCTGGTAATGCAACATTAATTGAAAATTTGCTTTCTTCACCGTAGACGAAATTTTGATATCTCCTGCATTTAGATAATCACACACAATTTGATAATTGGCATTACACCGCCACGTGATATCAACTTCCAGGCACACAATTGGTCATCGCCTTTAATATAGCCTGGTGGTCTTTGAACGAACAATCTTTATTCGCTTAAAAAACCATTAAAAGGCTCTTTGGAGACGCTCAAACAAATTCATTTATTCCCGACCGAGGGGCAAATCATTCTAAGAAAATCTCGTACACCTTTTGTGAAAATCCTATTGTTTTATCTGAGAATCTCTAGAAATCCTTTTGTTTTAGGCGAAATCTCGTATGCTATTTGCAAGAGTGAATCACCCCTCGTTCGCGACAGTATGCTACAAAAATCAGTAACAGCACGTCAGAGAATCAGGGAATAAAGAAGCGCCACATATATCTAAAACCGATACCCCTGAGACATTCTATTTTTATTGCAGTTTTATAGTTTGCTCATAAATAGTTTCATTTTTTCTCGTTTTTTTTAATTAGATCCTATTTACAACACATTTCTAGTAGTTTTGTTTACGTTAGAAATTAAGGGCCATCTTGGCCTATATACTTGAGGAAAGAAAAATGAGAGAAAATGACTGAGTAAATATCAGTTAGAAGTACTATTTCTTCTTCTTTTTCTGATGTTTAGAAAACATCTAACAATTGTTAAAAGTTGTACTTATATTCTCCAACCTATCACCGTTTGCAACTGTTTGAAATCGTTTGAGTCCTGATTCCGATTCCAAGTTTTAGTAATAGCCACTCTAAAGCATGTTGCCAAACGAGAAGCAATTATCTAGCATCAAATAGCGCCAGAAGTATCTTCCTGGCTCATATCCAGCCAGCCACTTTCAGTCCTATTGTTAAAGCAATGCATTCAAATAACAAACTATGAATGGGACATCCACAATCTCCTGGCAGCGAAATGAATTAGCCAATTTTTTTAAAAACATGATGCCCTAATGGACATACTTTTTCACCCAGACTTTTAAGTATGTGCGCTACAAAAACTAAAGACATGGTGCCTCTGCTTTGCTCCATTGTACTTTGTGTTGATTAGGAACACTTTAAGATATTCGCTGCCTGCTGAAATATTTTTAGAAAAGGTGATGTAAGAAATAGTGTGGTATAACGTACTCGTTAATAATGGTAGGTGTTGTTTTAGTCGTTAATACACGTTGAAATATGCGATAGAAATTAGATTTGGATTGAATGTGACATAGAATCAAAACAGACCGAAGTTGGAATCTAAATTAGAATTACATTATGAATGATCTAAGTTATAAAGTTCTCTTTTTGAATTAGAATTGGAGCCTAAACAAAAAATCGTTGTATTTCTTATCGTTGTAAATCGTTGTGTTTCTGTATCTTTAGTACTGAAATTGAGTCACCAGCATATAACAATCTTGCATAGTTGACAATAGTATTAAAAAAGTGAAGCAGTCTTCATAAAAAAATACCATGTGTGTTGCAAATTCCTCAAAAAATATTCCATGCTTGCGATTCACACTCTTGCCTAACTGGTTTTATTGAAGTTGCTAACAATGAGTTTACCGAAGTACAACGGCAACTTCAGTTACCAGGATTATGCTTTATTTCATTCAAAACATTGTGTAAGTTAAAAGAATTATGGTCTAAGCAAGCAGAAGTTAGTTGAATTTTGGCCGCAAGTGAAACAACGTGAAACAAAGTTCAAAATAACAGACAATTGAAAAATAATCGAAGATATAGAAATCTAGCTGATTTGAAATGTTTTGTTTTGCTGGCTGACTTCGGACGTGAACCGTGAAACCGTGATACGTCTTGTCGCCAACTATTTCGAACATTCGGAGACCTTGATTAGAGTAAGGACGAGATAGAAGCAAAGACCGAGAAAATTTCTGTTTGGGGGGGGGGGGGCAGCCCTGATAAATAAGTGTAAAAGCAGCAATATTTTACAAAATAATGTATTTCACTTATGCTACTTAAAGGGCCTCTCCAGCCAAATTTTGCCCTTGCATTTTATTGACTAATCTAAAGGAGTTGAACCTGCTGATCACGAATTCGTTTGTTTTTCGATATTTTTTACAGTTTGTGAGATATAAGCTCTTGCATTTCGATAATTGAACTGAATTAACCGACAAAAATTTTTCGTGTGAGAAGGAAGAACCGCAGGATAGGCTGTCCGCCGGATTCTGTGAATCTTGCAATGAGATTTTAAAATGAAAGATATACAGGAACAAAGCAATACGACGCTGAGAATCCCATGTCACGAAATAAAATTTTCAAAATAAATTAAATTTAAGAGTATACTAATATTTCGCCCCAGCATACAGAGCCCTGTGTGAGACATTTGAAATTGCTACGTTTAGTTGACACTAACTTCAAGCATTGCATGTATATTCAGGAAATTAAAACGCTGACTTCCAGATTATGATAATGCTTGGATTGTGCTCAGTTTTTGGAATGTGGATTATTAAAGTTGCGGGTGACACATACTTTGGTTGACAGTTCGATTTTGACATCTTTACTTATTGCTGTTTTGATGAAATGCAAGTGGAAAGAATGAAAGCAAAAAGTAATGTCACAATCATTCTGTTGCTCTTGGCAACAAGAAAAGTGGAATTTCTTAGTGCTGTGCTGTTGCAGGAATGCCTTATTTACGGGTAGGATTTGCAAAAGCAAATTAAAAAGTCTATGTACAAAACAATTTATAAGCAACTCTGTTAAGTGGTAGTTACTGGCACACCACATAGGATGACAAAAGATGCTCTTTTGTAAGAATAAGCCAATGTTGCTCATTTTTGGGAATCAAAACTTTCAATATTTCATTGAAGGAATGCAGTCCTAGGAAAGAAACAATGTTCAAATATCTTGCAGTCAATTGCTCACATTATTTGCTCCAGATGCATGTGTTGATGCGTGTCTGTGCAATTACATGCATAAACAGTGAGTGGAGAGAAAGAAGAGTTTAAAAGGAAAGACAAGAAGAACAAAACATTAATAGAAAGCACCATAAAAAGAAAGAAAAAATGAGAAATCAAATAAACATGTTTGGTTTGTTAATTGCTTGAATGAATTATGACTTATGATATCATTGTTGGTTGAGTCCTAACTTATACCTGAGGAAGTGATGGATTCCCAACATGATTATTTCTATGTGCTATGCCTTATGCCCAATGTAAAATTTCTACAAATATCATACAAAATAGCTTTGGATATGGTTTAGTCAGAGAAAAGGCAAAATAACTAAAGACCTTCACTGATAAAAGCTCAATACTTTTGACAAGTGCATGTTTTGAATTGAATGTTTGCTATCGCCAAGGAAACTCACACACTGAACTTTTTTTATGATGACTGCAAAGGATATTTTTCCTCTTCAGAGATTGCATACAACCATCTGTTGCTTGTCACAGCAAAATTAAGAGAAACTGAGACTGAAAGCAGACACTCTTCTAGTGTTCACTTATTTCAAGTCTCTTTGCCAAATTCACAAACTCTTTTCCACAACTCATCTTTCCTCCTTAGATCTTGTAAACTTTGTACAATATATCCTCTTCTGCTTCCCAGACACTTATTGCCTGTATATATTCAAAATTAAAAATTTTGATCTTTCCTCCCCTTTTTTCCAAACCCCTCCTTTTTTTCTGATAAAAATTATGGAACATAATGTTATAAATTGCATCCAGTACTTTTAACAGGGTTTTAGAATTAAGAAAATTTGTAAACAAGAAATATGTGAGAACAGCTCACTCTGTGAGTTTACTTAGAATGAGCATTTTCAATTAAATTTGCTAATGTTATGAGATCTGCTATACTTTGGCATCATTGTAGTGTATTTTTGGCATACTTTTTATGGGACAGGGTATGATTTTGGTTATCTTTTTATAGGACAGGGTCATGTTACAAAAGGATTTCTGCGCACCCCCGTCACTTTCCTAGTCAAGTGCCCTGCCCTGGTCCCATGCCTTTTCCAAACATTGCCAACCACAAAACAGCCTGCCAGACTGGAAACTTTGTTTCTTGTGCCGACAATTAAATTTTGAAAATTTGTATCTGCATGCCTGAAATCATGCACATTTAGAAAATTGTAGTGACAATAATGTAAAATGTTTTTAAATTGAGATATTAGGGGGCCAACATGCCATTGGATGCACATGGAAAATTGGAGTGAACGAGCAATTTATTGCAGGTGCATGTCAAAGTTCCCAGTCTGGAAAGCCTGCAACTGCTTCCAAGTAAGCAACAGCTTTCCAGGAAAAAACTGAAAAAATAACTTTGATATTGAAAAGCAAATAGTAAATCAAAACTGATGTACTGGAAATATGGACTTCAAATATTTTCAGTGAGAAGCAGTAACTGTTGCATTAAAAACCAGTCTCAAAAACTTAAAAACTTGGTTTCGTGTCAGTCATTTAGGGGTATGTGCCATCACATATTTCTTGTGGCCTGAGGCACATTTAGAATTTATGAACGGAAACAATTTTTGGTGGTACAAAATTGTAAAAAGACATTTAGCCTAATGGCGTAAACTGGCGTAGGCAAAGCACATAATCAACGAAATTGTATTACTAGTGTGCATGATGCGACGACGCCTTTTTGCAGCTTCAGTTTAGTTTCAGTTTATAAGAGTTGATCGAGGTCAATATTCTCAATACTCACCATAAGACGAAAACTATCTGTAAAAGTTCAGTATCTCGAGACAAAATTCATTTTGTCCCAAGATAAACGTAGAAAAACAGGACCATGGGAGCTAAGCTAGTCTAAAATACGTGTTTTTAATGTCCGAATATTTATATTGGATGTTTACACACTTCGGTTCTAACAATACTGTTGGACAATCAGGGCGGAAACATAACAAATGTGACAAGTGTTATGTTTTTGGAAAATGTTTAAAAATAAGTTACCTCATGAGTTTCTGGCTTCACTAAATCCAATACACTTTACCGGCAAAACTGGGCTTTTTTCGTGCGTCCCGTCCAGATTTGAACTTTGCCTCGAAAAAAGGTCACGCGATTCAGCCTCTTTTCCATGAAGCGCCGAAGATTACCAACCTTGCCCCTGCGCCTCTGCGCCCCTGCGCCAGCGCAGGGGCGGATTTAAGCAACAAAGATGGGGGGGGGGGGTGTTAGACACTAATTTTGGTGCCACACCCTTCAGGTCACTGGTAAATGATGGAAACGCCCATTTTTGAAATTTGGTTTTTAACTGTGACGTGGCCAGGTTTGGAAGATTGGTAGGCCAGAGAGGAATATATTATTGCCGATCACACCCCTAAGAATTTGGAAAAACAACCATTTTCTTAATGGGTTTTAAAAAGCCATGGCATTTTCACGTGACAATTTCCCTTTATTCAACGTCATAGGTGGCTGACCATATTCTAGAACTGTCTATTTCCTTCACAATTCCACTAACGTTTAAATCCTGAATTGTGTAAGGCGAGAAATCTCTACGTGTAAAAAGTGATTTTCTAAAGTTGTAATCAAATGTCTAAAAATCAAAAGTTTTAAACCTTGGAGCAAAGTCCACGACAAGCATTTCAGAATCAAGTTTTTTTAAGGATTGGACTGCTTTAGCATTTTAGTTTCTTTTTTATCAGGAATGTCTCAAGAACGTGAAGACTTTTGTAAAACTGATGTTTAAATCGAGAGATATACTGCAAAGACTGAAACTTTAGAGAATGACGATTTGTGCGAGCGGCTATACTTTTCTTCCCATTTCCATCATGATACAATCCGAGGCTAAGCTTTGATCAAGCTGCTCACATAATCAACGACGGTTCTCCGCGAACTCTAATACTTATAACAATATCCCAAAATATATAACAACTAACGAGGTGCAGCGCAGACTTTCTCAAGCACTGCCTGTCCTAAATACAAAATCCACTAAATCCTTCCCTGCCCCAGGGCCAGGGCTGTCTCTCGACTACCCTGGGTGCCAGAGCCACAAAATGCTCCTCCGCGTGGCACCCAGGGTATCTCTTGACGGTCCTGAGTAGAGATTAGACAGTCAACATTAAATTTGCAGCTGTGAAGAGCAGTTTAGAAAAATATTTTTGTTACCTGCTAAGTAACCTGATGTCGTTTGTATAACGTAGAAGGTAGTACCATACAAGTTAAATGTAGAAATTTCAGAAGAGCACAGTTCAAAACAGAGTGACAGAGAGACAAGTTATGCGTCAAAAAAGATCATATAAAGCTTATTTATACCAAAATTGTGCTATGTTATGAGTGGCTTTTTATTATGCTATATAGATTATTTAATGTTAGTTTTTACAATAGTTAACGCACACTAATTAGAACTAACATAAAACCCCATAAAGCAGTTTCAAGAATTGCATAAGACAGATTTCTTACTGCAAAACGAGCACGCGCATTTGTTTTCAAGGAACCAAGTTTTGATTAAATTCTTGAATTGTCTAACATTCTGTGCTGTCTTTATCGATTTTCGGAGTAAATTCCAGATTTTATGCCCTTGAAAACTTAATGATCTGATACCATTATTGGTAGTTCTGGCTTTTGGAATGTCAAGGGGGATTTTGAGTCGAAGGTTACAACCTGTTATTTTGGGTACAAAATAGTATTTCATGAAAACAGGATTAAGGTTATTAAGTGTTTTATTAACTAATAGGGGTAAAAGTCAATTGATTGGATATGTATGGTAGTTTCTTTTGAGTTAGCAAGTAATTTTTTGTACGAAGATGAATAGTCTGAATAGACTGGTCTTAATGCCCTCTCGTTAAAGGCTCTTGCGCAACCGGCATGCTTAGCGGCAGCTCTCTTAAGAAATTGATTGTAATTTCTATTTTCATGCAGTACAATATTAGGCCGGTTCTGAAAATATTGTCGCAAAGCATGCCGGTTGCACAAGAGCCTTTAGTTTTCTCTAGCTTATTCTGACTTCCTTTACCACATAGCATCCATATCAATGTAAAATAATTGAAGTGACATAGTATAAATTAATTCATAATCATCTTTTCTTCTCTGTCGCCCATAAATCTTGCTAATCTTTCTAAAGAATTTAACTCTTTACCTGCTTTTTTAAAGATCTTATCGATATGAGCATCACACTTTAAACTTTCATCGATCTGAACACCAAGCAAAGTAACGCTTTTCTCTATTTTAATTGCAAATTCTTTGTCAATTTCAAACTCACTTATGTATTTATCATTGCTGTCGATTGAGATAGCTTGAAATTTAGAGGAAATTGCAATCCCTTCATTTGATTGTAACCAATAAAGAAATATTTTAGTGTTGATTTGTACAAATTTCAATAGTTCATCAGTATTTGTTGCAGTGACAGGTATCGTGTTGTCATCAGCAAAATTACATTAAGACCCTTCACTAAGGCGGTAAAAAATAAGGAAAATATTGAAAAGTAGAGGTCCAAGTATTGATTTTTGTGGCACTCCTTGTCCAAGTTGTCTGTTGAAATATAGTTGCATGTGAATTTATCTTGCCTGGTTGTCTCTATATCCAAGTTAATTACAGTTTTCAACTGCATGTGCTTTTTGGGTAGGCTAGGTCAATAACGTAATTATATATATCCAATAGGTACTAGGATAACATAGAACATGACGAAGATGATCTAGGATTATCCAATGTTGAAACTAGCCTTAATGATAGAACAAAATTGCTTGATTGCATAACATTTCTATGCATGCAACGTATAATCTGATCGATGCCCACCAAACGATTTGCCAAAATTACGCAATAACTGTTTCAATCGCTATGACATTTTCAACGATCAAGCCTTCAACCGTCGCTCATTCTAAATCAAGAAAAGACACCGATTCAGCTCGTCTATGATCCAAAAATGACCGGAGGCAGTTCTGATCAGGTCTTGGATAAATAGCGAAGAAATCTCACAACTGGAAAGACTCCTTGGTAGATGCATAAGCAAATTTTTTATGAAATTTTAAGCTTTGTAGTTAGCTGGTATTGTCCCTTATTCAATCTAAAAACTGCTTTGTAGTTTCCCTCAGGCTCTTCATTTAGCATTCTATTGAAAGATCCTGATATAAGTAAATGCTTTGTTTGAAGGAATGCTATCAGAATGTTTCTTCTCAGAGATTCCTTTTATTTCATTTGACATTTATTTATCTTTGGCTGCGTTTACACGAAACCGGATTGCTTTTCCTATTGGATTGGTCTCAGCTATCCGATATGAAAAGCATACTGTTTAGACCGCTTTTACACGATACCGGATTGATATTCATACCGTTTTCATCCTGTTTACACGACAACGCTCCGCTATTCACTGTGCAGCATACTTCTTTTGTTTCGATTTTTAGCAATGTAAAATTCTGGTAATTTCGTTAGTCTACTGAGGAGAGGAAGGTCTCGGGAAAAAATTATCACTTTAGTATAGAATATGAGTCTTGGCCAGTGGCATAGAAGAAGAAAATGTAAGCAGAAAGGGGGAACCAGAAGTCGAATTGCAGCCTGAATCGGTAAAGGCATATGCCAGTGAATGCCTTTTCGAGGGAAGGGATTGAAAAGATGTAATGTCGAATGATGACAAGATAGAATAGTTTTTGGCGAACGTTACCCGAAGGGTAAAGATGTAGAATCCGTTGATGAAAACTTTCCTTGAGATTCAGAACGAGGTTCCGGAGCGAAAGCGTATCGGATTCACCCGCTTACACGAGATGGAATGTGGTACGGGACGTATCGGGTCACTTTTCATACCACTCTCACAGCGGAGTGATTTCACTCCGCAAAAGTGGTACGGGACGTATCGGATGAATGCGGGGCCGTGTAAACGGACCCCTATCCGATATGAAAAGTAATCCGATACGTGAGTAGCCGGGTATCGTGTAAACATGGCCTTTATCTTTTGCAGTAGAAATAAAAGCAGATAATGAGATATATAGACTGACAAGATAAAACTAGGTAATATTGGGCTTTGTATTTGTATTTGTTTGTAAGTCTGATTTGCAGTAGGTTTGAGTGGGATTCCAATTATAGAGCCTCTGTATGAATACGGTGCACCATTTTACAACTGGCCTAAATCTTAAATTTTGTTAGGCCATCAATGCAGCCCCCTTAGAATAGACACTTCTAGCTTGTTAGGTTGCATGGCAATTTTCTTCTTTCATGGCAATTGTCCTCTCGCTTTAACAGTCTCAGCATTCGAATCGCGCTCACATAATTCCGCCTTTTCGCCCGCAAGTCCACAGTTTTACAACCTTTCTTCTTACTTTTGGGTTAAAAGTACAAGATATGATCGGGTTGAAAAAGAATTTCCCAAAACCAGCGACCAACTCCAGCAAATCATATAACTCAAAGGAAAACTTTGAATTCTGAAGAACTTCAATGCGCTTGTTATAACAGCGAATGAATAGCAAAGAAAGAATGAAATTATTATCAATCCACCAACAACGAGAAGATTTTTGTCCTTCTTGTTCACTCTACGCTGGCCAAAACGCCCTGCTTCTGCCGCTATTTGACGACGTATTCTCCGAGCGCGAATCATTATCCTTGTGTAGCAGAAAAAAATGACACCTGAGGCAAGAACGCCTATACATGCAGTGATTGCATTTTTCACTCCGCTGAATAAAAATAAAATTGACACGGCTATTGAAGCCATCCATGTGCCAATTACAATGACAATCAGGAAGCATGACGTCAGTTTTGCATTGTGTAAGTGTGGATTGAAGATGAAAACATATCTCTCGGTCGCAACTGCAGTTAATGTCAAACGAGAAACAATTCCAAGAAAGTATGAAAAGGTTTTGGCAAATCCAGCGTAAGAACAGGTGTCTTTGAGGTGTGCATGATGCAGAAATAAAATGAATTGACTTGGCATAGAAACAATTCCTGTCAAGAGATCGGTTGTTGCCAGATTCAGCATCAGAATTTGATGTGGTTCTGCCCGGTCACTAGATTTAAGAACAGCTACAATGAATGATGCATTTAGTAGTGCAGTAGGTACCGCAAGGACAAGGTTGAAGATAGCACATGCGTAACTATTCACGATGTTCGAAGAAGCGTCTGTTAATTCTAGACTGACACCAGAACAAGGAAAAGCCATTTTCAAAAATGGACAACGGCCGCATCAGCTAGTACAGCCTTTCAAATGATAATTTTTCTCGAAATTGTTTTTATTTAATAACCTGTAATGCCTTTATTAATTGCAAAAGACACCTGTTTTGGAATTGATGAATTCCTCTCAAACAGCATGCATGTATTTGGAGTTGTAAATCCTCCACTAATAAATGTATAATCACCAAATAGTGGGATTTAGCAAGAATAGTTTACACTGGCATTGTACAAAGAACCATTTTTTTAAAAAGAAAGTCCAAAATATTTTCATCAAGTAAATAGGCAGAAAGATTTTATGATTTTTTGATTCGCCTGAAATCTGCGCTTACCATCTTGCTGGTTCTAGCGCTAATATAATGACAAATTTTTGAATATAAAACACATTTTAACTAATCACCTTCGTTTTGAATATTCAAAAAAACATAGCCACAAATACAAACAGTGAATATGTTTGTTAGCACAGCGATTCTTTCTCTGCACGTTTGCTTATTTTTCATCAGCATCGTTATCAAAGGCAGATGGGTGGCGTGGCTTAATCTATTGGGTATCCACATATTTAGGAAACAAACATCAATCAAATTGCATACAGTGACCCATCTTTGCTTTGAATATCTTTTTTTTAATTTTAGCTGTATCTATTGGCAGGGGCTCCGGAATGACCAAAGAGCAAGGGGGCAAGCTTCAGTAGAAGGGCAATTTGAAAAAATTCCCTTCTTTTACTAGATCTTTTGTAACTCATTTTATTTCGATGTTCTGCAGACATCTTGCAAATGGGCTTACTGCTGTCGTAAAAAGTTTTTGTGGAAGTTTTGAGAAATCTTGTCATGAAAAAAACACTACAATCAGGATTGCATATAAATCTCTTTAATATTATAAAAGGCCGAGAATAAGGCCACTTCTATAAAAAGAGCACTTTTTGGCTCCCCTTTCTCTCTTATTAAAGGGAAAGAGGGTCGGTTTCCCCCTTGCCCCTTCTCTCTGGTATCCCTTTCTGTTCGACATCTTGAATCCATTTTATTCCCAACTACCTAAAAACTTATTTTTCGATTTCATTGGCAGATGAAGCGTCTTGATCTTTTCATATTCTGGCAACCTTTCTTCTCCTTTGGTCTATGGCATGTTTTTATCCTTGGTGCTGCTTTTCCTTTGTCGTGCATCATTAATACCGACCAGAAACCATTCTTCATTCAAGAACTTGTGAGCTAAAGCTTACAATGTTCCCTTCTCTTTAATACTCTCTATTTCTTATATAAACTTTCAAAAACTTTTCTATGTCTTGGATGTTATTTGCGTGTGCAACTTCGTCTTCTGACAAAAATTCAGCTAAGCTTTTTTCTTCTGAATCAACTAATTAGCAACTTTATCTTGCTATGGGGTGTCCTTACTAAGCCTTTTGGGTTCTCAGACTCTTCTTTAGAATTGAAACCCTATTAGATTAATAAATTTTCCATTAATAAAGAGAGACTTAATTTTCATCCGATGTACTGTTATGTATTAACCCCTATAATTGATAAAAGATTAATAGAATAGGGATGAAAAATTCTACCCATATAATTGTTTTGTGAATATTTTACAAGACAAGAATGATAAAAAAAAATAAAACTCGTTCTGATAGTGAATATTAATTATTAGCCTCTTTTTGATCTCAGTTTATAACATGCAAAATGTACAAAATATGATATACAAAGTGTGGGCAATTAGCATAATTAGCATGAATAATGTGAGTAGTTGTCATACTAATAGATGCGGTTTTAATCCTATCTGTATCCTAATTTTCTAAGGGATTTCTATAAAAACATGTAGCGAGTCGCTCTTTTAGAATATTATTCGACTAATTTGAAAATTTGTCAACAACCAAATTCTATAGAAACTCACATTGTATATCAACCATTGTTTATCTAAAGTTACTGGCCTGGGCGTCTTGCAGTTGTTTAGGTTGAAAATCTTCCTACGACATTATGCCAAATTCAATCTGTAGTTTGCTGAGAATATTTTAACTTTGGAATGTCTACTTATAAGGTTTTATGAAAATTGGGAATTGTATTTAAATTTTATAAAATGAATGGTTGTGAAAAGACGCTTTTATTCCTCGATTTTTGTAGATCAAGTTTGTATCAAAAACACAGAAATAACACCCAGTGTCCACGAGAGGCGCCGGAAGCTTCACGGTGCGGTGGGGCAGTACTGGCAATCGAAAGAGGAGGCCGTTTGCGAGAGAGGCGAGCAGAAAAATATTGGCGACAATGGCCTTTAGATTACCTAAAAATAGACCAATTCGACTTACGGCCTCTTTTTGAAAATTTCTCCAAATTTAATTATACGACTTTTTTAAGCTCAGATTTGATTTTATCACAATAGATTTAAGCTCGATACCATTTTTCATTTTGATTCTGCTTGTAATTTAGATTTCATGGAGAAATGTTATAGCCTGAAAACTACCAAAATGTTGTATACAATAAATATCTTTTACTTTGACGCAATATCTAGATTTTAATAATTGAATCGATTGATAAAAACAACAAAATACTTTCATTGTTCAAATTGCATGTTTTCTTTGGATCTAAGTAAACTTAGATTAAAATTGTAAAACAAGTATAGATATCAAAGAGAAAATATTTGCAAAGCAAAACAAGCAACTTGAAAATAAAGGATTTTGACTCGCAATTGAATACGCTTGGCACAGCTGCCTGCATGCAAGACTTGTTTGCTTGTGGTCGAAAAATATTTGCAAACGAATTGCAAAATTTTAGATTTTTCCTCCAGTTGTTCTATGCCAAACCAATCTTGATAAAGAGCAAATACTTTTTTGACACAAAGGATAATATAAGAAGCAAAGATAAATCTAATAACTGACAGTATTTAAGTTGATTTTTACGACGCATTGATGCAATTTTTGGTTTTTGGAGACAGTTTCATTCCAGCAGGATATGTTCAACAGTCCAGGTTACAAATATCAAAGAAAGTTGCTTGAATCGATATACTTTTTGCGAAACAACTATCGACTATGAATGCATTTTTGCATGGATGACAATGTTCATTACAACAAATTTGTTGTCTTAATACTTTGGCACTCGGGTTTGTATCATATTTTATAAAGGATGTATAACTCATGGTTATCTCAGCCAATTGCAGCTGCGTAAAATTATGGCTTCGTATATTCTAGTGTAGTCTGTGTAGCCTTTAATATAATTTAAAACCCAGAAAAAATTATTGAAAAAGAAGATGCTGCTTGACTAACAACATGCTTTTCTTCTTAAAGGAATTCAAGACTTAATCTTTACTGTATAAAATTTTATCTATTCAGAAAAAGAGTTGAAAAAATATATATTGGGCTTGTAGTTGCTTGGATATATTTTTTGAAACGTTAGTCGAGCTTTGCTAAAAAGCCTGATTTTTATTATGTTATGGAAAAAATGAAACTTTTGAAATCGAAAAGAAATTATTTGGTCATTAAAATCCTAATTCATTTATTAAATGAAAGTCTGCAAAGGTAACAAGAAAAAATCTTCAAACCTTTAGACTGCTTTCATTGATTAACTTTCAGTTTAGACAAAAGTGATTACATCAATCAAATGGACAGTATTCTGGACGATTGAACAAAATTTACAATAGCATTGATGTCGAACAGTACGATAGTAATCAGTAATCATGCAAAATAACAAAAATGATTATAAGAACGCTAATTAACCAAGATATCCATCTCGTGATATTTATGATAGGTAAGAATTGGTGCTGGGTCCTGGGTCCTGGATCCTGGGTCCTGGGTTTTGGATCCTAGGTCCTGGGTCCTGGGTCCTGGGTCCTGGGTCCTGGGTTTTGGATCCTAGGTCCTACCTTAAGGTCCTGGGTTCTTGTTTTCCGGTATGCCGATTTGAAGGTAACGAAGGAGGAAACACACATTGATTTTGTAGCAACGAGAATATAGGCGACAGTATTGAAGCAATCGTTTGTGAAAATTTTTTCGAAAAACTGCATAGAAGCTTTTAGCAAAATCTGAATTAAAGTAATAAATTAGGATATTTAAGATTACCAAGGGCAACGCAACAACAGTTTGGGTATTTCTAGAAAGGAACTGGTCTGGCATTTATCGATATACGAATAAAAGAATACGAATAATTTGTTTAAAAATGAATATAGATTCACCAAAAATGAGAACAGCTGGTAAAGCAAGGCTTACAGTACCGAAGTGACATTTGAATACAGTGGATTACTCTTAATCAGCAATAACGAACTTCCATTCTTGCAAAAAGTAAAAAGTTATATTGAATACATAGACCCTAAACCAAGTAATTTTTTAAAGGCAATCGACACATACTAAAATGCATAAAGTAATCTGTCAATCAAAATTTAACCAATCAGTGAGCGTGATACCACTTACTTGCCTAATGATTGACTAATATCGATTAAAAGATGGCTATACTTTGTTCATGTTGTTGTTGCGTGAAAGGACGTCCTTTTACGTTCGGCTTTTACGCCGAAGACGGCACATGCTAAGAATATTTCGTTTGATTATAGGGTTGAAAACGCACGATATGACAGGGTTGAACAGAGAGTTCGTCATTATAGACAACCATTCCCAGCATACTGTGTATTTGAATAAAGAACTTTGAACGTCAAAAACTTTCAATATGCTTGTTATGTATGTCGGAGCAGAGCAAACAAAGAATGCCAGAATAATTAGACCACCAACAAGCAGGATGTTTCTATCCTTGTCACTTGATCCTACTTGTCTAAATCTTTCTGCTTCAGTCTTTATCTGTCGCCGGATCCTCTGAGCACGAACAAATATCTTAGCGTGTGAAAATATAATGATTATTGATGAAGGAGTACCAAATATTATACTAGATGCAAAAAGTAGCCTTTTATGAAAAGAAAGATATGCTGGTGCAACAGCGAGAATAGACAAAAGCCAAATGCAGCATACGACAGACCAAATCCATGACCTTGATGTTAATCTTGCGTTGTAAAAGTATGGATGAAAAATGTAGATGTATCTCTCTACCGCAAGAGCTGCTACAATATGAAATGAGACCCATCCAATAACGTGTTTGATAACAATAGTAACATCTGCAAAATAGCAAGGGTCTTTGAGCATGGCAATGTATAGGTACTCCACGAAATTACTTGGCATTGTGAACAGTCCAGTTACAAGGTCAGTAATTGCCAGATTCAAAATTAGCAACAGATGTGTTTCACCCCGTTCATTTGACTTCAAAAGAGCAGCAATAAGGCATGCATTGACTGATGTTGTTAACATTGCTAAAGGAATGTTTAGGACGGCACAGGCGTATGCACTTGCTATGTATGATGATGTGTTTGATATTTCTAAACCATTCATTTCACAAGGAAGCATTTTCTTCAGCAGCTGTTTATCAATCAACTACACAAACGCGGCCCCTCGAATGCACTTAATTGCTTAAAGCGAATGTTAGTTTGTAATTCAGCTGATTCTTTCCAAGATCAAACTTTTGTCAAGAGTAAAATTTCTCGCAACGATACTTTCTGTGTTCCGAAAGACCCAATGAGACAAATTTCAAGCTTTCCATTTCTTATGCAGCTTAACCTAGTCTAATTCTCTCTTTCATGTTTTATCCAATAGAAATGCGTTTTTTCAAACAGGATATCTTGTTTTACTAGATATATTAAAGAAATCTTGATAACTTTGATAATGAACAATATAAGTAGCTTTTTATTTTAACAGCTGTTCCTAGAAAGTGTCATTTTCACTGGCAATGTTTGATTTGATAATCCAAAGAATTTTCATTCACTATAAGAACTTCTTCGCTTTTTAGGAAATCGTACTCCTACAAGATCTAGAGCTATTGAAGTAAAACAAAGCTAAAAGAAAATTTAGATTGATAAAGTCGAGCGTTTTATAGCTGAGAGTCGTGAGCGTTTGATCAGGGCTCTGGGTTCGACATACGGGACCTACATGGTGGAATGATCTGTCATTACATGTAGAGAGTGCAATGAACGAAAATAGTTTGAAATCACCACTTAAGACACACTATTTTAGACTAGTATATAGCTTAGACTTATATTTTATCTTTAATCTAATTTTGTAAGGTCATCCATAAAACTTTGTCGTACATACAATAGTTAAGAACTTAACTAAATAACTAACAACCATTTCTCATGAAGGCAAACGAATTTTGAATCCTTTTTATGCATCTTTTAACTCAATTTTCCGCTGAACTTATCAATGGGTTCTACCTTTACGTCCACAACTCCATATTCTGATGACTTTTCTTCTTACTCTTGGATTGAATGTACAGGATATGATTGGGTTAATAAAAGAGTTGCTAAGGACCAGCAATAATAGCCAGTAATACATGCCTCGGAAAATATGACTTCGTATGCCGAAAGCCAAAAACAGATTTGACAAAACAGTTGGAGCATAGCAAACAAAGAATGAAATTATAATCAATCCACCAACAACGACAAGATTCCTGTCCTTCTTGTTCATTCTACGTTGTCCATAACGCCCTGCTTCTGCCGCTATTTGACGACGTACTCTCCGAGCACGAAGCATTATCCTTGTGTAGCAGAAAAAAATAAGAGCCGAGGCAAGAACGCCAATGCATGTATTAATCATATAGCTGCCTCCCGTAAATAAATATGTCACTGAAAGAGCAATCGATAATAGCCATATACTTCCTGCCATGGCTGTCAAGAAACGAGATGTGAGCTTCTCATTGTAAAAGAAAGGATGAAAAACATAGGTGTACCTCTCCATTGTAACCGCGATTATAGTAAAAAAGGAGGCCATCCCAAGAAAGAATGTAATATTTTCAGCAACTACTTTGCTATAGCAAGTTTCTTTGAAGTGTGAATTATGAAGATATGAAATGAATTGACTTGGCATAGAAACAATTCCTGTCAGAAGATCGGTTATTGCCAGATTCAGCATCAGAATTTGAGGTGGTTCTGCCCGGTCACTAGATTTAAGAACAGCTTCAATGAATGATGCATTCAACAGTGCAGTAGGTACTGCAAGGACAAGGTTGAAGATAGCACATATGTAGAAAGGGGACTTTGCCCTTGCTAAAATGTCGTCATTGCAGGGTAGCACCATGATCCTCAAAGAAGATTAGTTAGGAATGAATTCCATTTGCAGTTTCTACTCCTGAATAACAAAGCTCTTGATATAAAGTCTTATTATACCGAAGACTGTCGGCAGATAAGATCCAGTCAATACACGCAGTTTAAGTTGAATGAGAATGCAGTCGTAATTACTTTCAAATAGGTCAATATGTGTTCTATTGCACCAGTAAATGCTTAAACATTAATCAAGAGCAGGTGGTTTTTGGCATTTGAAAATTACACTTCACAATTACAAAATTATATTTAAAAGGGAATGCCGAATGTTTGATATTTACTTGTAAATTTACTTTTTCCCAGAAGTGTGTGGTTTTATCATTTTCATATGGTTAATATTTAGCTTGCCTTTTCATATAAGCTTACAAATGTGAGCCTTTACTTAAACTTCAATTTTCAATGAAAAAACTGTTTTAAAGCCTCTTACCCTTTTTCTCACAAGAAAAGTGTCTCTGCCAAGTATTATTAATAAATAAAGGTTCATATCTCTGAAGTTTTCTTAAAAAATGAAGTTCCAATTTGATCTTGCAATGATAAAAATGTTTAAGACCACATATGCAGAAGATTATAGCAAATGTAATCCTGGACAGGCAACTAGAAGATTTTTCATCCTTCTTTTCGGCTCATTTTTATGTTTCTGCTGTTGAAATACATGCCATGTGTTTAGCAATTTGTTTCAACGTCTGGATTGTAGGCCCAATAGATGCAAGAATGTTCCTGCAACACGGAATGGAAACAACATGAAATGGAAAGGATTTCTCTCGCAACTAGTCTTGTTATATTCTCACTTATTCTTTTTTGATTATTATAACTACGTTGCAAACTTGACTGGAATCTTTTTGTTACTTCAATCTTTAACGTTTATATCACCAATTAACATATTCATAATTGCCCACAAGAAGAAATCAGATTGGGTGTCCAATTGCTGCATAATTTTGACATTTAGTCTGCAGTGTTAAGTATATACATAATTTTCTAATATGAAATATCAAAGTAAACTGGCAGTGCAGACAACAAATGAAAGTATTCTGGAATTTTAGTACGAGTTGATCTTATTGAAGGTTCTTCGTTTAGATGAACATTTTACCAAATCAGTCTACAATTTTTATTTTTCATCAAGAGACCTTTGAAAATGTAATAATTGCGCTTGTTGCTCAATTATTCATATCTCCGTGTCTGTAGAATGTTTACCTTCATGGTTAGATTGACAGACCTGTTCAACCTGTAGTGCACTTCATTGTTTTGCAGTGATCTTTTTTCTGGTATTGGCTGATTTGTAACACAAGCAAAAAACCTTAAAACATGTTTCGGATAATTGGCAGAGCCCGGTCGTCCTTCCATATAGCAGTTTTGGAGTCGATCTACATAAAAACGAAAAAGCCGCCATTGTGTAGACAGAAGGAGTTCGTTTTCTCTCTTGGACTCCATTGGTAATTTTCTTTAGGCTCGCGGCACTGATTGGTCAACGTTACCGGTCTTGTGCTTGCGTTTTTCTGATTGGCCTACTTCGATCCACAACTGGGTATATATTTTTCATCGTGTTCTTTCGGAACCTTATTCTGACGTTTTATGCTCTGAGGAGTGTCAGACGAAAAAGCTTTTAGTATGTCGTTAAATGTTTGCTTTTTTCAAAGCCATTTTCAAATTATAAAAAAGATAAAACTCGTTCTGATAGTGAATATTAATTATTAGCCTCTACCTGATCGCAGTTTATAACATGCAAAGTGTACAAAATATGATATACAAAGTGTGGGTAATTAGCATAATTAGCATGAATAATGTGACTAGCTGTCATACTAATAGATGTGGTTTTAATCCTATCTGTATCCTAATTTTCTAAGGGATTTCTATAAAAACATGCAGCGAGTCGCTCTTTTAGAATATTATTCGACTAATTTGGAAAATTTGTCAACAACCAAGTTCTATAGAAACTCACATTGTATATCAACCATTGTCTATCTATAGTTACTGGCCTGGGCGTCTTGCAGTTGTTTAAGCCTAGCGCACACTAGCGATTTTTGTCGCCGGCGACGGCGATTTTTGTCGCTGGCGACTAAATGTTTTCCCCCGCACACTTGCGATCTTTTCTGCCTCGGCCAATGATTTTTGGTCTCCACTTCATAATGAGCCTCGATAAAAATGACCAGAAATTAACAATCAAATTTTTTATAACCCCTGCATGTGCCTGGACAAAACAATGAAAAATATTGCCAGCTTTGATTTAACCAGGCCACATTTAATGGCAAAAAATTAGGCCCAAAATTTTGGATTTAGCTTGGCCTAAATTATGCTACTTACTTTATTTTCTTCTCTTTTGTACTGTAGAGAACCCAACGCATGGGTTTTATGCACAATTTGTTTGTTATCTGTTTTACTGTTAGTTGCTAGTAGATAGTAAAACCTACATTGTACGAGACTTTTCGCTTTATAGGCAACCCATAAGGATATATCAATTAAAGTGCAGTTGTTAGTGCAATGAAAAAGAAATCTTGCTCATGTTTATCCAAATCCTCTTAATGCGTTGTCCAAGAGAACGAGCATGTTCCTGTGACCTCCATCTTGTCAACACACTTTCCACGTGCCCTGAAAACACTTTATAATTGGCTGATCAACAAGAATTTTTTTTTGCGCCCCGCACACTTACGATTTTCAGTTTTTAGTCGCTGGCGACAAAAATCCTGTGATGTTTTTCCCCGCAGACTAGCGATTTTAGTCGCCAAATTCAATCTGTAGTTTGCTGAGAATATTTTAACTTTGGAATATCTACTTACAAGGTTCTATGAAAATTGAGAATTGTATTTAAACTTTATCAAATGAATGGTAGAAAAGACGCTTTTATTCCTCGATTTTTGTAGATCAAGTTTGTATCATAAACACAGAAATAACACCCAATGTCCACGAGAAGCGCCGGAAACCTCACGGTGCGGCCGGGGTAGGACTGGCAGAAAGGGCACCTTAGGGTGTCAAAGTTTGCTGATGAAACAGATCGGGAATTGTCGTTTAGTCAATGACGAAGCCTGGTTATAGGTGAAGGCCCTGTCAAGGGAGAGGGGGTTGGTATTATGAAGGCGTAGCCCTTAGGGAAATTCTGCGTTGCTACGCCGTAAAGACTCTCGGAAATGAAGGCAACAACCATAAAAATACATTTGAATCAAGACTACAGTCAAACTTTATTCTCGAAATTTCTTTCACCTTAACATCAACCATCAAGGGAGACTGGACCCAATCCTACTTAAAACAATATTTTGATGACCATCTACATGGCTTGATATATCTTTTGGATATAATTCCTCTGAACTTTCTTTATTTAAAGTTGATACAATCTGCAGCTATATTGAAGCTAAATGAAGCCAACTAACTTAAATTATAAACGCAGAATATAATTCATATCAAATATAACTGAAGTTGCATTTTTGAAAAGTTATTAATTATACTCATTTCGTTTGGAATTGAGTTCCATAATGCCTGGCCACAATTTCATAGATATCATTTTCTGGTAGAGTAGAGTCGGTAGAATGGAAAGAGGAGGCCCATTGCGAGCGAAGCGAGCAGAAAAATTTTGGCAATAATGTCCTTTAGATTACCTAAAAATTAATTCCAGAATATTGTTTGCAGTCTCCTTCTTGCAATCGTTTTGTCTTAAAAATTGCTTTCACAAACTGGAAATCTCGCGAGCGCCCTAAACCTCAAGGTCCATTGCCAATTTTCCATCGCCACCATCTTTCGATAACGGTTTTTGTGAGCTTGTTTTTTGGTGTTTTTGAAAGCAGATCGAGAAGAAACATTTTAGATCATTGCCCCCAAAAGGTCACCCCTTTGCTCATTTCGTATGGGACCAAAGCAATTCAAGGGCAACTCGGTGAGCTGCAAGGGGGCAGGTAAACTGAATTTTGGAAAAAAGGGGTACGTGACCAGTGTGCCCCCAGTTCCTACGCCTTTGCTTGAACTTAAGACATCATTGATGCATTGACTAATATATCGAACATATGCGAGCCAAAGTTGGTAGCAACCTGAAATCTGTTCAGCAAGATCATGAAAGTTGAAGAGAACTTTTCAATGAAAATATTTTTATTGGTCAAATTGCTTTGCAAATCGATCTTCAGTTCTCATCAAAAAGGAAAATATTAACTTTTGTCTTGCATTTAGATATCAAGAGATGCTTGAAGCATTACATTATTTAACGATTTTATTAGCATTCAAAATATTTATATGAATTAATATTGCTCGGAAATCAATTTCTTGAAAACGGTCTCTGTGTTGGATGAGATTACTAGGCATGCAGGAAAGGTCCAGCACCAAGATCGGTGATTGCCAAATTTAAAATAATGATTTGATACATTTCACCCCGTTCATTTGACTTCAAAACAGTAGCAATACGGCATGCATTTAACAGAATAGTCAGTATTGTTAGTGGAATGTTTAAAACAGCACAGACGTATGTACTTGCTATGTATGATGACACGTTTAATGCACCCCCGTCTTAGTGCCCCGGTGAGAGGTCAGATTTTTTCCGGGGCGACGGTCACTTTTTGGTGGGGAAAATGATGGTCAAATTTGAAACTGGGGATCCCTAAATTTGTACCAAGAACAGTATCATTTCAAATGGAGATATAAAACAACAAGAACATGGCATGTGTAATTTCCCTGCATCAAGCATTTTTTTAGCTGGACGACTGCACATCAGCATTGACACTAGCTGCACATTATACAATTTGCAATTATACAAACATTGGCAAACAGAAAATAGAAAGTTTGGAAACGTAGCACACTTCAAATTTTTCAGGACCCTTTTGTAGAAACATTGACAAGCCCAAATAATAATAAAGGACTAATGGATCTTCAGCCCTAAAGATCTGATCTATATATTGGGACAAGCTCTGAATACAGTAACTAACCGATGCGGCACTTTTCACGACAGCAATTCTCCTAATCGTACTGGAATTTCCTTTATTTTTGCAAATAGATTTTACAGCAGATAAATACAACTTATACATTTTTGCCGTGGTCTTGAAAATAGGATGTTTTTGCGTTACTTCGAAAGCCAGGTAAACAGAACTAATAATTGTCAATTGACCCTCTGGTCTTCTCAATTTGGAATTTCTTTCTGTCTGGAGCTCATTGTGAATTCCAGTTAAGGATTCTTCGGAGAAAATGTAGAGAATTTTGACACATGGTACAATTTTACCAGAGGAGGCTCTTGATTTTGATTTACTTCCAACAAGAAATCTAGAAATCATTGGCTTCTGTAGAAATGCCATCCAAGTGAGGGTGCCAGGACAGAAAGGCGCGGATATCAAAAGAGTGACACTGATAAGCTCCTCTAGTTAGGGTTTGCTTTCTTCTTTCTCTTCCTCCCCTGACTTGCTGTGAGTGTGTCTATTGCGTCATTACTGGCCTGATCTAGACTAAGCGAAACTTCATAATGATCTCCTGCTACATTTCAATGATTTTATCCTTCTTTTTTTTCTTTGCATGTAAATTCCCTGCAGAGTCAAATAATCCCCACAAAGACTGGTGAACAGTCTATCCAAAGAGCAAATTATGCAGAGCAACTGATTGATGAGATTCAGTGGTGGAACTACAACATCACTGAATTTTGTAAAAAGCTTTCCAGGACTACCTGATCATTTTCTTCTTCCTACTCTCATCTGCCTCTATAGCTCAGGTGCATGGAGCCTTACCCAAGAAAAATATCTTAATCCATTATTCCGACTACATAAGAAAATTCTGCAAGCCATTAAATTACAAGCGTTTTGTGCTCCCTCCTCGTCAATTTTCCGTCCTTTAAAATCAGCCACAAGAAGTGCTACACACAACTATTACAACCTTAATTTATATTGCACCTTACAAGCTATCTCCTTCTTGCTTTCATAGCTACTTTCAGCTTAATCAACTGTCCATGGAATTGGTACTCGTCAGGCTACAAGAGGTGTTTAGAGCTCTTAAAAATACCACCTTCTATGGTCCGAAACTCAAGTCTCGTGTTCAAAGAAAATGGCAACACCGTTGCATTATTGATCTTTTCGGCAATAGTCGGTAAGTAGCCATATACTCATTTACAGGAATGTCCGATTGCAGAAAATGCGAATTTGCACCAATAAATTGAAAAAGTAGTTTATGCATGCATCAGCCATACACTCCCTTCACAAAAGTATTGCACCACCTCGAAGGAGGGAAAATGGCGCAACATTTATCGAAAGCTATTGTTGTGCGAATTGATTGTGTTTAAGTGGCGAATGGGAGTGTGTCTGTCTCGTGATGTTTATGATAGGTAAGAATTGGTCCTGGGTCCTGGGTCCTGGGTCCTGGATCCTGGGTCCTGGGTCCTGGGTCCTGGGTCCTGGGTCCTGGGTCCTGGGTCCTGGGTCCTGGGTCCTGGGTCCTGGGTCCTGGGTCCTGGGTCCTGGGTTCTGGGTCCTGGGTCCTGGGTCCTGGTTTCTGGGTCCTACCTTAAGGTCCTGGGTCCTTGTTTTCCGGTATGCCGATTTGAAGTCAACGAAGGAGAAAACACACATTGATTTTGTAGCAACGAGAATAAAGGCGACAGTATTTAAGCAATCGTTTGCGAAAATTTTTTCGAGAAACTGCATAGAAGCCATTAACAAAATCTGAATTTAAGTAATAAATTAGGATATTTAAGATTACCAAGGGCAACGCAACAACAGTTTAGGTATTTCTAGAAAAGAACTGGTTTGGCATCTATCGATATACGAATAAACGAATACAAATAATTGGTTTAAAAATGAATATAGATTCACCAAAATTGAGAACAGCTGGTAAAGCAAGGGTTATAGTACCGAAGTGACATTTGAATACGGTGGATTACTCTTAATCAGCAATAACGAGCTTGCATTCTTGCAAAAAGTAAAAAGTTATATTGAATACATAAACCCTAAACAAAGTAATTTTTAAAAGGCAATCGACACAAACTAAAGTGCTTAAAGTAATCTGTCAATCAAAATTTAACCAATCAGTGAGCGTGATACCACTTACTTGCCTAATGATTGGCTAATATCGATTAAAAGATGGCTATACTTTTTTCATGTTGTTGTTGCGTGAAAGGACGTTCTTTTACGTTCGGCTTTTACGCCGAAGACGGCACATGCTAAGAATATTTCGTTTGATTATAGGGTTGAAAACGCACGATATGACAGGGTTGAACAGAGAGTTCGTCATTATAAACAACCATTCCCAGCATACTGTGTATTTGAATAAAGAACTTTGAACGTCAAAAACTTTCAATATGCTTGTTATGTATGTCGGAGCAGAGCAAACAAAGAATGCCAGAATAATTAGACCACCAACAAGCAGAATGTTTCTATCCTTGTCACTTGATCCTACTTGTCTAAATCTTTCTGCTTCAGTCTTTAGCACGAACAAATATCTTAGCGTGTGAAAATATAATGATTATTGATAAAGGAGTACCAAATACTATACTAGATGCAAAAAGTAGCCTTTTATGAAAAGAAAGATATCCTGGTGCAACAGCGAGAATAGACAAAAGCCAAATGCAGCATACGACAGACCAAATCCATGACCTTGATGTTAATCTTGCGTTGTAAAAGTATGGATGAAAAATGTAGATGTATCTCTCTACCGGAAGAGCTGCTACAATATGAAATGAGACCCATCCAATAACGTGTTTGATAACAATAGTAACATCTGCAAAATAGCAAGGGTCTTTGAGCATGGCAATGTATAGGTACTCCACGAAATTACTTGGCATGGTGAACAGTCCAGTTACAAGGTCAGTAATTGCCAGATTCAAAATTAGCAACAGATGTGTTTCACCCCGTTCATTTGACTTCAAAAGAGCAGCAATAAGGCATGCATTGACTGATGTTGTTAACATTGCTAAAGGAATGTTTAGGACGGCACAGGCGTATGCACTTGCTATGTATGATGATGTGTTTGATATTTCTAAACCATTCATTTCACAAGGAAGCATTTTCTTTAGCAGCTGTTTATCAATCAACTACACAAATGCAGCCCCTCGAATGCACTTAATTGCTTAAAGCGAATAATAGTTTGTAATTCAGCTGATTCTTTCCAAGATCAAACTTTTGTCAAGAGTAAAATTTCTCGCAACGATACTTTCTGTGTTCCGAAAGACCCAATGAGACAAATTTCAAGCTTTCCATTTCTTATGCAGCTTAACCTAGTCTAATTCTCTCTTTCATGTTTTATCCAATAGAAATGCGTTTTTTCAAACAGGATATCTTGTTTTACTAGATATATTAAAGAAATCTTGATAACTTTGATAATGAACAATATAAGTAGCTTTTTATTTTAACAGCTGTTCCTAGAAAGTGTCATTTTCACTGGCAATGTTTGATTTGATAATCCAAAGAATTTTCATTCACTATAAGAACTTCTTCGCTTTTTAGGAAATCGTACTCCTACAAGATCTAAAGCTATTGAAGTAAAACAAAGCTAAAAGAAAACTTACTTTGATAAAGTCGAGCGTTTTATAGCTGAGAGTCGTGAGCGTTTGATCAGGGCTCTGGGTTCGACATACGGGACCTACATGGTGGAATGATCTGTCATTACATGTAGAGAGTGCAATGAACGAAAATAGTTTGAAATCACCACTTAAGACACACTATTTTAGACTAGTATGTAGCTTAGACTTATATTTTATCTTTAATCTAATTTTGTAAGGTCATCCATAAAACTTTGTCGTACATACAATAGTTAAGAACTTAACTAAATAACTAACAACCATTTCTCATGAAGGCAAATGAATTTTGAATCCTTTTTATGCATCTTTTAACTCAATTTTCCGCTGAACTTATCAATGGGTTCTACCTTTACGTCCACAACTCCATATTCTGATGACTTTTCTTCTTACTCTTGGATTGAATGTACAGGATATCATTGGGTTAATAAAAGAGTTGCTAAGGACCAGCAATAATAGCCAGTAATACATGCCTCGGAAAATATGACTTCGTATGCCGAAAGCCAAAAACAGATTTGACAAAACAGTTGGAGCATAGCAAACAAAGAATGAAATTATAATCAATCCACCAATAACGACAAGATTTCTGTCCTTCTTGTTCATTCTACGTTGTCCAAAACGTCCTGCTTCTGCCGCTATTTGACGATGTACTCTCCGAGCACGAAGCATTATCCTTGTGTAGCAGAAAAAAATAAGAGCCGAGGCAAGAACGCCAATGCATGTATTAATCAAATAGCTGCCTCCCGTAAATAAATATGCAACTGAAAGAGCAATCGATAATAGCCATATACTTCCTGCCATGGCTGTCAAGAAACGAGATGTGAGCTTCTCATTGTAAAAGAAAGGATGAAAAACATAGGTGTACCTCTCCATTGTAACCGCGATTACAGTAAAAAAGGAGGCCATCCCAAGAAAGAATGTAATATTTTCAGCAACTACTTTGCTATAGCAAGTTTCTTTGAAGTGTGAATTATGAAGATATGAAATGAATTGACTTGGCATAGAAACAATTCCTGTCAGAAGATCGGTTATTGCCAGATTCAGCATCAGAATTTGATATGGTTCTGCCCGGTCACTAGATTTTAGAACAGCTACAATGAATGATGCATTTAGTAGTGTAGTAGGTACTGCAAGGACAAGGTTGAAGATAGCACATATGTAGAAAGGGGACTTTGCCCTTGCTAAAATGTCGTCATTGCAGGGTAGCACCATGATCCTCAAAGAAGATTAGTTAGGAATGAATTCCATTTGCAGTTTCTACTCCTGAATAACAAAGCTCTTGATATAAAGTCTTATTATACCGAAGACTGTCGGCAGATAAGATCCAGTCAATACAAGCAGTTTAAGTTGAATGAGAATGCAGTCGTAATTACTTTCAAATAGGTCAATATGTGTTCTTTTGCACCAGTAAATGCTTAAACATTAATAAAGAGCAGGTGGTTTTTTGTATTTGAAAATTACACTTTACAATTACAAAATTATCTTTAAAAGGGAATGCCGAATGTTTGATATTTACTTGTAAATTTACTTTTTCCCAGAAGTGTGTGGTTTTATTATTTTCATATGGTTAATATTTAGCTTGCCTTTTCATATAAGCTTACAAATGTGATCCTTTACTTGAACTTCAATTTTCAATGAAAAAACTGTTTTAAAGCCTCTTACCATTATTCTCACAAGAAAAGTGTCTCTGCCAAGTATTATTTATAATCAAAGGTTCATATCTCCGAAGTTTTCTTAAAAGATGAAGTTTCAATTTAATCTTGCAATGATAAAAATGTTTAAAACCACATATGCCGAAGATTATAGCAAATGTAATCTTGGACAGGCAACTAGAAGATTTTTCATCCTTCTCTTCTGTTCATTTTTATATTTCTGCTGTTGAAATACATGCCACGTGTTTAGCAATTTGTTTCAACATCTTTATTCTGGATTGTAGGCTCAATAGATGCAAGAATGTTCCTGCAATACGGAATAGAAACAACATGAAATAGAAACGTTACTGGAATCTTTTGTTACTTCAATCTTTAACGTGTATATCACCAATCAACGTATTCATAATTGCCCACAAAAAGAAGTCAGATTGGGTGTCCAATTCCTGCATAATTTTGACATTTAATCTGCAGTGTTAAGAATATACATAACTTTCTAATATGAAATATCAAAGTAAACTGGCAGTGCAGACAACCAGTGAGAGTTATCTGAGAATTTTAGTATGAGTTGATCTAATTGACGGTTCTTCGTTTAAATGAACATTTTACCAAATCAGTCTACAATTGCGCTTGTTGTTCAATTATTCATATCTCCGTGTCTGTAGAATGTTTACCTACATGGTTAAATTGACAGACCTGTTCAACCTGTAGTGCACTTCATTGTTTTGCAGTGATCTTTTTTCTAGTATTGGCTGATTCCTAACACAAGCAAAAAACCTTAAAACAGACTGGTAGGGTTAACAAAGGCTTTAAACTTTCTATTGTTTTCCGCTACAACTTTAATTAAGGATTAACGATTAAAATATAGTAATTAACATTCTTCTAAGAACAGCAACGACAAAAGCAATACACAAGAAATTTCAAATGGCATATTCACATGTCGAACATTTCATTAATTTGTTACGATGAAGACAACTGATGTTTATGAAAATGAGCTTTAAAATACAACATCATAGCAAGTATATTGCAGCTATGCTTCTGCAGATGTCCTTTATTGTGCCGTAGGTCCATGCAATCTTTCGGCTTGTTTTCGAGTCTTTGTCTCTTCAATATAGCAACACTTCCATCGGTGAAAAGTCTACCCAGCATTAAGCAAGTGAGAAATTTACAACAACAGTCACAAGAATCTATGATTTATGGTGCTTTTCCTTCTTTCCTGAACTCTTTTCAGCCTTGTTCTTCTTTGACCTTCCCTCATTCTTCTTTGTTTTCTTTGTCTCGTGGGTCTCTTTGTTTGCTTCTTTCTTCTCAGACTTTTGTTCTTTGTCTGTGTTTTCTTCTTTCTCCAGGTTCAGCTTTGACTTCTTTTGTTGCCTCTCCATTTTCGTTCCTGTCTTCTTTTCTTCTTTCTTTTCTTTTGATGAATTTTCTTTTTCCTTCCGTTCCTCTTTTGAATCTTTCTGCTTTTTTTCCTTATTTGTTGCTGCTTTTTTTTCTCCTTTACTTACTTTTTCTTTCTTTGCTGTAGTTATCTTTGATTTCTTTTTATTAAACTCTGGATAGTCTTCAGGGAAGCAGCATCCCATCATGCAGGCTGGCTCGCACTTTTTGTTGTTGCATGGACTTGGGCAAGCTGCTGGGAGCCCAGGGGGACCTGGAGGTCCAGGCGGTCCTCGTGGCCCTCTAATGGATTCGGCAACAAAGAATACGCAAGTAAAAACATAAGCTCCTACCAAATATGCAGACAACATCTTGATATTTGATTCAGAACTACAAGAGAATTGCTGCCTGTATGCGATCGATAACACGTTGAAAAAGACTCAGCTTTACAGAAATACTTTCCATTAATGTGTTAAACATGGTTTGTTCTTTGACAAAGGAAAGCATTCAGCGATCAACCTGTTGTTTACCCGATCTACTAATCTCTAAAGACGTTTTTTATCCAAATAACTGGTGAACCAGTGCTACAGATCAAAGTTTCCAGCCACCGTCTCACAAGATCAAGTTGATCATAATATATGAAGTTATGTGAAAGCTTTAAGAGAGCATGACTTTAATAAGAAAGCTTTACAATGCTGCTGTAGAAACGTTTTTATTATTACCAAAAAGTCAACCAGAAACGCTTTTTAGATATTTTTCAAAAATGAAAATATGTCTAACGTCATGTTTGTCCAATATACACATATTACAAACTTTCTTGAGATCAGTCCGAAAAGCATTTTTACTGAAACACTTGTGTCATTGTACCAATGCTTCTCTGGTCTCTTTTTGCTCTAACGCCTTCTTACAGCTACGATCACTGGGAGTTCTTTCCTTTGTCAAAATATCCTGGATATCTTTCAGGATAACAGCAAGCCATGATACAAGCAGGTTCGCATCTTTTGTCAGTGCACGGACTTGGGCAAGGCGTTGGGGGTGCAGGGGCACCCGGTGGTCCAGGAGGGCCAGGTGGACCCATTTGGGAGTCGACTGTGACAATGGTTATAGCAAGAAGAGTTAAAGTTGCAGTACCAAGCATTTTGAGTCTTCTTTAGTCTCTTTAAGTTTCTGCTCAGGATATCAATTCTTTTGCAGGTTATAATTCTGTAGTGATTGTAATCGATCCAATGTTTCTTCCAGTATCTGTCTTTCTACTTTAAATAGTTGCTGTAAATCGACTTTTCAATGCTATGGAGCCTGATGTTGGTATCATCAAATACTTGTTATGCATACAAGCATATGAATCAAACCACTTTGGACAAAACTGGTCCATCAACAGGTGTGTTTGACTTCTCGATCTCAGTAATATGAGAAAATATATTATACAAGAATGAAGCCTGGTAAAATGCTAGTCTTGGTAAAATGTCTGGTAAAATGCTAGTCTTTATCGACCTATTGGCTCAAAGATTCAAGAAGCCAGTTTATTGTTTTCTTCGATTACTCTGATATATATCTAGTCACTGTAAATATTCAGATAAAGGGCCTTGAAAACTATGTGATCAAAGCAGTTGTTTCTTTTACTTTCATGCTTGTTATCACGTGACAAGTAGCCTTTATAGAATTTATGAATTTGTTTACTTAACTGTAATATTGTGTGAATTAGTTCTCTTATTCAATTTTGACTATTTGTGTTGGCTTGAAAATCTTTTTTTGCAATTTGTTACAGTGACAACCAGCATCATAAGCTACCATTATTAACTCTCGACAATAAGTTAAGTGAAAACAATGCTGGCATCTGACACAACTAAACATTAGTTTTTGGTGCTGCATTAGGTAAATTCTTGGATGCCTGCAGCATAAGCCCTTTAATGTCCCTTTACCAACAAGGAATGCCAGTTTCACCTGAAGGGAACGCCATAACTGACTTTTGGTTACGTGAAGGCAGTTTCAAAATCATGGGATAAAAGCATAATAATAAGAAGTACGTTGCCAAAATATGACGCCCCCCTCCCTCCACCGACATTTTCTCATCGACTCGAAGAAAGGGGGTGGGGGAAGGGAGATAGAGGGAGGGTGAACACGTTTGTGGGCTCTGTTCGCCTCCCCCAAATGATCAGTGGTTGATCCTTTAAACCTCGTATTCATTTGGAGGGTAATGTTTTATAATGAACCGAAACTTGATCTAAACACCAAGAGATAACAAAATGCTCAAATTAAGATATGCTGCTTGCAGTTGCCCAAAGATTTTGCTAGAAGGAATCACAAGTAATAATTCAAAAGTACGATCAGGAAGACAATTCAAATCATTTGACAGCCTACGATACCCTGCAACCAAGAGCAATGTCAGGTTGATGACCGCAGTTCCTGAGTCACGTCAGGAACCAACGGCCACAAGTGAGACAACTTTCAGTTTAAATATCGCATGTCTTCAGTTGTGCTGTTATTTGCATCTAACACACATAAAGCCTACTTTGACCACGCAATACTAACTATTTACTCACCCTAACTAAAATATAGGCCAATCTCGTTGGACCCTTTCTCATTATTGTTTCCCTGTTTCCCTCTTGGAAACTGATCCATACCCAAAACCCTATCCATATGTATGGAACCACACACTAAGAGGTGCGAAACTGCAATAGCCGCAAAGAGATATGATTGATACTTTTAATCACATGATGGTGTATTTTATTTGAAGTTCACACAATGTGTCACACTAGCTAAAAAACTGTCATCTTTCCTAGAAGATTCTATTACAGAAAATATATCCTATCAAGGAATAGGCACTATAGAATTCTAGAGTGCACCAGCAAAACTGTTTAGGACTGAGGTTGAAATGTAGGGCAGATTGGAAGGACAGTAAAATAAAATTGTTACTTTTGTAACATAAAGAGTCAGTTCTTTTATATTCTTTGTGCAAAGAGGGTGCCAGAGCCATGGTAAAAGCATATATTCAGAATAAATGTAGTGAAAAATTAAACAATTCAACATCATTTCAGTGCCATTATGGAAAGCATTTATCCACATTGACATGTATCGAAACTTCAAATACCTTCCCAGACAGTTTAGGAGCAAAAGAACAAGTACAAAAGTAAAAGGCTTCCTTAAAAATGTTGCAGTTTAACGAGGTTCTTTTTCCAAAATTGAGAGTAACATTAAAGTTCTGGAGGTTGCAAGGCCAGCATCTCTTGCATTTGTGCTGTATGAAAGTGCAGGGATTGTTGATAACACAATCGCTATGCTAGATAAATTGGAGAGAAAAGCCGGGAAAGATGAAGCAACCCTAAACAGTCAGGCCGCAAGGTTCAAAGTAGAAGAAAATGGTGAAATTGATGGAGTGTACTTAAAGAAGGGCATGGAAAAAGAAAGCCAATGAAAAGAGTATATATATTTAGGAAATAATTGGAGGGATGGAGTTTTCAACAAAGTCAAAAGAGGTTCCTGCGAATGCAAGGAAAGCCATTGCAAACCATTTTAAGAATTTTGCTTTTATGAAAGACTTCCTTAGAAAGACAACAAACTTTACAATACTATGAGATCTTATCACCCACAGAACTGGGATGATGATAAAGAGTAATCTGTAAAAAGTCATAAGACTGTTCCAAAATAGAAAGTAGAAAATGTTTACCCGAAGATTTGACATCTTGCCCACCAACAACTAACATGCAGTGACTAGAAACTAGCTTTTTTCAAGAAACTAAAAGTGCAGTGGCAGACAATTTTGTAAGTTGTAAGGGGCTTCAATATCCCAATTTGTTTCTTGTTGCCATGTTAATGATAGGTATTGCAGGCTTTGGAAGATGGCTTTTTTTAAGAAACATTCTCACCCTGATAGTAACTCTGCTCAGTTGGAACTGTTTCTTCCATTTCAAATAACAGTCAATTCTTATGTGTTTCCCCTCCTTTTAGTTACACCTGTAATAGAGAACAAATTTAGTCTGCCCCAGCATCACCCAAGTAAACTGGATCGATTCACCTTAATTGCAACTCGAACTCTAAAAGCAGAGGATATTGGCAGCGAAGTAAGGTAATGTCTTCATTTTTTTAATTCTACAAAACCTGTCAATCTCATAGGAAACATTTCTTGCTTTCAAGATTTATCTGTATGTCTACTCCTTAATAATTTTATCATAGCTCAGGGAGAGTATGCTTGCAACCTGGTTTTGTTGATTGATAAATATTTCTTCTACCTTATTTTCTTCCTTTGCCAATTAAATTTACACACCCAGTTTCTTGGTAGCCTTTTAGTTGATTTTAGTCTTCTATATCAGTAAAGTTGATTTGTTGCCATAAGTTGGAACTTGAAAATATATACTTATTTTTAAGTGCATAGCTCAAACTATATACCAGCTATGAGAAAATTTCTAGTGTTGGTTGATCAACCAGGTCAGGATTTTGTCTTTCTCATAAACTTATTTCTACAGCTTGTACAAAAAGATTTCAACAATTGATTACATGCTGTGGAAAGGCTTTTTTGCATATATTGATATAAAGTTTTAAATGATGATGTTATAAAAGTGTATTTTTTGTTTCAGCCTTGATGTCATGGCAAAAGCAAATACAAGAAGAAGAATATCTGTTAACGTATTTCTTATGGTCTTCACGCTGTTTGGTAGTATTTGGGCTGTTTGGCAAGGAAAAAAGGAGATGAAGATAAACAATATCTATGAGATAAACAAAAGACGGTGATCTCAAACGTTCAAGAAGTTTTCTTGAGCCAATTAAAATACTGATTGATGTTTGTAAAGTTATAGAATGAATGGCATGAAATGCATGATAAAATTTCTTTACTTCTGTCTAGACTGCAATAGCACCTAATCAAAGGCTGACTTTAACTTTCAAAAACCTCTCGATTGAAACCTGAATTAGATGTAGTAAATATAATTGATATTATAAAGTAGTTTGTATAAATCTGCAACTATAGGACTGTGAATAACCTGCATGTTGTTGCTAAAGATCTTTTTAGTGCGGACAACGGGTGCCAACCAGACCTCGGTTTTGTATAGACCATCGATTTTTATTTACCTTTATTGTGTTACAGTCATGCTTTCTTCAAACAGCTTTCTTGGTATTGAAATTGAACAGTCAAATAAAATATAAGAGGTAGTAGAAGAAAGTCTTCGTTACCAAAATGACAGAAGGTCCTTACTCTGAAGGCGCCATTTGATTCTCAAAATCAAGTTGTTTGTTGGTCTCTTTTCACCTTTTATCTCTCAGTGGAAGAGATCACTCGCATTGTATCGCTTTTTTCTCAGAGTATTTTGCTATGACTTGTAAAACTCATTCGTGCATAGTTGGCTGAAAAAAGCACACTCCTTTAAGTTAGAGTCTTCAAGCTTTTGAATCTGGTGGCAATCGATTTCTGACGTATTTGAGCAAAATTTGATGGTACACCTCCAAATATTTCATAAACAAAAATTTCATTTGTGACAACACCAACAAGCCTCTATTTCTTCAATTTTTGGAGTGAAAGCATTTTCATATTAAAATAATCAAATCTTACAAGCATGATAAACGTCTTATAAAAAGTATCGTTATAAGACATTTCAACAAAAGTATTTGGGAATAGGATCTTTTATGGCTATTTTTTATATCTTTGAAATCAGAAAAACCCAGTGTAATGTCGAAATTCTTGCAACTTTTGTCAACGAAGCGAATACAAATCCTAAAATTGAGGAACTTTGAAAGAATATGTTGTAAACAAAACTGCTCCATTTAAAGTAAAAAGTTCAAGATATCGGAAAGCGTTTTTACTGAAGATGTCTTTCTTTGAAAAAATCGATAACAGCGAAAGGGCTACTTGACAACCCAAAACAACCCTTTGATAAAAACTGGATCATTCCCTTTTTTATGTACCCAATATAACGCTAGTAGCATTTATTATGTCATCTGTTCAGTTTACATGTAGTTCATGATGACATCAATATGATATCTGCTTTTGACAAACGTAAATTTGTGTAACACTACTGAGCGTAACAGGGAGGTTCTAGATTTTACAATATCTGACTATAAATTGCAACCTATTTTACTTGCAAGCATCACTCGCAGGCACAAAATATTATTAATGAGCCCTGGTGCCAGCTCGAAGGTGCTGAGATTCCAGTTGTAGAATATAGTTTCGTTTGTCAAGCTCTATGATTAGTCAAAGATATTTGTTTAAGCAATCACGCTTGGCCAGCATATGATGTTAATATCTTTTTTAAAAGGTAGATGTGTCATTTATCGTCTGTGCATTTGCATTTGGTAAGAAAACAGCTTAGCAATATTCTTAAACTGAAATTATTGGTAATAGAATATAAATATTGACTCAACAGTATCTCAGTGACCCAGTGGGATTCTAAAAAGCAAGAGAACACGATAGACGATAGAAAGTAAAAGCATACGGGCCAATTGAGAATATTGTAGTTTTGCTATCGACATGTGTTGATTTGTCCTAAACCCATCCTTTCTCCCTCCACCAAATCAGCAGGTAATACCGGGGCTTTGATAAAAGCTAACGTGAAACATGAATAATGAAACATATTTAAACGAAAAAAAATGAAATGATATGCTCTGAACTATCTCTTTTGATAGGTATAATAGTATGAAAAAATGCTCTGACTCAGGGTTCATAAACAAGAAGTGTGATTACTAGACAGTGGTCGCCAAACAAGTCGAAATTGTAGATATCGACTGGACAATGCCGTGTTATCAAAACCAGTGTTGTTTCCACAAACGAAGGTAGTTTTTCTTTAATCATAGCTGGTGTGCAAAATCAGTTTGCGAGTGAATTTCGTATCGCCTTTTGGGTTTTATAAGCATGGGAGAACTGAGCTCTGTACGCTGGGTCAAGCTGACCTGATCGGCGACCTTACTCTCATGACCTCGAAGCTATACATGATATAAGGCGAAAGGTCGATTGTTCTTCAGATTTTGCTTCAAGGAGGCCATAAACTGATTCCATCAGACTTGCTTTCTGCAATGTACTGCATGAAATAAACGAACCAGCATGGATTGTGATGTATAAGGTTTCTAGCCTGAGCTTGCCTATTTTTGCTACTTTGTCAAATATTTTGTCAGCATTTAAAAGCATAGGTAACTTAATTTTGTAGTATTTCACACACATGACACGCAAGCAAAGAAAGTGTCTGCCAAACAATGGTTTATTTGCGTGGGAATCCAACTGCCACGTGACAGCTTAGATATTTGACGAACGTAACATGCTTGGAATTAACCATAATCGTGTGTAATTAACGTTGTTATTAGCAGATCTCTAACTTTCAATTTTGGCCTACAATTGCCACTTACAGTGATTACACCAGAGCATTTCATTCAAACTTAAATAATTTTCCAGCTAGCAAACCTTATGATATAATAAATGGAGAAAATAACTTAGTTAATTAATCAAGTAAAAAATTAGTATAATTAAGAGTAGCCACATAGCTCTTATTGCTTGTGGGTTTATGGCTTTCACAGGCTACCAAGATTATGCATTTTTTGTGTCTTATGAGTTGGCATGAAAAAGCCTAGACAGTTACAAATTTAATTGGTTATAGCTGATATTAATCAATTATGAATCTAATTAAAATTTGGTAAGGTAAACTAAATAATCCTAATTACTTAGTAGTTATGTGAACCGAATAGCCAAGAAAGAGAATCACAAGCATCGTACATTCGTACAAGTGACAAGATCAGCTCTAACAGAGTTCGTTCCGTATGTCCTCTTCAGTTTCTGATTGACAAGAAAATTTACTTTTTTTAAATAATTGTACAGCCATAAGCATCTTATCTTTTGGGGACATTTGTATCTACCCCCTTGAAAGCAGAAAAAATATATCTGAAGTGAAATCTGAAACGGAATGTAAATCTAGAGAACATTGTGTATGGATTTCAACAAGTTGTAAGATATATTGCTGCGTTTTATATTTGAAACCGATCTTTTGTTTATACTTGTTGAGTTTGATAATGAAAAACTCCAACGTTTTCCCGCACAAATGTAGATATGTTATAAAGATATCGAAATTCCTAAGGCAAGGAAATCTTATTGGAAGATGGTCCTGTTATTCGAATAGCCATACTCATAGTGGTTAAATTATTTCCATAGTGAAGCAGTCAATTTTTCTAAATCTTATGTTTAGGCAAAGCTGTTAACCATTATTTGTTTCTAACGTCAACTTGAATTTTTCGAGTATGGCTTGCCTGTATAGGTTCAAACTTATGGCAGTGAGGTTGGGTCTATTATTCAGCAAATGTAGAAAGTGATATAGTCCATGCATCTAAGCTCAGGAAAATTATATATCATTGTTGCAGGAAGATCTGGATTCTGAAGACATTACCTGACAGCAAAGCACTTAATGGATATTTCATGCCTCTACGTGCTACAAGTGCTGATTCTTTGCAGTCGTACCCGAACTCCATTCCACAGTTGCAGTGATAAAAATAATGCCTTCTAATAATTGAAGTCAAATATACAAGTAGAATACTTAGTACACTTGAAGAGGTCAAGCACGCACTCAAAAAAGATTTGTATTTACTGGATTATAAATAAAAATGCTATTGCCAGATCTTGCTTTTTATTTGACCCCTATGACCTAGACATTAATTGACAACACAACTGTATTAAGGGTATTTTAGCTTTTGATATCCAATTGTAAATTGTATTTGATAAGTCAAGTGCGACATAGGCCCTTGGTTTGGCTGACCTGTCTGACCTGAATTGCCATACGTCATGATTACCAAAGCTTCTGATTGATACCACAGCTAAATTGATCCATTATAAATTGAAGGCGCCATTCACTTTGGACAATTAATTGCCAAATAAGGAAAGTAACTCTTGTGTGGTGTGTAGTTTATCTCTTCGATTGCAAGTGACTTTGAATTGTTGAAGTTCTGGTTCTACATTTGCAAGGTAATCTGCTCAACCAGCAAGAGGCTTGATGGGCATAGCGTGGCGACTGGCAAGAATCAGCTGAGGAAGCACTCCTGCTCCAGGTACTTTATTCTTTGCCTCTCATTTTGGAATACTATTAAAAATTTTCATGAAATCGAGTATCATTGCAGATCAGGGGCGGAGCCAGCCCCAAAACAGTGGGGTGGACAATGAAGGGGTGGAGCTGATAAAGGGATCTGAGTAAGAAACCGGTGCAACACCGTACGAGAAATCGCGCTCGTTATTGATAACCCAGTTTGACATATTTTGAAAACCTCTATAGAAAAGTCAAATTTCATAAGCAAAGGTTTACACACATAAAAGCTAATAGCATAAAAGTTAATTTCAGAGTGATACTTTATAGCTAGCAATGGTTTTAAACTTATTAAGAAAATTCGGTTGTCTATTTTATCTGCCATATCTCCATCGATGCTAATTTGAACAAGGTTTTCCAACCTTTCGTCTGACATTGAGGCTAAAAGGTGATGCAGCTGTAACAGGTGGGGCTGTAGCTAACTATTCTATCCTTAAAGTTTAAAAACGTTTGGGTACAAATTTTAAAGTTAAGTATTGCCAAAAACCTTTAACAAGGAAGGAAGGCATAGACCACACAGTAAGAACCAACTATTTAGCACGATAAAGCTGTGTTTTATAGATTATCTTCATTTTAGTTGCTCACTATTTACGGAACTGATGATCCAACACACCATACCATATGTAAGCTAAGAACTGAAAAGAACCGTAACTGACCATCAAAATGAAAAAAGGTTCCGATCTCAGAGAAGGAAACTAACATCTCCCTTATGTTTTTAATCCAGTTTTAGAAGAATTAGAAAGTCGATTTTAAAAAAAGTGGGGTGGACATGTCAACCCCAGTTCACCCCGTGATTTTAGTCTACTTTCCTTTGGAGTTGCATAGACATCCGTATTGGTTCCGTTAACTTCTAACAACGCACCATCTCCTATATTTGCGCTAAAGCATTGTTGCTTTATCTGTTTAGATCAGCTGAAATACATTTAAACAATGGAACTAAGTGCAATATTTTTCTGTGGAATATTCTTTATGGTCTGTCTGAGTTTACTCATAAACGAAACTTCTCAAAGAAACAAACTCCCACCATCAAAATGGCGATTGCTTTTTCTCGGAAATGCTCATTTGTTATTTTGGAGTGATCCTCACAGGCTGTTTCAAGGAATTTCAAGGAGCCTTGGCCCAATCATAACATTCTGGGTGGGAAGAAAGCCAATTATTATTGTCAATGAAATAAATCTTGCCAAAGAGGCTTTGATAAAGCAAGACAAGATTTTTGCAGGACGTCCTCAAAGGTACACAGGGAGTCTTTACTCGCGTAATTTCAAAGGTATTATATTAGATAAATATGGAGAAAACTTGAAAAAGAAGAAAAAACTGGCGCATGTTGCAATGGCGACATTCACAAGCGAAAGTGGAAATGTGGAGCACATTATTTCAAGTGAGTGTAAGAGATTCATAGAACGGCTAAAATGTAAGACAGAAGGAAACACTGCAATCGACATCAGTGTAGATGTCAAACTTACAGTGCTAAATGTGATCTGTTCATTATGTTTTGGGAAACATTACGAATCGCACGATGCAGAATTCAAGCAAATCGTGCAAGCCAATGACTGGTTCGTTGAAGGCATCACGTGTTCATCAATTGTCGATTCATTCCCTTTATTGAGGTATTTACCACTGCAAAAAATGAAAAAACTGAAAGCCTTTATCAAGATAAGAGATGACGTTCTGGAAAAGCAGTTTAACAAGCACAAAAGTATGTTTGATGGGAAGAACCCAAAAGACTTAATGGATCATTTTCTCAATGATGTTGAAGAATCAGACAAGAAATTATCTGGTGCAGTTCTGAGCAACGATGAACAAATTATGTTAATAAGCGATTTGTTCATTGCTGGTGAGTATAAACATGGCTATTTATTCATGCCTAGATTGAGTTAGGAGAAAATTTCATTGTAGCAACTAACAGTCAAATGACATATTCTTTGTATTGCAGTTTTTTGTTGCGGCAATTAGAGCGATGCTAACCCCTCAGTTTCTCAAAATTTTGATCTTTAATGGTATCTGCATATTTGTATAAGTTAAAATCATGACACTTCAATATCTGTGAGAATAATAAGGATTTGTCTATTTCTCCGCCTTTTATGTTGATGACTTTATTCAAGGGAACCGTTTATGGGCGAAAGCCTTCGCGACATGCACTTTCTGTTTCCAAACCCCTAGATAAACAAGGATTTTGTTAACAGTTTTGTTAAAAAATGCATTATGCCAGTAAGGATTAGATTTTAAAGAATAGGTCCTTTACTTATACTGACACATTTTTGTTTGAAATTTTCAAAAAATATCTTCTGTATAACGAACTTCCTTTATTACAAAATTCAGTAAACGCGGGATTTCTTTGTGGTTCATCTCGGTGCGAAAGGTCGATAAATAATATATTTTATAAAAAATTTATTTAGATGATATGATGATGTGAACACAAAAGATTTTCGTAAAACTGTCTCCTATGATTTGAGAGAAAAATCTTCAAAAACTAAATCCTTTCTCTCTGCACTGTGAATTTAAGAAAAATCTATACCAAAGAACATTGATTAGAGAGCATAGGGCCCAGCACTGTTGCAATGGCAACTCAATCTTCACAGTTTAACTCAAAAAAGGACTTTGAGTTGCCTGATGATTGGATTAAAAATGAACTTAAAACATGTATTGAGAACCGTTCTGCTGTGCACACTAAATTGTGTAAAGCTGCGTCTGTATGATGTCGAGCACGCTGAAACAGATGGGCTAACAGCAAATACATCAACTTTTTCGGATGAAATTTCACTCTATTTGCCTTCCTAATAAATCCACCTTGTACCTTTTAAATATAAGTTTCTTACTGACTCTGGCTGACAGTTACGCAGGTTGATAGAATTTGGGTTTAGCATTAGTAACCTTTCTCTCTGATCGCTCAACAAAGTCTCTGATTTCTCACCGTAAACGTCTAGTCCACTGGTAAGGAAAATTCGAATTAAACTTGAAGGATCGGCAAGCAGTTTCCTTAAAGAAGCAAATATGATTATTGCTGCTTTTGAGTGCATCTATTTGAAAACAATTAAAATGTACTTTATTTTAAGCAAATGTGGAGCAATTATCAGTTTCACTCATTTTGCTCACAAGAAAAAGAAAAGCGAGGTTGAGTGAAATCCGTTTTTTATAGTGCAGTGGCAAATATCAGAGTCGAAATTTTGATGTCATGCTCTTTTAAAATTTTTGGTTCTAATTACAATCTTTAATGCTGGACTAACGCCTTTATGTCAGTTCGAGTCTTTTATGCCATGGCTATGGCTTATTAAGTTAGTTTTGAAGAATTTGAAGGGTCGTTATAGTTTGGGTTGAAAGTTTATGCCAAGGAGATAATTACCTAAATCACGAATTTTCAGAATTCTTCAATTCATTTAAACCCAATAATTGTTTTGCCAAGATTACTAACTTCCTCTAGCAAGGTTCTTATCAAGAGAAAATAAAAAGATAAAAACTTGTTAGAAAAAAAATCATGAAACCATACTGGAGGGAAGCCATACTGAAATTTGTTTTTGAATTTTTCAGGTGCGGATACAACAATTAGCACTTTGCTCTGGGCATTTCTGTACCTCGCTGTATGGCCAAAGAAGCAACAAAAGCTTCGTGAAGAACTGGATCAAATCGTTAAAGGCAGAAACCCGATGTATCATGATAGAAAAAGCATGCCTTATTTAGAAGCAACGATCTCCGAAGTCCTAAGGCTGAGCTCACTCACTCCGCTGAGCGTGCCAAGGAAAACAACACAACCAACTACGCTAGGCGGGTACTGCGTTCCAAAAGATACGACAGTTGTATTCAATATGTTTGCCATGAACCATGACGAGCAGATATGGCGTGATCCTAGTAATTTTGAGCCAGAAAGGTTTTTAGACCAAGACGGAGCTTATTGTCCTTTGAAGCAAAAGTTCATGCCGTTTTCTGGCGGACAACGGATGTGTTTAGGTGAAAAAATGGCAAGAATGGTGCTCTTTTTGGTGGTGGCCTATACTTTACAAAACTTCAAGTTTGCAGCCTTTGATAACATGGAGTTAGAAGGCGTTATTGGGATGACATTGAAGCCAAAACCGTTTAAGGTTCTTGTTCAACATTGTAATTGATTTAAATGTTGGTGCTATATCCAAAACGACTTATTTGTAAGGTCGTAATAAGGCTGTATTAAGTTTTAAAAAGCTTGGCAATAACTGGCTACGTAATTTGAAGTCAAAACAATAACGTTCTAAGCTTTCCAATGCGTAATCGCTAGTACTATTAAAATTGAGTTAATCTAGTGAAAGACCGCTTCATCTTATATTTAAGACTGAGATTTCAGGTTTGCCTAAACGTTTTCTCCATCAGCCATTAAAATGTCAATATAACATTCACCCTTTCATTATCCTCACACTGTTACCCGGCCGAAATTTATCCAGTATGGTCTCGATTACCATATAATGAGCAGTACTCATTTTACAATTTTAGTTTCTCGAATACATTCAACAGGAGATGTCTTATTGATTTGATTTGCTCTCATCATTATGACTCGTCGGAACAGACAGACACAAGGAAGCAGTCACACGTAACTACCGAAGTAGGTGATTCCAAAAAGGAACTGAAATGATATTCACAAAGTAAATATAATATTTGCTACCTGTATTGGCCTACTTAACGAATAACAATATCCCCCACCTCCTCATTAATCTTCTTTTACAAAAAGTATACAATCTTACTCCATTGTGTAGATCTGGGGTGCCTCAAGGATCCGTTCTTGTAATGCAGGGCTGCATAAGTCATCATTATTAAAATGTTTAATTATTTACATCACTTTTTAGCTAGACAAATTGTTTTCAATTTGATTGCTTCAGCATTCTTTAGAAAACAGAAACGTGCTTTAAAATTCATGTGACATTAGTCAGTTGTGATTGTGAAATGCTGAATGGAAAAGCTCTTTGTTTATTTATGACAACATATTCTATCTTCACGAAGTTCCTAGTAAGATATTCTCTCTCAATTAAGAAGTTGAATAATTTTTGTAAATACTAGATAGCTGTATTTCGAAAGATTTAAGGCATATGTAGTTTAGTAGCTAAATGCAGCCAGCCAATGGCTTGATCAAACTTGTTGCTATGAATGATTTTTATAGTCAACTCTCTGTTGCGTTGCATTTAACTTAGCAAACATTGGGTTTTTACTGATTTTTACACAAATTTTGATTAAATTTTGAGATATAACATCTTTCCTAAGAGATACATATTGATGACCTTAGTTGGAACATGTTGGTGGAAAGTATGTAAAGGATAATGCTTTTTATATTTTTAACATTGTATAGAAGATTAAAAAGCAAATTATAAACCAATTTTGATTGTGATGGAGCAAATTTTATCACTCTGGTAAGAAAGTTTGATAGTTTAATGATCCTTAATAAACAAAAGTTTAATAGAGAGAGTTAGTTCTAGGGCACTTGCTTATCCAATCATTGTTGATGGTTTAAAAAGGCCTTGCCCAGAAAGGCGCTCAATCAAGCATCAGCACCTAAACTGTACCTGAATATAGCCATGGAGAGCAATTTATAGTCTGGAAATGTAAAACAATATTGCACTGATGCAAAATATTGTTTGAAAATAATGTTGATAGAGCATAAAACAATCTTCTCAAATGACTCTAACCTTTTGATGACGAGATTTTGTATCTGGTTTCTCATAAAGGCACGTAAACAAGAATACCTCTGAGTAAAAATTAATATTTTCCATGCATCATAAATACAATTGTTTGACTCGTTTTCATTAAGGTTAAGGTAAATGTTTCTGATGCAATATTTGGCTTTCTCTTTCTAAAAGCCAAACTATTAACGGAATCGAATTAAACTATATATCATTCAATGCACAAGAATGTGGCAATGCCAACCATATCAAAATAATTTACAAATATTATAAAATTATATTTTTCAGGCAAATTTATTGCTTAAAAGAGTGTACCACTTTCAAATGCTATTTTGTACCCTTGCGTTTAAGGTAACAAAATTTGACTTATATCAAAAGAAAGAGGAGATCCTAAGCTACCAAAGTGTGTCTCAGATCTTTAAAATTCCTCCCTCCTTTGAAACTATGTCCTGTCAAAAATGGGTAATCAATTTACCTGAAGCCTGTCCTGGCTATGTGCAAATTTGTTAAGCAATTCAATTGGTTCCTTGGGTACAAAATAGCTTTTTTGTGCCTGTATATAGAGGAGAAAACGGGATTTTACTAATTGCACTTGGAAGGTACAGTCGTAAACCATAGCAGAATCCGGGTTAAGTCATTTGAAGCTTTAAGATCAATAGGCCTTTTTAAATAGACACAGACATACATGGGATACATGGATGTGCCATTCAAATCCTAATGAGACATGCAACCATAACCGCAAAGCAAGGATAATCGGCTTAATAGGTCAAGAGATTTTCAGACATCAACTAAAAGTTTTGATAAAAAAATTATGGGAACCTTCATTTACATGGGATTTTCTTCCATGTTCAAAATTTATGTTAGTTTCAAACATGGTATCATTGCCTGCCTTGAAAGTTCGGGTACTAAAATGTGAAAAAATTGAAAAATGGATGTTGTCATCCAGAAAACGTTTAGCCTAACCTTAAGAAGAAAACGCAAATTTTTGCAAAACAGAAGTGTGAAATAGAGCACCTCAAGTTTCTTAGGAGCTTGTTTTATGGAGCTCCTTCTGTTTGCTTAGTGCAAGGCCTGGGTTTAAATTATATAAATGTCTGATAAAAGTTCCTGAAGGTATCTTGTAAGATTTTGATGTTTTTCAAAAAACCTGTCAAGAGTCTCAGCACAATTTTATGGACATAAAACTATAGCATAAACTCCATGCTAGAAAGAAATATGAATTATTTCAGTCCTTTCTTAATATAAAAGCCATTTGGGAATAAGCAATCTTGCAATGTTGCAATCTTTGTTTATAAAATTTATCCCCTACCACCCATGTACTAGATGAATGACCTAATCCACTTTCAGCTGAGCTGGCAACATAAAGTAACACAATATTACAAACTCACACTTTCAATACATATAGTACAATTAGAAGAACAGACCAATCAGTATTACACATTCTATCTATAAGGTCAAAATTTGATACTTTTATATGTAAAGTGTATATATTAATCTACAGGGGTGACAACAAAATAATCATCAAATCTAAATTACAAACAAATCTGCAAGGCCCCAATCACATGGTACCTGATAGCATCTTGTTTTTGGAATGTAAAAACCTACTAGATATGTTTTTGGTTACATGATGCCCGGCTATACTGTAAAGCTTTTCTGTTTGCTTCCTTGCAGAAATCATCACTTTGGTACCATTATCTTTTATACCATCGTTTTCATTTCCCAACTCTGAAAAAGGGTACAGCTTGTACCGGAATGCTCTCCATTGTATGATTGTCATGGTACCCTTACTATCAAAGATGAGCAAGCTTTGTATGAGTTGAACTGATAACTGAACAACTGACAACAAACTATCAAGCATCATGTAACTTGAGCCTAAAAATATGATTTTACTTGGTACCTAGCATCACATCTCCAATTGCGATAAAATGCAGATCAATAATGAACTACAGAAACAAATAAAATAAAAATTGATCCTCTGGTGCATATGATTTTTAATTCAACTTAAGCAGTATGTTATGTTCAATTTTTGTGAACTTGAAAATATATCTTGCATTTACCATGGTTTTAATTAGTAGGTTTACCTGATAAGCACCAGGGGTCTTGTGACAATCCGGAAGTCTTCAGTAATGCCCTTGCCAGGTATGTTTGTAGTAATCTACCATGCTTGCAAATTATACAATTTCATCCTTTACTTTTGCTCAACCTGCATAGCTAAATCTTTCTATCAGACTTTGAACCACAATCTGTTACTTCATCTTTTCTTCTATAAAGTACCTTTGAAGTTATTGCTGGTTCATACTCCATAATGCCATGAATTTTTTCCCCAGAGAGCAAACTAGCTTCACTCTGTTCATTTAATGAACGTTTCAGTGGCACGATCAGACTTCCTGGGACTTGCAGTTTATTATAGACCTTCTTTGTAAGATCATTCATTTCTTCTGAAAATTTTTCAAAATCACTAACTTCGAATGGTTTTACACCATACCTTGCATGTTCATACATTGTGACAACCCTTGAGCAAAGGTCTTTACAATCTACAAACGGAGCGTATGGTGGCTTTTGCAAATTCTCCATATGCTCTTTCACTGACTGGCCAGGTTTACGGGCCAAGCAAACATCAACGCGACACAGAAGGTCATCCAAACAGCTCATTAAATCAAACGCTTTCCTTCGATATAAGTATGTGCTCTCGTCTCTTCTCTCAACAAACGATGACATGACGGTATCTTTACAACCTTGATCACTCAGTAATCTTGGTTCAATTGAAAGCTTATTTATAAGCCCAAAATACCTATCAATCTTTCTCTTCAAGTCTTTGGTTGCGCCGTTGCCAACATTGGCATGTGGCCCCTTCTTCGATATCAGGAACATTCTTGATATATGCCGATTTGTCCATAATATACAAAACAACACAATAGTTCCCACAAAAATGATGGTAATTAAAAGCTTCTCGCCGTTATCAATTGCGCCCCCAGACATTACGAAGATAAGCTGTTTGGTGGGCCCGAAAACACTCCTTCTTTGCTCAGCTCTTGCTCTTCATCAACATTTGGCTACCATTTATTTACAACCTCCTTTTCACTTCCATATCTGCAATGAGGGCGAACAATAATAACCCCAGAAAACAATTTTTTTCGTGACGAACTTATGAACTTTAGGATATTTAAATTGTCATTTTTTCTTACCATTATATAAAGGACGCAAAATATGGATGGAAGTGAAGAAGAGAGATTCAGTCATCGTTTAATCAATGATAAAAACGGTGTTCTTAATGATGGGATTGAAGTCGAAGGGTTGTCAACTTGTCTAATTGTGGCAAATGTTCCAAGCACCGTGTTTGACAATGCACACGATGACCGAGAAATGTTCGAGAAAATATTCAGAGAATTTGGAGAAGCGTCTTTTATTTATCTGAAGAGTTTCAAGCGTATTTTAGTCAACTATGGTAATTCATTGTCTGCAGCAGTTGCTAAAATTGCTATGCACTTCACAGTCTTTAAAGAAAACGAATTGAAAGTCTACTTTAAAAAGGTAACATTTGATGGCCAAAAATGCAGTAAAGTCCATAAATTTCTTGATTACTATCTACTTTCAACTCTTTCGTGATGTTTTTAACATATGAATATCTATGTAGTCTAATATTTTTATTTTTCAGTTGTTTCTTTCCTTTTCAGACACTCGCTGGATCTTCGAGCTCCCTTCAGCTTCCTAAACCAGAAAAGCATTTTCTTATCTCGCCACCCGCATCACCTCCAGTTGGATGGGAACCATTAGAGGAACCTATACCTGTAGTAAATTATGATCTTCTATCAGCAGTTGCTGCCTTGTCAAATGAACCCCAAGAACTGCATGCTGAAACTGAAGATACACCAGGCATTGTTGTCCATGGCTGCCCTAATCCAGAAAAAGAAATAAATGTTGAAGTGGATTTCCATCCACTAAACATCCTACCAAGAGGATATGTGCAAACATCAAGACCACCCATACAGTGACTGCTATAGAAATTCATTAAATGTAAATAATTGTACATTTGTTAAATAAAAATTGCTTATAGCTACAGGTAAAGTTGTTGATGAGTTGAAAGTAATTGTCAGCCATTGTCAGAGCATCATGTTTGATTGTTGTGAGTTTATTTCAACTAGAGGTGTCTTGAAATCTTTGGATGTAATTTTGTTTGTTGATGTTTTTGTTTTACATTTTTAATTCTTTATTTCAGGAATATGCTCTCTTTACTAACCACCATAATGAAGTTTTGATTATTATAAACTTACGTGATAGTATGAATAGATTTGATTATTATCATGCCATTACAATTGTTGTAATAAGAAAATAAAATGCTGCAGTTTCAGTATCGTCATTGGTGGTTTATTTAATTTTTTTCTAAAGCATTTCAAAGATTTTTTTCTACCCAGCATCTAAAGGTAGTCCTTAGGACACTGAGAAGGTATGCTTATTGAGCAGTGTCTTGGTCCTTCCTTTCAATGTGACTACACTTTGTGATTCCAGAGCCTGGAATTGGAGAGAGCTGGCGACTCTCCTCACTCTGGGTGAAAGTTTGAATACCAGGCCTTGGATCTGTAGTCTGCTACCCTAACCACTGTGTCATTCATAACTTGCAACATACTTGTGATGTTCACCCATTCAAAACTAGATGCAATCTTCAGCTGGATCTGGTTGCAAAGTTGCAGGTTACGAGTTGGAGGATTATTGTCTAGTATCCTGGGGACCCTGTGGAAAGTCAAACAAATAGAGGCAGAAGTTGGCTGTGGAGTTGCTTCAGTCTGCTTGATTTGGTGCAGGAACAATATGGTATCATTATCATATAGGAGCTAATCATTCCCTTGTAAGAGAATTGGCACCCAAGGATATTACATGCTACATAAGTTACTTGCACATAGTTCCTGTCTTTCTTATTAATCAGATTTTGTGTTATACAGGCATGGGTATTCCTCAAAATGTTCAAACACTGGGTTTTGTGCCTTGGAAAACCATTCAAACTTCAACTTCACTTCACCATCTTGACTTCTCAGGACGATCTTTCTGCAGTATTGTCATTGGTCAGTGACCTGCAAAATAATGCAACTTCACCTGAAAGTAGGATTTTGGTCCTAAATTGGTTCCAGGTTGCAGTAGGTTGCAGGATGAAAGTTGCAGCAAGTTGAATGCCTGCTTTCACATACTACATATTGGCCTCATTATTATTGTGCAACAAGTTGCACAAAATTGCATAAATATAGAAGTTGCAGGTGATAAACTGTGCTTGCATATGTCATCTTGCATATGTGTTGAAATCAGGTGTTCAAATGCACTGCTGCTCCCTAAGATAATGCAAACCATTGAATTTAGTGTGGACAAGCTTCTTCCTGTTTCTATTTTTGCATATCTGCACACAAGGGCTTTAAAAACAAAATAAACATCATAAACAGCACAGGAAATGAAGGTACTATAATGAAAAAGCAAACCTTTTTTGTGTTTGTCCTCCTAGATAAAAATTCTAAGGATGCACCTCACAAACACCCAACATCAGGAATCGTTCGAATTTTAATGCTCGAGTTAATGTTTGTATCGGTCAAGTTCGAGGCAGTGCCTTAATTAAGCCTTTTTCCAAGACCACTGATTTTGCTAAATGGAAAGAAGGGGATACAGGGGCACTCACCCAGAGAGAAATGTTGCTTATCACACCCTTCAAATTTCTGGAAACTGACATCACATCCAATTTTTATTGTTAAACAAAACTTTGTTATGTGATCTTACTTTTTCGTGAATTTGTGACATTTTAAATCAATATGGTAGAATGAGCAGCCAAAGCAATAATCAATCATCCCTAAAATAATTTAAAATTTCACATATTTTTTTAACTTTTCTCTGGAAATCTTAAATCAAAAGTTCCCAATGACACCCTGTCGGCACTCTGAAACTGTCGAATGAATTTACTTTTTTATAAGAACCATTAAGTTGAAATTCAGGCTAGCTTTTTGACTCTCAGTAAAACCATAAATTCATCAGAACTATGAGGCTGGATTGTTCTTAACTTGTTCTTGACGGTGTAAGCAGTGCAATTGCTAAATATTTTGCTTAAGGGGAGTATTAAGGCACCATTTGCAAACAAAGTTTAAAAAATTCAGCGTCAAAGCACTTCTAGATGGGAAAAACTTTGTTCAGAATTACATTCTAAAGTACCTCAGCCACGTTAATTCTTAATATCTTGACCAATTTGAATCAATTCAGCTCAGCTCCATGATTTATTAGGAATCTGAGAGGCATAAAATTACCAGGGCCGCTAAGAGGGGGCAAGGGGGCAAAGAAGTAAATTTCCCCTTAAGGCTCTATGTGGCCTTGTAAAGTAATTTTTAAGATAGAATTTAATCAAACATAACAAAAGGATACCCGAGAATAGTGAAATTTTTCAAGCAATTGGGAGAAAATTGCTCCAAGAAATATTCTTGAATGCATTTTAAGCTAAACTAAAGTGCGTGGTCGCAAATTTTTTCTGCTCGCTTCGCTCGCAGGGACGTCTCTTCTATTGTCTTGCCCCAGGGCTTGCGATGGTTATTAAATGCGTAGCCATTTTCACTGTCAACAAGATATTTCCATGCTATTCAGTCAAAGCGGGGCAAGATGCTTGACCTTAACGTTGTCGTCAATCTTTTTAAAAGAGGGTATACACGATTTGGTTGACATTTTTTCTTTCATTTTCAAAATATCTTAGGACTTAAAGATACTGTAAAGGGGAGTTCATGAAATATGTCGGCAACCATTTTTATAGTCGTCGGCACTTGAATTTTTCTAAGACTTAGCTACTACACGACTGGTTATAAGCACCTTGGTGGGATGTCCCTCTGTTGATAAATTGCAAAGAGTGACAAGCACCTAAACAGGATAAGTACCTCAACTCCTCATCCAAAAGGACCCAGTTTTCCCCGATTGATTCTTCTTTCAAAGACTGTTATTTAAATTTCCAAGACCTTTATTAGTGGCAGATACCAGATGGCCACCGACGAAGGGAGGGGCTGGGGGCTGAGGGCCATGGTCCCCCTGTTTTTTGTGAAATAATAGGGCTTTTTTCAAAATCTTTGCTATGGGTGCAAAATTTTTCCTTGCCTCTTCCCACTTTCTAATCAGTGTCGGAGCCCATGATAACACTCTAACTTAGGCACTGCTTCGAGAGTTTTGTCGGCTAAATGACTAAATCGATAACGTCATATCCTTTTATGAAAGATGTTAATACCACTTCTCAATGCCTTGCATTTCTTTATTAACGAAATGTTGAAGTTTTTCAGAATTTGTTTATAAGCAAGCAACAGTCGTATCATCATCGTATATCGCCTGTTTCTAGATAGACGGCAAGTCGTGACTGTGTAGTAAAAAGATAATAGGCCTAAGCAGGATCCCTGAGGTACCCCTAACGTAAACATTTTCGATCTTTGATACAAAGCCATCCCCAAAGGTTGCTGTCGGTTTTCCGATTAGAATAACTATCTTTGCTCATGTCTCAAACAATAGAGCTTTAATTAATTAAATGGTATTTGGCTATTAACCGTGTACAAGGTTTTTTTCAGATCTACAACAGACTTGAGAATTACGACAACTGAACCTCTATAGACTGAGACTGGTGTTTAGTAAGTAGTTTCGTCTGTTTTGAAAATTAATGAAGCTGATGTAATGCAATAATTTTTAAAAGAAACCTAGTTACTACCGGCAACACTCATATCGGCTGTACTTCGTCTTGTGGTCTGTTTAGTCACGTATTATCATATGGATGACATGGGCATCAGGTCCAAGCCCCAAGCATGTTCCCTTTTAAAAGCTGATTCTCTTTAATTGATTCGAAATTTAATTTTGTTTAAAAGCATTTTCTGATTTGATTGATTTGATTTTTATACAGGGTAATACATTTAGTAATGAACATGTTTATCTTCGCCTCGAGATGTAGAAGTTATTGATCGACAGCGAAAGTAGAAACGGACAGTAAAGTGTGTTTGATGCAAGAATGAAATGAACACAGGGCATGCCCCCCCCCCCACTTTCTGCAAAACAAGAGAGCTTTTTTCAAAATCTTTTGTTATGATTGCTAAACTTTCCCTTGACACGCCCCCCTTCCAATCCTGCGTCGGAGCACATGGAACATTGACATTTTTATAAGCATCACGAATCAAAGAATGAAGAGTATGCCATCTCGGAATACGTTGTTCAGAACAATCAAGCAACATTTTATTTTCCAAATGTATGAAACCTTCATCATACATTCATAAAGAGTTATGCCCCGAAATTCTCTTAAGGTTTTACACTTACGGTATGAAAGTATTGCAATCTTCGACAAAAAATAGCCGTACAGCCGCCAAAGTTTTTTAACGAAAATATTAAAATAGCTGTAACAAGTAACAGAAAGTTTTAAACCGACAGTTCAAGCGGGAAATAATAGAAAATTTAGCAAAGAATTGTAATTAAAGATATGATTACGAAAAGATAATATCAATGATTACGAAAACACGAAATTTGAGCTTTGATGATAGGTGTACCTATAAAATATTTTTAATAAAAAAGGTTTTTTTGCACAAACTCGAGGGACTTTTTTTTGGTAAATTCAGAGATACTTACTTTTTGCTTTGGTGTCTAAAAATGTTTAAATTCCTTACGCAGCAACCTAAAGTTGATAATCAAACTCAGAAAATGCAACTAAAGCTCTTTTTTGTTGAAACATTGTAGTCTGCGTAGCTGTTTCTAAATTCTGCGTAGCCGTTAATTAGAGTGTCCGCTCATTTAGTGTCCGCTTTTAAGAAAGTTTTTTATTAGACTTTGACCAGAAAACGATCGGGGAAAAATAATTGTCCGCTAATCAGAGGTGTCCGCTTTTTAGAGTGTCCGTTAATTGGAGAGAATACTGTATAAGAAAGAAGTTGGTAGCAAGTAGGAAGAGTATTGGGAGTGACCGTGTTGCCTCTTCTTGGAGTTTGCCTCGATTCCCTCAGCTTGTGTCAATCACAAATTGATTGTCAAGCGAATTTTTACAGTTTAAATGTAAGCTTTGTTTATGGTGCGTTGTCAAGGAATTCCGTTTGTTTACAGTGAGTGACTTTCATGTTTTCCATCTGAGATTTATTTAGCTAAATTAAGACAGAGGGGTGTTCCAGCTGCAGTAGGAACAAGTGTTTTTGCTAGGCCATTTGAGGACAGACGTTATGACGAAAGAGGATCGTTTACGTTTCCGCACCTGTTGGGAATCGCCGTATCATAAACATGAATAATGCATGAATTTTTTTGAGTTTACAGCTTACACATTATGAGCAATATCCATTATTGTTTAATATGCCGTGGACTTCAACCATCACGATTCCGACGACCACAACTAAGTATGCATTTTCCAGCAATGCTACAAGCAGTAAAACTAGCACCTTCAATGTTGGACAGACTGGACGTGTTTTTCTGACGCTAATAATGCTGTCGATGATCTTCATATGTTTGTTCGGAAACCTGCTCGTGTGTTACATCGTCTACAGGAGACCAGCGATGAGATCTGGCATCAACCTTCTCCTTGCAAATTTGGCATTATCTGACATTCTCCTGTCCTTATTTTGCATGCCATTGACGTTGGTTTATTTGAACCTCCAAAGTGAAAGCATAGAAGAATCTGTATGTCAACTGGAGGCAGTTTTATTTTCCCAGTTCCAAACAGAAAAAATATTGCTGCTGGTAGTTATATCAGTGGATAGATATTACATTATTGTAAAAAGGAAAGACAATTTGAACACCTTTAGAGCAAAATGCATCATTATCATGACATGGTTGGCATCAATGATTTTGAGTATACCTCCACTTATTGGTTTGGGGAAATATAAATATTCTGCTTTCAAACCACAGTGCACATTAGAACTTACTGATGCTTCAACAAAAAATCTAGTATGGGTGATGTCATTCAATATCATTGGAAGTTTTCTTCCTTGTGCTGTGATGGCAACAGCTTATGGTTTCATTTTAAGAACAGTTCGTAGAAATTGCTTTAGAGTACAAAATCATCCACCAGTTAACCCAACTGCAATGCATCGCAAAGGAAAATTATTTATTGACTACAGCTATAAAAGAAGAACCTTTACAACAATATCTCTACTCTCCCTTGTATATGTTTTTTGTGTTCTGCCCCTGAAGGTTATAGAGATCTATTCTGTGGTAAATGGAAAATCAGTTTCCATATCTGCTTCAATTACAGCATTATGGCTCAGCTTTGGACATACTGCACTCAATCCAATCATTTACACAATTCGGATAAAGAAATTTAGGGAGGCATGTGTGGAGATTATACCAAAGTCAGTTCTGACAATCCCAAAGTTTGTGCCACTCAAAACAAGACGCCGTGTGAGACCCCATGCTTTGTACCAGGTGAACAAACAGCCAAGTATTGTAACAACAGTTATATGAATGTTGATTTTATTTGATATTTGCATATTTCAGAGATTTTAGTAAAACATATTGCATATTAGAGTTTACTAAAACAATCAATTTTAATGCCTTGTTACAGCTTGATGCAAATGTTTTCTAGTAAAATTAAAATGAAATCACATCACCTGCTGTATCCTCACCAAACATTTTCCTTTAGAAACTAACTGCATCACAACAATTTAATTTCCTTTATAATTTTCAGAGGTATTCATTTCTATATCAAATTGTTTTTCTGAGTATGGGGCAATCTTTTTTCTAATTAGTGAAATTTAATGGATGACATTGATGTTTGAAAAGATGTGAAGCTGGTACTTTACTAAGAATTGATTTATATAAAATAACAAGGTAACAGAATAATTTTACATTTATATATTTTTAAAACAAATCTTCTGATTTTGGATGAAATGAATAGACAATATTTTGCAGCTGTCTTTATTGTTGTGGTATGGTCTTTTCTTGTTCTTATTTAAAAAAAATGAAGTGCTTTTTTCTCACATCCCCACCTGTCATATTGACAGCTGAAAGCTTGTTTGACTGTTAATGAGAGATACAAAAAGTAATTTTAATACTTTCAAATTCATCACTGTTATGATGACTGAACAATGGGCAGGCTTTTTGGGAATTATTGTCCCTGAATGCAAAATTATGTAAAATTACAGGAGACAAAAGACGGTATGATTGATGATTTCAATCCTTAGCTGCTAGCTATATTTCAATTTCTTATTATTTAGTTAGCTGTTTTCGATTGATTGTGATGCATGATTGATGCAAATGCTTTTGTCATCAATAGTGTGACAAATTCAACTGCAGAATTTGTTATCCCAGCTTTCTCAATAATAGTCACTGACAATTTATAAGAAGCATTATTCAATTAATGATCATAACATTAACTTAAAAACTTATTTCAAAAAAATAAAGGCTTCACACGGTTTTTTTAATTACATAGCTTGCTGAAGCATGTACTCATAAAGATAAGAAAATTTGAAATTTAGCTGTTGCAACGCTATCTATAAACATTTCAAGTAGCTAACAGAATGTTTTAAGTACAGTTCTTTTACTCCTGTCCATAAACTTGATAGCCATCTCTTGAATGCAGTGGCTTTCACCTTTAAGGTTATGCATAAGCTAGAAGCATCTCCTGCAGGTTCTTGGACAATTTGTAAGCATGAATTTACGATTATTTCCATAATAACAGTCTTTTTTAAACCACCTGCACAAACGAAGCCAGTCCTTGCATTCTGGAATGAGCAAAAAAATTATTTTGAGCATGAATCCTATGGCTTATTTCACAACAATGAAACTTTAAAATATTTGATGTAACTTGTGGTTAAGTTTGGATGGTAGAAACAGGAACGTTTTTACCACACTTGTAGAAAATTGGTGGTAATTTTGAACTCCCAATTTTGAACTTTGAGCTAACTTGAACTGACCTGCCAAAGTTGATGACTAGCATCTTTTGAAACTTCATGAGGCTACCTTAGAAAATAATTTGTTAAAATTTGTGAGTGCCAAATTTATTTCATGATATAGGCCAAAGGGGTCATGCTAGTACAGCCCTATGGTATCAAGATCGTGAGATGCATTTTCCGTAGGTTTAAGGTGTTACAGTTCTATGCATGGGTATTTGCCAACTTCATCCTCATGCAAACTGGCCATGATTTTAAGGACAGTTTTCTTTTGTATGGCTTAACTCTTATGCAGGCCAGAATTTTTCCTCATATTTTTCAGATTTCCAAGGATTTTCAAAACGAAGCAAAAAGGCAACTATTATTAAGTCTCAGCCAGCAAACAGCTGCTGCACATTTGAAAAACTCCAAGAAACTTGCAATCATGCAATTTTTAGCGATAACTCAAACCGGGAATTTCCAATTATTGGGATATTTTCGCCGTTGTAACAGTGTGAATCAGCCGTAAAATGCCCGACAGCTTCTCACTTTTGCTTATGGCAATCTGATAATTTCAGGGCTAAGAAGCGGACCATATAAAACCCAGTTTTATTTAATTGACTTTTTCAGAACATTGAAAAATTTTGCAAGTAAGGAATACCAATCACCAAACTCCAAAAATAATGCACTTTATTAAAAAAATTCTTTGAATACGTCCACCATTCTATTTGGGAGCCCAAGGTTGGAGAGGAATTGAAAGTCGTGATTGAGCCAGACAACTTAGCGACAAACACGCCATGTGTGTACAGAAAATCGAAACTATTGTAGGACATCTACCAAAAGAATGGCTGGCAGATTTGCAAATACAATCTTCTTTTTAAGGGCAAATGAATTTAGTTCCTGCGTGACTGTGGTGAACGTGTATACTTTGGAGATAGCAAAGGAGTGCAAGTCCCTTGCAATTTGATAATTTTCTAATGAATTATCATTTTTATGATAATAAATAGCTGAAAGTTTTTATCACTTTTTGTTCGAGGTAACCAGATTTTTTCTTTGAAGGGCATAAAACTTCGCTCGAGATAGCGAATAGCTTGATTTAAGTGAGTTCAAGATAATGAGTTTCATTTCTATACCAAGCCCTGTAGGAAAACGAGGGCAAGTGGGAACCTGTTCGAGATGGAGAGTTTTTGAAGTTGTCCGCAAACATAGGAATAGTTGAGGACATCACAACTTTGCTTATTGTACCTTTGGCTGCTGATGGCTGCTCCTGGCAGTTACAGCTATAGGATTACAGGCTTAAGTTAAGATTTCAATATTATGTATGGGCAGAGAGGTTGTTCTAAGAAAATCCCAGGATTTGAACGCCGAAATGAAAGAAAAAGGAAGATTTCCAAAAGAACTGAGTCGAATGTACGAAAGATCAAATATGAAACAGCCAAAGAAGAAGATGCCCACATTGAAAAACAAAACTGAAGAATGTGAAAACGGAGAAAATAACTTTCAGAGATTCAGAGGATCTGATCAGACAATTGGTCAGATCAGAACTATGATTGAATACAAGAATCCGCACCCTAATTTTGATCAAAGCAAGCACCATTTTCTAACATCCTCAACAATGTTTCGTTTTTCAGATTTGTTCCTTTTAAAGACAAGCCACAGTTTTGAAGAGGAATTCATTGAGAAATATAGGACGTCTCTTCAACATAAGGAAGTAGCAACCCAATTTAAGTTTCTTCCGAGCGTTATACAGCAGGTGTTTTCGTGTCTAAAGGAAGTATCATCAATGGACACTGTATTTTGACTCTTTCACTTCACATAAGCATTATTTTCCCAGGCACCGCGGAGAAGGGGGGCTGGGGTGCTATAGAAACCCATTTTTTGCCAAAAAAATTACCAACAAATCACAAGCCACTTTTTATTGGGCTTTAGCGCCCCCCCCCACTTTTCTAGACCTCCCACTTTTCCCAACGCTCCGTGGTGCCTGTTTCCTTTGCAATAGAAGCTGTTCATTTACATCTCTTGGCGCCAACTAGTGCAGGTTTCTGCTTTTCCTGAAAAGTCACAAAGAATGAACCGACGCTATTGAACATAATCATATCGTTCATAATTCGCTATTGAACATAATCATATCGTTCATACTTTAGAAAATAATGAGTTACTCTGGAAAGTCCCTTTATATCCAAGACACAGTCCCCCTTTCTACCTGTGTCCTTCCAACCTTAAAATGCTCCAGATGTTCAGGTCTATGCTAAAAAGAATCAGATTTGCAGATAACGCTACCCGCCTACACACTCCCCAGCCACCTCAACATTTATACCCGTAAAGTAGCATAGAGGATTACGTAAGTAGCATGAACTGAACTTGACTTAAGAGTTTTCTTGATGAAGCTTTAAAAACATCGCAAAATCTTTTCATAGATTCTGAAATTTGCAGAAGCATGAAAAAATAAACGTTGCACACGTAGATGATGAAAAGTAACCCAATTTTTTAAGCATAATCTGCAGCTCATGAGCAAAAATCAAATGCTATTGAGAAAAATCAAATGTTACCCTTACCTGGGCACTCTCCATTTGGTCCTTTCTCAGTCTTTCTGTCCCAACAACAACCAAACTTTGAAGAAGCACATTTCGGTTTAGGAGGTGCAGCAGCAACACCTAGTCAAATTTTAATGTTGAAGTAAATTGGTGCAAGCAGATTTTTATAAATGGCTTTGAAAAAGCGAACATTTTAGAACAAGCTTATCGTCAGAAACTCTTCAGAAGATAAAATGTCAGAAAATAGATCAATACACTACGCTAGGAAATAAATTTACCCAGCTGTGGATCGAAATAGGCCAATCGTCCACAGGTGGGGGCATATATTTCCTAGCATAGTGTTTTGACCTATTTTATGACATTTTATACTCTGAAGAGTGTCAGACGATAAGTTTAAGTATGCTCTAAAATGCTCAGTCTTCTCAGTCTTATCGAAAAAAAAGAAATACTTCGATCACAGCATCGAAAAAAAACAGTTTTGTGATTCAAGCTTACAAAAAACTTCGAAGTACCATCTTAGGAATAAGTAGGCAAGTATTTTGATAATTTGCCTTTTCATAGAACCAAAATAACGCACTATTCATATAGGTAACAATATTTTTCCCGGTTTATTTGCGTTTAGGAAAAACCCAAAAAATCAAACTTGATTTTTCCAAAAAACTAACAGAAATCGTTCAAATCAACAAATTATTCCGAATTCCGGTTACCAAAAGAATGTTGAGGGGGATGGGGTTACTGTATGTTGACGATCCAGTTGTAATGGGAGTGTCAAATGACAAATGGCAAATAAAAGTAATATCGGAAGAAAAAATTCAGGCCATGTTGAAGAAAATGCATTTCATGAGCTATGTAAACACCAGAAGTTGCAAAAATTAAGTGCATGCATGAAAATATGAGGGGGGGGGGGGAAGGAAAATATGAAAGGCGATGCAAAATATTGAAAAGTAAACAACAGATTCAAGAATATCAAATCCAATTGCATCAAATAAGCTTATAAAAGGAGATGTCAAGCTTTGCCCGGAATGGTCCTTTAAATGTCTTATGACACAAAAACCCCTCTCCCGATTTTGCAGTCGTCTCTGCTGAGTTCTAGAGGCTTGACTTGGCCAGTCGACGACACTAAGTGCCAATATATTTGATCTAGTTTCAAGCAAAATATAAATTATCAGTTGACTACTTACGACATCTCCCACAACTCTTCCGGCAATATTTGTGTAGGATCTGTGGATGGGTATAGCAAGCATAATGCGCCTGCCACCACGGGCACCAGGTCGGCAAAAAGTCTTTACAATCTTCCTCTATTGAAATAGAACAGGAGCGTTAATACGTTTGAGCCAACAGGGAAGGCAACTCTAATATTTGAACTAATACAACTAGACAAATATCTCATTCCAGTAAAAGGTTCAATAACTGAGTCCCAATCAAGCCTGTTGGATCTAATTTAGCTGCTACAAAAAGCACTGAATACAGACGAATATATACAGAAAATTCTTAACAAACTGAACAGGTGAAGTGACTCGGATAGGTCACCAATGTCAGTAACAATGAAGTCCAATGAAATTGCTCTGCCTGGAAATGAACCAAGGAAGAACTATTTAAAGATTTGAAATGAGACTTAAAGATATTATTTTTTGCCATCTAGGTGTGCTTAATCGGTATTTTTCAATTTTGTCGACAACTAAAGAATGAGCACAAAAGCTAGCGACGGGCCTGAGTGCAGGGTAAACAGCTAGAAAGCAGCGTCGCTTTGAGAACCGGGTTTTCAACGTATATTTAAAGAGGCAAAAAACAGAGAACGACAGATTCTTTGACTTTTACTCCCGGGCTTTTACTGGTTTTTGTTATGTGGCCCCTTTTTTCTTTATTGCAAAAGTCTATTTATTTTCTTTAAAGCAGGTCTGTAGGTCTTGATAGTTTTATTGCAATCTCATTTTCACCCTTAAGTTGCTTTAGAAAGAGATCTAAAGGTGAGCAAATACTTGATCGAATAAAAGTGAAGCTGTATCAACCGTTCGGTCTTCTAATTGTCTTCTACCATTACTTAAACGTTCCGCATTGCTAGCACTGCACATAGCAGATTGTGTTACCATCAGACACAGGCCACGTCGATTCTCTCTGACATGACATGGTAACTCGACCACGCCTTTTTCCCCATTAGAGTCAGGTCACCCAATTAGATTAGGTATTACCCAATTAGAAATTATGCAAGCTTTCTTCAAGCAGTTTTACTAGAGATTCTATTTCCTTTTTTCGAAGTTGCTCCTTTGGAGGCGAATTATTATAAAAAGAAAAGATTCCTTCCCTTGCCATAGCATTTAACAGAGCAAAGCACTAAAAATTCTCTATTATGAAACCACAACAGGTGACTAAGTTTTGACCTACTGCAAAAATGGCATGTTTTGCGGCATAACAGCATCATCCGCTTAATTCCTGACACGCAAGCTCCGTTGCGACGAAGCATTTGACAGTATTGGCTTGAAATGCTGTCTCTGCAATCTGAAAAGAAAGAATGCATTCACTTACTTTGAAACTGTTTAGCTGCGGCGACGGCTTACTTTCTTAGTTCAGGGCTGTCAAACGAGGGGGTTCAGGTAGAGTAGTGGCGTAACGCAGTTTGGGGCAACTTAGTCCGATAACTAAGGTCAAATTGGGCCTCCAAGAGATCTTAGCAACAAGTGAAAAAGTTTGCAGAAAGAAGAGAAGAGCTACTTTTGACATATTCAAAGGGTTTCAGCCCCCCTCATCAAGTTTAAGATATAAGACTTTTTGCTAGGATGTATCATTTCTGAGGACAGTATTTCAGAATGACGATAACTCAGTTTGAAGCACGGCTTGTTCCTGTAGTTCTGTCGTAATGCCTCGAACTTAATCGGTTGAGGAATCAAATCAAACGATATGAATTGCTTTGATTTCAACTTTCAAAAACAAAAAGCGTGTCGGTAAGCGTACCGTTCCTGAATGTCAAAATATCTCCTGCGCATGCTTGTACTTTGAAAAGTAAATCCCTTTTCAGGCAACGTAAATTCAGTGAAAAGACATTTCAATAAATGTATTGAAATCGAGGAAAGTTTTGTTAAAGCTAGATCTGAAAAACCATTTTTATTGGCTGATCTAATGGACACAACCAGCTTATCAATAAAATTGTTAATAGCTTTGAAAAGGGCAAACATTTTACAACATATTGGCTAAAAGCTTTTTTGTCTGACACTCCTCAGAGCATAAAACGTCAGAATCAGGGTCCGAAAGAACACGATGAAAAATATATACCCAGTTGTGGATCGAAATAGGCCAATCAGAAAAACGCAAACACAAGACCGGTATAGTTCCCCTTCCTATGTGAAGCCAGAAAATTTGCATTGCAAGTGGTAGTAATAACAGTTCTGTTGAAATCAAGTGTATTCTAAAGCTGGCTGGAAAAACCCTCTGTGTAAAACGTCTTGATTTAGGACCCGCTGTTCTAGGTAATCGATAATTTATATTGTGTACTAAACCCGAACTCTTTGAGAATCGCGTTTCGTTGGAGTAAAAGCCTATGTGCGAAATAACCTCGTTTCTGGGTTAGCGATTAAGAGTGCACGAATGTAACTGGTTATTAATTTATTATGCAATTCCCTTTGGAAAATTCTAGCAAATTTATAACGTTACGTAGTTCGATCATACAAGTAGATTTTAAAGTAGAGTGTAAGAGTCGATTGACGAATGATTTAAAGGGAGAACAGGCATTTTCAATTTGACGGATTTTGCGAAAATTCACTATCTCTGAAGAGACGACTTGTGGGGAATTTTTATTCCATAACAGATATGGCTGACAAAATTCATATCTGTTAATGTTTTTACTTGAGGGACAGGTGTATAAAAATTTTAGAGCAAATTCACGGCGAACGAGAGCCGAACACTGTGAAGTAGCATTGTCACCAAATCGATTCGGCTTTTTCGTCCTTTTATTTAAAAGAATAATTGGAATTTTGTAATTAAGAAAGTTTTAGCATAATACACGTAGCAGAAGCTACCTTTTCCGTCGATTAAAATAGATTTATAGAATTCAATATGAAATTATTCTGCTTTCAAGCGCTTACACTGAGACGAATCGCATTGTTTTCCAACCGCTTCGTTTCTATAATCGTCGCTATTTTTACCCTGTTCCGAAATTTTTCTCTGCACACACGACACAGAAGGTGTTTGTGAAAATGTTTTCATCTTAGAAACAGAATACTGTAAACAGGCTCTCAATTTCCTAGAAAATGATTTAGATTGGAGAATTCTTTTTTGAATTGTGGAACTGCATGCAAATCTTTAATTCCACAATGTCCACTTCGCTTCACCACATCGAGTGGAGCCTTGATAAAAGTTGTAAAGAAATACCTAACTATATATTTTGCAAGCTATTTTTTATCGACCAATTGAACCAAGGAATTTTCAACACTCTTTGTTGCGATGTAGAAAATGCGACTCTAACCGAAAAAGGCTAAATTTGAATTAACTGGCTATGTGAGCAGAAAGCTTGGGACGAAACCTTTCGTGCAGCCGAGTAAGAAATCTTTGAGTAGTTCCACTAGACACCTGGTTGAAAACATCTGATTGGCGCAAGTTATCAAAAAAGACTTTGCTTACCTTCAGGGTTTCGTCGCAATGTCGCATTTCGCCTTTCCTCTGCGGCAATACTTTCCGATGCTATAAGACAGGTAAGAAGAACCTTTAGGAAAGTTTCCATGCTCGACAATACTTAGACTTTCTCTTCAAATTCTTTTTTTGATATCTCTTCTTGGAATGTTCCTTCTGACTTATCTCACACTTCCTTGGTAATGTTATGTATCCTCTAGTTTCGTTTCGGGCTAGGAGTCTTTATCTCATCCTATTATCACCGGTATTGAACTCAATTTGCTAAGGTTATTATGAACATAAACAGGCATTTTCAATATTCCATGTACCTTGCAAATAAGATAATGGGAATATTCTAGATATTGTCCACGTACTGATCAAATTACCCAGTCAATTGTCTACGATGAATTCTCATTCTCAGACTAAGCCGCACACACAGGTGACAAAAAGTCTGAAAACAGTAATGGAGGCCTTCTGGACCCCCACAATCCAAAACCCTCTTCACTGATAACAGATAAAGAGACGCCTGGAGAAATCATTACAATAGTATGACAGAATCGATTGGTCAGGAGGGATCCAATGTTTCTTTCTGGCCGTCAAGCAATATACTTCAAACACGAAACTGCGCACGAAAAAACAAGGCGTGACTTTAAGTTAGGGACTCTTTTGAAATGATATTGGCTCTTTTAAACAAAGAGCCGCGATTTAAAGGTGTTTCCCGTTTTGGCATCATGAAATACCTGAAATTTTTTAATAAAAGGAGAAAAGATTCTTCTTCTTGATAAAGCAATTATGCATGCGTTTCAGACTAAAAATTCGGCACTTTTGCTGATCCGGAGTGTGGCAAAGCCCTATTTCTACTGTGACGTATTGGACAGGTCACTGGAAACATTTCGTAACTAAGATATGAGATGGGGAGAGAAAACTTTCTCAAAGGGATGCATCTTTTCAAAGAAACCAATAAAATTATAAAGGATTCTGTTGTGACATTAAACCCCAACCCTAAAGAGCCAATAAGAACAAACAAGAAGCATTCCTTGCTATGTATAAGCGAGGATAGAGGGACGGGAGGAGAAAGTTGCGTGGCAAGAACCCTGAAAAAAAGCCATGTGCCCTACCTAACCATTTGAATAAACGCCGAAGCCAAGGGGTAAAATTTTTATGCAAATAGAAAACCAAAATTTCCTTAAATCCATCGAAGGCAGCAGACAAGGCTTAAGACAAGAATAAAGGATAAGTCTCTAAGACCGAATGCGAATGCCTTGCATGTGATTTTGCCAATCGGTGTTCAGCTCTTATCCACACCCTATCCTTTACCAGCGCTTACTATTACCTAGATCTGACTGTACACGAGCTCTGTAGGTCTCGTCCTACATGAGTCGGATTATCTATCCATCCTTTTAGATTCTGCCTCTCTAACATCCATGAACTAATATAATCACGAGAAGTTTAGAAAGAGGTGCGCTTTCATTTTCCTAACCAGATTAAATCTTTAGGCCTTCCAACCTGAACTACGCAAGTACAGAAGCTAGTTCCCATGCCAACGTGACCAGTCATTGGTTCAAGTCTCCAACACGCCCGTGCTGACGCACCAGCTGATCAATGTTTCCTGCTAAGCTAAAATTTCTTCTTAGTGACCATTTGTAAATTAATTTGTCGCTTTATTATTCCATTAGCGCTTAGCAAAGCAACATCGTCATCAGCATCAAGGAAACCAAAGATTTACTCCCTGGCAGAGAATAGAATTCAGAAAACAAGATAAATGCTTTTGAAGCAGTTCACAAATATTTCAGTTTGGAAGGCATTTCGGCAACTACAGAAAAATCAAATAATATCAATTTATGATAAAGTCAGGTTGTATTAACAAACATTTGAACCATATTAACATATCATTAAAGAATCATTAATCAATCAAATATTGTCATCAAAATCATTTAAACCAGGAAATGAAATAATGCAATTTCCCTGGCTAATTTTTACAACCAATATATTTCGACTCATTTTTCTTATTGTATTAATCATATAATATGAATTTGGAGACTTTAATTGGTAAGAGTTTGGATAAATATTTAAACAAGTTGAGTTTGTAATGTTTGAAAACGCTGAAAATTGCTGCATTTTGATATAATTTCCTACCATGTTTGACAAAAGCAATCAAATTGATGACATTGATATCAAGCATTGGATAGATTTTCAATTTTTATTAAAATTGCCGAAGTTCTCAGTTCTTTTCATAGGGTGGGGGTGGTACACGTTGATCATTAATTGTTACAAAGTCCTTGTTTGTCCTCTTGATTGAAACGAAATTCTCTTTGCACTTATTTTTCTATGGCTAATTACCTTCCTGTACATTTGTTTATGTTACGTTCTACAAGAAGGAAAGGTTCACTATTGCAAGATTCCTGTGTTGATATACTGCAAGATTCCCATATGAAAGATTTCGTAGTATCAAAACGTTCTTGGCATCGATCACACAAACCTATTGAAAACATAAAAGGTCATTTTCTGCCGTACAACTTGGTCTAGACTGACACTTGACTGGGTTTCGCCAAACTAATTCAGATCGTCGCAAGGAATTCAAAGTTTTGCAAAAGTCCAGAAAGATTTTTTGTCAGGTGCCAATTGTGTCTTTATTAGTTTTCAAAAAAGCTATTTTCGAAAACATCACATTCTCCAGCAAATGGGTAATAAGGAGGTAAATAAACGTTGAACGTATTCTATTATACATTTTACTTTACTCTGGTATTCCACATAAAACAAAACCATTCCCGTTAATAATTAATACACTTTTCTCACAAGGAAAATATATAATTCAAATGGCACTGGCCAAATTCATAAATAAATAATAATAATTGTTCAAATCTCGAGACGGACATTTAATCATACTGAACATTTAAAATATTTAGATTGACAAAACACTGAAATAATTTGATATCTTCCCCTTTGAATACACGAGGCATCCAAGCAACGGATGAATTAGTCAGAAGTAGATTGAAAATCTTCTATGGCTAAGAGTACACTCAATTTTTTATGAGCAGCGAGACTCAACTTTCCAAGAATAATAACACCGAGCATCAGTTAAGAAAACATATTTTATCAGGTAATCAACGGTGTGCTAAAAATGTCTCCCAAAACTTCTATTTGGTTGTTTTGGAAACATTTATAGTATGTAAATGCAGCAAAATCATTGTTGAAATTAGAAGTATATCAAATTACCGTGAACATCAAATTATCCAAAACATTTTGTAGCCCTCTGCAAAAATTTGCAAAAATCTTATAAAAAGGTGTTAATAGCAAATTTGCTTCGTTTAAGATATAAATGACAGTGCATGTAGGCATAGCTCAACTCTGTTTGAATACATGAATAATAACGAGGAATAAAGGAATGACTGACAAATTATATCTGAAAATTCTTAGGTAAGCGTCGCTGGACCTTGAATATTCTAATCAAGGGTTCTAAAGTTTGGCTTTGGATTTCCAATAGTTATTCCATTTTCCATAGACCCCACAACGTAAACAAACTCATAGCGACATTGCATGAATAACAATTCTAAATATATACTTACGAGCTAAAAATATGATTGATGAAATAACGCTTAAACTGACACGATTCAACAAATTCTTGTTGACTAAGCTTGATCTTGGAAATCCTTTTCTACCAATTCCTCTAACATTTCATTGGTTAAAGAGGCAAAGTCCAATTTGCTTTGAATCTCTTCGTGTAGCACTGCCCGGCTATTTGTGATTGATAGAAGAAATGGCAACAGCTCAAAAATGGAATCGATTTTCGCCAGTTGTAAAGGGTGAGATGTCTTGCCTTCACTGCCGTCATTTTCGGCATGCTTCTGTACTATCAGTGTAGCCAGTCTTGATAAATAAGGAGCAAACCTCATCCTTAGCACATTGTCACTCGTCTTATCATGGCTTGTTTTACTCTTGCCACCTTTTTTCTCAGATTTTCTCAACTTTGACGATAGCGGAGCGTTCATCACGCTAAGTTTTGACACCGAATCTTCTACACTTTTTGCTGGCTTTGCTTGTGAATTACCATGTGTTTTACTTGAAGTTGCTACGACTTTTCCTTGTGAGGTTGCTTTTCCATTTCTGTCACCATCCCGGGTATGTTCCACTTCTTCTGCCTCGTATTCTACACCTGGTGTATCTATAAATGCCCATCTATACGACTGGAAGTGAGGCAGTGTGTCGCTTTGAAGAGAAAATGACAAGTCAAGCAGTTTGCAAGCTTCCAGGTACAAATTCAGCCATTTGCCTTTGTTTCTGAGCATACCGTTGAAAGTAAAAAATGACTCAAGGGTTCCCATGATGCTACTTTTGGCTTGCTGAGATTCTGCCGGCGATAAATCCTTCTCCATTTGCAAAAAGATAACAATCAGTTCTGTGATAATGGGAGGCCAGAGGGATGTAAGATGGTGTGGAGACATGCGCAGAATAAGGACTCGAAAGCAGAAGAAAACTTGTTCGTAGAGGACTGGTGCCTAAAAAGAAATTTTCATTATTAATGTCACTGAAAAATGTTAATCAATACCATATATTCTATGATTCAAGACTATCAAGTGTACGTTCTGTCAAACATTTTCACAGCCATGCTGAAAACTAATAGATTACTATTCGAGAAAAAGAAGTTTATACAACAAACCTGCATCTGTCTGAGGCTATCTACAAGCCTCTCTTGGATGTCTGGCATATAATTATGATACTGATCAATTTCACCGCAGAACAGAACAAATGTAAGCCTTTTGAGTAAACCCGCTCGCAGCTCTATTTCCTGTTCACGATTAGCAAAAATATTTATCGTCCCACTTTGCGTAAGGTTGATACGAGCCATCAGATCTCTAAATGTTGCAACATCATAAGTCATCAATCGATCGATTATCGAGCGCCAGTATTGCAAGGAGAGAAGGTCCATTTTGAAAAAGCCTGGATCGAGGAATAACTCGTAAACATCTTTCTTCCAAGATCTGAGAGTGTATTGGAAATCGGTGATTGAGGCAAGCAGAGCACTGCTGCCTCGGAAACTTGTCACGTTTTGGTTGCTGCAAGTAAAAAAACAGTATCAAACAGGAGTAGCTAAAATAACTTCTTATGTTCAGGAACTGTTTGTATTCTGTGAAAACAAGCAGGTGGAAGTATCGGTCCTGATGCTTAGCATTAGTGAACAACTCTTTTTTCAATATAGCGGTCCCTTTAAGAGTGTTTCAACAATTAGGGACAAAGATATCTGTCCGCTGTTGAGGGGTGTCCATTGTATTGAGGTGTCCGTTGTTAAGAGATGTCGGTTAATGGAGGTTTAACCGTATACTAGAGATCGAATACCTATAGAGTATATAATCAAAGTCTGATGACCTAATGATCACAGATGCATTTCTCTAACCTGTGATTCTTCAAATATGGCGTGACGTTGTATATAACATAGAACATAAAGCTTGTGATTTTGTCCTTCTCTTCACTCAGATACAGCAAATCCAGCATCGAAGATAATATCTGCGAAAAATTTATTTATTACTTTTTATATTTAGGAGACAAAATAATTTATACAATGCAGAAGTGGAGACGCTACTATGCAGAAGCACAAGAGACACCAAACAATAGGTGGTTGGGTACAAACAGTGTCAGGTACCAAGTTTTATGTGGGCTTCATGTTACCAAAGTGGGACATTTAGAAGTGAGGAGATACTTAAATGTCATAACACATTACGGAAATTCTGAAGAAGTGCATGGTCTAGATCTGAAATTAATTAATTTGGAACTTTGAAAACAGCGTTTTCCATTGCTAATGGCACGCTTGACAATAAGCTTAGACTTGAATGATGACAATACCTCAGCCATTAGACACAGCGCACTCGCACTGTATTGGGCATTACGAGTTTGCATTGTCGGCGCAACCGGTACTGTAGGCTCTGGATTGTCGTTCGTGTGCTCTTTGGGTTTAACCAGCGGCTCGTCTGGATTTTGGTCTGACTGTGGAAGCACTGCGACGTTGCGCCGAAACCACGTCGAATTCTCAAGCGAAGCTCCAGCAATGGTATTGACAGCATCGAAGTATTTCAGTGCAAGGTCCTTTAAAAAGAAGAAATAATGCGTCAACCTTATCAAACCTGGCCCATTAGAAGTTGGATTCGACTTAAAGCCAAAGTTGAGACAGTTTGTTTGAGAGAGAACCAATGAGAGATCAGTTAAAAAACCTTTTGTGACGGTTGGCCAATAAGATCGAAAGAAAGTGGTTTTTCCTTCATCTTTCTTCATAACTCTTTTTCACCCAGAAGTTGCCTCCTTAACATGAACAGATTTGCTATCACGGAATTTTTGGCACCAATTTTTAGAAGGACCAGATAGAAGAAAGCAACACAGAAGTAGAATAGGTGTTCATTCAATGAGTTGTCCATCCTTCATTCCTTGCTGCAAAATATGGCTCTCCTTTAATTTCATTCAATTTGAAAATTGGTAAAAAAGAGATTTTACCAGAAATTTATAAACACGCGAGGAACCCTATGACGGATTGACTTACAAGAGAAGATAGCGATTTCTTGGTGGAACTGCTTCAGAACATTGGATTTATTTCTGTCAAATTTTCGCACTAGCAGCTTTTGGCGCCTATTGCCTTGCAAGTGGCTCTTTCTGGGGGTCTCTGCTGCTGGCAGTAAAGCCTAAACCATATCCTGATTTACAATGGATTTTTCGGAGGGTTTTAAATATAAAACAATGATGAATGATACGTAGCGAAAAGTAGACCTCAGATCAAACCTACTTTTACGATCGAATCTTGACCGGAAGATCGAATAGAGTAAAATGCTTTTTCTAACCATGATTTATCTCAATCAATTTTCAACCAAAGATTCACACGAATAGTTCGATCGAAGTGTAGCAACGAACTGTTCTTGCATCATGCAAACAGTTCACGTATAGAGCAAATAATACGTTATTTCACAACATGGTGAAAGAAGCGAAACGCAGCTGGAAAAGAAATCGCTTTAAGCATTTAATTACAAGTATAAAGAGCAGCAAAATGCGAGCGTTGGCGATTACAGGGAGAAAATGACACGGTTTAGCATGAAGCAACTGCAACTCAAGGATAAATATTGAGTGGAAATAGGCTCAAAAGTAAATTTCCTTACACTGCGATTTCCAAATCTTGACAGCAAACTTTTATTTTGCTAGTTCATTAAGTTTAAATTTTTCCATTTCGTAGCATAATGTAGCCCTTATCTTGAAAATCAAGAAAAAAACAACCAGACTTGCTTCTGCATCTAAATACGTTGCGGTCTTTCACCTAAATACGTTAACAAGAGAGAGTGCATCTAAATACGTTGAGTTGTCAAATTCTCTCCCATTGGTTTTGAAAGCAAGTATCGTCAAAGGACAGTTGTAAACAACGGATTGCTGAAATCATGCGAAACTACAGCAATCGTAGCGAAAGCAAATCAATGACGTTAACATCTACTCAGCTGAACTATCAGTTTGCCTTTGAATTGCGAATCAAAATGCATTTAGAAGGGAGCAGATGGTTTAATACAAATAGCTGGCTTATAAGAATGATAGATGTTCAAATGAATGATAAGCTTAGACCAGCGCCTCAAAGTTGAAAGAAAGATTTGACATTAATACCTGTAGCTCTTTCCTTGCTCGTTTTTCCTCAGGGCATTGAATTCGCAGAATGAAAACGTACAAAATATTCAAGAGCACAAACAGCCCGGCTGGGGCGACATTCAAGTTGACGCCTTCTTTCAAAAAGGCCAGCAGTACGGGTTTCATCAACGAAAGCTGATCATTTGAAACTCGTTTCAAGTATTCAAAGAGGAACTGGAGCAGATTAAGCTCCAGCGACTGGCTTCCTGTTGATCCCTTCTCTTTACCAATGAGAGTTTGTCGCAGCACTTGTTTGGTTGTTAAGACGATTGTTTCTGCTGATAAAACCTAATAAGGCAAATAAAAATGAGTTAAAAAGATGCAAAAGGAATGCATTTACTCAGGAGAGTTTTTCTAAAGAAAATATAAGAGATAATAAAGCCTGATGAAAAAGTCAAGCAAATTTACAGGAGACAGACCTTTCTTGCGGAGAATATGAAGCAAATCTCACTACATTATTTTGAAATTATCTTGATGGGGGTAATATATACCTCAGCTAAATGATTTTTACCGAATATATCCCTGTCGTGAATAACATCTGCTCATTCCTTTTGTACCATGTGCCACAATCTTCTAGCTTTAACCCTAAGTAACCTAATGTTCTGTTCTATCTTTTCTAGTTTATTCTTGGTATCTGAAACCGTCATATTCATTTAAGTAATGTCCTTAAAGAACCAACTTAATCATGAAGGGAATTCATGACAGGTAATCTCTGTAAATCATGAAGGGAAAAAGAGGATCCATTATTAAATTTGTTAAGACAAGTCAGTACACATAGCATATCATGAGCAGGTCTGATACAATTTGCTTCATTCTAGCAAACCCTCCCAAAAAAGGCTTTTTATTCACGTGAATTGAAATTATTGATATTGCCTGAGATACGCAGTTTAACGTCACCACAAAAATGTCGATAATATTGCGACTTGAGAATATTTCGTACTTCCGCATCATAACATCGATAATGACTCACTTTTATGGCCAATGCAATATCAACTAAGCCTTGTTGTTCATCTGTGATAAACGGGACCGTTTTCTGGTTAACAGATGACAACCATTTCTTCTCCTTTCTCGTCTGCTTATCAAGGTTAGGTGTTTTTTCGGTTTCACCCTCCTGATTTGATTTCTTCGATGAGTTCCAGACATCAGCCAAAGCAGCAAGAAATACGGGAGTATGCTGCATGGCCACGGGGGTTAGAAGTTGAAGAACTGCTTGCTTTATGCTCTGTTGATTGAATGCAAAAATTGTATTGTTGAGCGACAAAGTGTCTACCAACAAAGCTTAAATAGGGTTAGTACGAGTTTGGAACTTTTGTTTCAAACTTTGGAGAACTAGTAACTGAATCAAATAAGAGTAATTCACTTGAAAGGCAGTCTGTCCCCTTTGTGATTGGCTAATTCTGACTTGAAAGCTCGGGAGGTAAACTATGCCTAATTTTGGACGGGGACGTGTCATTTTGGTTAAAATTTTGGATCCATAATTTCGCAAATGTTTGAAAAAATGTGACCCATAATTCTGCAAACATGACGAAAACTATACCCATTATTAAGCAGAGCAAATAAAATTTTTAAAGCACAAAAAAATCATTATTTCCACAAAATCAAAATTAAAAAAAAAACATATTTCCACAAAATAATACCCATAATTCTGCATGTTTCTTCAAATGGTAACCATAGTTTGAAATGGTGCACAAATTTCAAAAATTAGTACCGATAATTTCGCACTTTTCAGAAAAAAAGTAACCCTAAATAACGGCACGTCCCCGTACCCACCCCCCCCCCCCCGAGCTTGAAAGCCTCGCCTTAAAAGAGGGACTTCACCTGCCTTCTTAGCATCCGACATTAGTTATTGTGGGTGAACACGACAAAAAATGCCTAATCTTAAAAAAATCGAAGCTGACTCAGACGTTTGAAACCTAAACATAATTCATAGCAACTTGCTCAGGGAGAGGACACGATGGTGGTTTTCATTCTATTTGGTTATTTGTGCATTAAACCAACGATGCATGAATATCCTGGCCATGAAAAGAGATTGTAAAAACAATGGGAGACAGACTGCTTTTAAAAAGATACTTTCACACAAGTACACACAAGATACTTTCAAAATAGCATTGCAACAGCTAAGAAGCTTTCCATGTTGACTGAAAATATTTTCCAAGCAAGTCGATTGATTCAGCTGTTTGGCTATCATTCTTCCCACAAAATACAATCAAAAATTGATCTATGCAGTGGATTCAGTAATTGTGACGAGAAAATTTTGCGTTTTACTAAAGGATGTATCAAATAACGTCTGCTACTGTATGAGTTTTTGTTTCTTGCTTACGTAAGTTACTTTAATAAATAATTCTCTATTTAGCATATGATTATAGACCACATGAATAACAAATTTTAAAAAAACAAGAGTCTAAAACTCTGTCCAGATTAGTCAAGGTACATCAGTACCCTGGGTACCAGAGCCACAGAATTTCGAAGGCGTTAACAGAATGCTAAGCAGAGAAGCGGAGAAGCGTATAGATATGAAGAAGAAAAAGCGGCTCTGGGCTACTCTTCACCCCTACGCTCCTCCGCTTCTCTGCTTGGGTACCCAGAGTAGGTACGTGATATGGTCTTATCTAAGATGTACAAGAAAATAAAGCAATCAAAGACTTATTAAAACAATTGCTAGAGATGACAATTCGATTTCAGCCACCAAGGAGGAAACTATTCCGAAGGCCTACTTTTCCCGCTTTTAAATGGCACCAAACGCATATACAAATTTTTTCAATAAGAATATAGTCTATAAGAATATTAAGGCTCAAAATCGCTGAAATTTTCGAATAATTTAAGAATAATGCAAGGCTCAAGCTTTATCAAGAATTAAATTTTTTTTTTTTGGAAAGCAAATCAAATGCGAGTTTCACACTATACGTTTTGAAATAGACGTATCCGACCTTGGAGTAGTTTAACAAATCTTTTGCTAAAACAGATTAATTTTTGCAGGTGATATCGAGGGCAACATTGGGTCTGATGAAATAGACGGAGTTGAGATGGTGCTGTTTGATTAAGTTTTATATTTTTATTCCATATTTATTGTTCTTTTCTGTTCTGTTTTTGTTTTGTTTATGTGACGATGTAACGCATCAAAAAGATTCGAATTTTTTCGCTGATCTTCAGGTGAATTCGCACCTTGTGTCGCTTGAGAAGAATTTATGAATAATCTTAGGCTCTAGCACGTTGCGCTTTGCGTTGGGTAGCACGAACAATTTGTCTACAAACCCTATGCGCAACGATGGCAGCAAAAAAGGGTTCCGGAGAGACGACGTATCGCATTCTGATAAAGGAATGATTATTTTCTTAAAAAACGACACAGAGGGTGTCCGATTCAAGGGTTGACGTACGGACCGAAAGCCTGTCTGGTATGAATTGTAATTCGATACGGTGTTGTGTGAATACAGGCTAGAGTAAACATGAGCAAAAGCAAAAGGTTGTTTTCATATACAAGAAACACCAATGCTGTTTGCTTTTTACAACCAAACACCAACAATATTGCACGGGATGTTCCTTTGTATGTCATATTGTTACTGCACTGCAAATCTTCGAAAATGATTGGAACTGAAGTGAATGACGTAAGTAAAGAAATCTGTCAACTAGACTGGGTTGTATAGAACCAAAAGCCCAGGTTATATTAATGCATTTCTAAAATAAGACACATAGGTAAAATAGCTTAATCAATTAAGTAATTGTGCATCGTTAATAAGTAATTAACTACTTAAGGGAAATGGGTTGTAAATTATAACAAACATTGAAATATTGACGATAATAGTAATACTTAAAAACATGGTTATTCATCGTGTCACCCAGCAACGCGGTGGTAAAAATAAAGTACTGGACTGTGTCATGGTCGAAGCTAAACTTCAGCAATATACTCATTTTTATAAGAATGCGATACATTTTTTTCAGTCCCAATTTCTTAAGAAATTCGTCGTTTTGAGCCTAAATATATTCTGAAAATTTTCTTATTTTTTCAAAACTGATATGGTTTTAGGAGAACAGCTTCCGCTCTTGAATAAGAACTAAGAACGAAGTCGAGAAAAGTCATTTCTGCGATTCCGTGTTACGAACATTCCAAAACAGTCAACTGCTGAAAAATGACACACAAATATGCTAGTTCAGGCTGAGTAATATTCCCATAGTATTCTTAACATTGGATTATTCGGAGCCTGAATATTTACAATAGACAAAATTTTTATAAAAAGAGAGTTTAAAAAGAAAAATAAGGGTGTTGAGGGAAAAAACTAATTAATCTGGTTTTAAAAGTTAAGATTGTTCAGTGCAATGGCATTTATCTAATAAATTGGATGAATGAAAGAACGAACGAATGACTTAATGGGTGAATGAACAAATCAAGAACGGTAACCGAAATTTTCTTTTAGAATATTTATGACTGGACATTTGAGTAAGACATAAAAATTTGAAAATTCAAGGTCATAAATCATGGCGAAAATCATGTTGTACTTCATTTTAGAAAAAGAATAACCGATGTAGTAAAATCAAAATTTAACTGAAGAAGATGTCTTAGCTTCTAAAGCTAATTAGACTAAAGCCAAAATAATGAGGACCTTGAAAGACTGCTTTGATGAGTTTTTGAGTTGAATGTAACTGTATTGCATACCAAGATACATGCATTTTATATTCCTCTAATATATGTTTTTTTTAAAGCTGCAACATCACTTTTAGTAAATGCAGTCAAAATTTACTGTTGGGAAGATGAAAGGAAAAGTTTCGCCTACGGTTCTTTAATGGGCCTCGAGGAATTTCAACTTACCTTAGGACTGCCTATTGGGAGGGGCAACTCAGAGACGATCCTCCATCGACTGGTTTTCGAGTCGGTAGCATTCCAAACATGCCATACCATCAACACAGATGAAAGTATAGTTGGTAGGATGCTCAAAAGTCCTTCTCGTGCCTCAATATACGGGTTGTTAACTGAAAAAACAAAAGAATCGTCTTGTATTCAATAGTTAACCAACAAATGAATAGTTACAATATCACAAATAACAAGCCTGTGTTCTTCAAAATTGTTTGTCTTGAAAATCGTATGCAGCTCCAAAGAGAAATTGCTTCTAAGGAAAGCCATGCCACTGCGTGAGAAAATTGGAGTTGTTGGGAAAACTAAGAAAATTGGACACAGCAAAATTAAAATAGCAGTACATCAGTGGAGCTTCAAAGCCATGAAACATGCAGTGAAGCTTCGATACACACTCGTATGCATAAAAAATGTTCCATAAAAAACCGAGCCTAAGATGACAAAAGTTGAAAAACAATAGACTAGATCACCCTCCCTGAAAAACAACCAAAAAATCTTTCTTTTGAAGATGGTATAGAAATGATGACTTTTCGGTAATAAGGCACCTATTTGCTTTAAGGTAAATAGAAAGAGGAGCTCCTTTTGACTTAGTTTGTGTTTAATTTCATGTTATCCAATGTTACGTTTCTATAAAACAGCTCTTTAGCATTTGGTATTCATGAAATCTTTATGAAATCTTTGACACTTAAATCAGCAAGAAAAGATGAGTGAAATCGGAGGTAAGCTCTTACTTAAGTACTGATATTTCTTAGCTAATGAGATCTAATAAATAGAACGAACAAGCAACTTGAAGTTTGTTTTCTATAGAAGCATAATGCGCTGTTAGTCAGAAGCTTTCTTCTTAACAATACCCTCAAGCAATGAAAGCCTTTGTAAAAACAAATAAAATAAGGCGGGTTGTGGGTGTGGCACTTTCAATTCGTTCATTTTCACTGGCTTTCTTTTGTAGTTGATCACTTGACCACCCTGCTATCTTGGTGCTCCTTTTTTCAGTTGTGCGAGAAAGCAGGGAAACAAAACAATTAAAAGTTCTCTATCAAATTGCAAAAGAAAATAAGCAAATAGCAGATAGCCTTCATGACTAGTTCTATCATTTAAAGACTAAAGCATATAATATGTCATCTTTTAGGCGCTTTCCAAGCTACATGCTTTACCGACGTTGTCATCTTGATACAGAAAATATTTGTCCTGATGTTTGACAAAGCATCGCTATCTAAAAACTTGTTTAGGATTTTAAAGCTTCACTGCTGTCATGTCAAGGTCATACTGGAGAAGAATTCAATTCAATCTAATCTTTTAATGTCTACCTTCTTCACTTGTTGCACCTCGGTTCGGTAAACTTTGAGGGGAGAACACATGAGCGAGGCTCTCCAATATTGACATAGAGTTGTCGCTACGTTGCAGATCCTGGCCAGGTTTGACCGAAGCGCCATGTTGCAAAACAGAAGAAGCATCTTTGTCAACCAAGCAATAGTGGCAAATTGACGTCATTTTCTCCAGCATCGTTAGCATGTAATCAACTGGGAATTCCCGGCTGCTATAAAAAAAGAAAAGATTAAAACAGGGAAGATTCGACTAAAGTCATTTGTCAAAAGCTTGAAAACTCGGTAGATAGAATGAAAGATCTAAAGTCTAGCCTAGAGAAAAAGTGAAAAATTTAGAGTTGAAAATAATCTTAATGGAAATTTCTCAGAATGGAGGGTTGTTAAATTTCTAACCGTTTACTACAAAAATTATCATTTTGTCCCGTGATGTGAGTTCAAGCCTTCTTCTCAGAGTAACAAAATTCAGATTAGAGTTAAAAGCTAGTTCCTGTGTATTTAAAAAAAACTTGAATACCAGCTGAAATCAAGAACCAAAATGCTTGAAATTTTGACTTCAGCTGCTTCAGGATCATAAATTTCTATCTAATTACAAGCTTATTTTTGGAGGCTTCTGTGCTTCTGCTACAGAACGCTTCAAGATACAAACAAACCCTGAGATTAAGTTTCTTCTGTTGTGGTAGGAAGGATTTCTTTTATAATCTCTGCGGGTACTTTTAAAAAACATTTCATAATTTACGCGACAGATGGCAAACTGATGGAAAGTGGGCGAGCTGTTCCCACAACCAAACGCTTCTCGCTCAAATAACATTCGCAAACATTAAAAGCTGCAGAGAAATTGCCACTGGTGGCATTATAAATACAGATAAATCCCACACCTTTTGATAATGTTTCCATTAACAGATTCAGAAAATATCTTTGCCGTACTCTTGAAATTTTGACAAATTTGTTCAACGACAGGGATCACGATCTTTGCCAATGATGAGCCACATTTGGGCAATGTTTCTATAACCACGTTTATCCAATCATCGTGGTTGTAAAAAGATTTATCTCCTTTTAAAGCCATGAGTAATACAGAGAGATACATGGTCTGTGATACTATAGGTGTCTCTATATTATATTCAAATGGTGAGGTCTTTAGTGGCTTTGCCTTGCTCTTTTTATCCTTCCTCTTCAGTTTCTTTTCGTTTGACCCTTGTTGCAAAGATGACATGCCAACTCCAATGTGATCTTCAAGGAAAATCAATTTTTTTACGAATCTTAGCAGGAACCCATGCATGTATACCCGACTCTTTTCATCTTGCGAGGAAGCAGTTCTTGTTTTTTCCAAGTCTTTCCGCGCGGTTTCATTCTCACCAGAGGCTCCGTAGACGACACTGAGTAAACAATGCAGGGCGATTCGCTGAACTTTGCAACGGTTGAACAAATCAGAGACGAAATTTGAAAACCCAACATCATCGTCAGCGACAACTTGAAGCAAGACATCAACAATTTTTGTGAGGACATTTAGGCTGCTAACTTTCACACGAAAATTGTCCTCAAGATCTGACCGACTGACCTTCATGGATGCATGAAAATCAGATCGGATGAAATAAAGACAGACGGACAAAATTATCTCCATGTACTTTGCTGTGCTTGCCTTCACCAGAAGTTGCTGACCTGAGAATTTATAAACAAAAGAGTTGCATCAGCGATCTTACAAAGAAAGGACAAATCCCACAAAAGAATTCGAGAAAGTAACGTAGAACAGAGGCGTCACAAAACATCAGTTCACAGTGTACCAAACAAACACAACAGCAACTTCATAAAAATTCCATGCAAACAATAAACAAACAAAATACCAAGGATTTATTTAAAACAAACCTCAAAACTGGAAAAATTTCCCCCAAGAAAGTTTTGTGACAACTGCAATAATATGTTTGCTTCTAACAAAGTCCATTCATGACTTTTTGCAAATTTTAACATTTATTAATTAACAAAATATTTAAATAGCAAGAAAATAAAAAAATCAGTATTTGGGATTCAAGAACCAAAGGGCCTGTCTCATCTTACTCAATTCAGGGTTGGTCTCAGCAAGTTAAACTTTCACAAATTTCAACACAACTTTAGAGATACAATAAACCTTATGTGCCCACGGAGCACGGACACGAGGACACGGAGCACTTCTTGTTGCTCTACCCCGCTTTTGGGGTTCAAAGGACTGATCTCCTCGCTGGAATATATACTCTTGTACGACCATATGGATATACAATTGCCCCTAGAGAGCCTAACCAAACACTTGGGAAACTAAACAATTACATGACGGGGTATGCTAGTGTGAGTGAAGTATACCAACGTCCACTGGGAAGGCGCCTGTTAGAGAGAGCATATAATCTACGAATCAACATAAAAGGGTAGGGTGGCAAGTTCCTTCTGTCACAGCCTTTCGCTTTTACGGTGTTGTCGTAGGGTACCAATCTGTTGCTGGGTTAACAGAAGGAGAAAGTCTTTATCCCAAGCCAGGCCTATGATCGAGCCAACCAGATCCTTCTATACTTTAGTCGTGAAGATTTAGTTAACGATTTAGATAAACATTAATGACGTCATCCAATCGATACATTAGCTACTCACTATCAGCTAGAGACCCATAGAAATCCTTGCCACTCAGGGCTCTCCTGTGCCGTATCAGCAATTCCCTGAGAGCCGTCTGATGAGCTGTGTTGCACATATTCATGCTGGTTGTTGCAGAGGCAAAAACGAACGCCTTTCCGTCCACTTCCAATATCGACATGACAGTCTTCAGGGCGTATATTGTTTGGGTCGTGTCGTAGAGCTGTGTGTAAAACAGCCTATGCACATGCAACGGGTGAACAGTGACGCGGGCGTGTTTCTCTGCAATAAAAAATGTGACTATGTGCAAGATCATTTGATAAAACTAAACTGAACTAGCTGCGCAAGCTTCACTAAATGCCTGTCATTTAATGCCTGTTGTTCAGAAGAGATAAACTAGGAAGCAAAAAGATAAACGATCTCAGAGCTTTGGAAATCGATTGTAATCAGCAATCATTAAATAAATACGCAGGTAAAATAGAATGTTAGGCACGTATGCTCTCCTTAATGCAGCGAGTCTTCTTAATGCCATTGGAATTAACAAACACCTACCCCTGGAAGTGTTTTCATTCATTTCATTCCTTGATTCTTCAGCATCACCAGAAACCTCCTTGCTGTTACCTTCATCCTCCTGCACCTCCTCGGTCTCAAACTGTTGCTGCTGTTCCTGTTGCTGCTGTTCCTGTTGCTGCTGTTCCTGTTGCTGCTGTTCATCACCTTCAGCAGACTGCATTCGACTCGATGCCTCGCGATCATCGCTGTCCTCGTTGTTCAATGCTTCTTGTGCGTCTTCGCCCGAGGCCCTTGTGTCTAATTCTTCGTTAAATGGCTCTTCTGATATGTCTGCAACTGCAAAAATATTCATCTTCATCAAAACAGTCTTTAAGAATGACGTAAGATTCACAAAAATAGAAATATTCACTTTTGCTTACTACAGAAAAAAGAACTGAAACAATTTCGATCAAATAAATGAGCAATAACTTATTAAAATAAATGATAGAAAAAATAAACTGCCAGGCCATGAATTTAGGTTTTCGTAACAATGCAAGATGAGAATAAAAATTGCAAAGGTAGTTGTGATAGTCACATCTTGGTAGAGTAAAATTCATGAAACCATGTTTCATCTAGAACATTGTCAGAAAACCATTCGAGAAGTTCTGCAAGAACCACTTCCTGTATCTACTAGTCTTGTAACTTTCAAGTAAGTCAAGGTTTCTGCAAATTACATAGTCTGCATATAAAGCACATTTTCGCAAATATACAAAAGCCTGATTTCCCTAATCAAACATGATGTTTGTGAAGACTTCAGAATCGATCTTATAAACAATATGTTCCAACCTGAATCCATTTGGTCACTTTGTGAGTCCGTGCTTGTGGACTGTTTACAGTTTTCAACATTGCTCCAGTTTGGTTTGCCCTGGTGCTTTTCGGAGGTAATGCTCTGTGGCCGTGCAGTGTGCTGGTTGTTTGACCTCCAAAGGAAAGTATAATGAACAGAGATACGCCTGCTTGATGGGTTCAGCATAGTGATAAGTAAGGGCTCAAGGATCCTGCCAATGTCGCCAAAGTGAACAGAGTGCTGCAGCCATTCTTGCGATCGTTTGCTAGAGATGGATAAAGGAATTCAATCTAATTAGTTGCAGGATCGAGTGATTGGAACATCGTTACGTAAGACTGCTTCAAACTTAGTTTCAAACGCTATTTTTTCTTTATTTTTTATAAAGAAACTGCTTATATCATGAGCAGACCATGTCCAGAAAACCTCGGGAATAACATTCAATAAAAGCTTCCACACTTTTATTAGCACAAAGGTCATCCTACCCCAAAGAAGCATAATCTGGAATATCCTTAAAAGAGCCTTTCCTTTCACAGCTTTAAAACGATTAGAATCACAACCCTTTATAAAATGAGCTGACTACAATGTAGCAATTTAAAAGAGCTAAAAGTCATTGGTTGAGCTGAAAATGAACATGACCCTGTGTAATAACATCATTAATTTTAAAGCAATTTTATCAATACCGATGGTAAATTAATTAATGTTAATATTTTGGAGACGATAGCCTAGACTAAAGTTAGCTTTGGGATTAATGTTGAAGCCTCGTTGTCTATCTTCATCGTTTTGCTGACGCATGCAAACACAATTGTATAAAAATATCCACCTTATTGTTGGGTCATCAGACTGCAGGCTATCCAACATCAGCAGCATACACCTAAAAACAAAACCAAAGAATAAAAACATTAAAACCATAAAGAATTCACCATGTTAATGAAAGAAATGAAGAATCAAAGAATGAAATCACATCAAGGGATGCTAATTAGTCAACTAGGTCACAGAATAGGAATTAGGCAGAAGGGTAACTCTCGTCGGTTCCTTTGCTGTTTTTGAAGCCTGAGTCAACAATAAAATTCCTTAATTCCCCTTTAACCTCGATTTCATTAGACGAACTTAGCCATGACAAATTGTCATTCATTAATCAGATATAAACGAATTATGATACATGATTGAATTTGTTCACTATCATGGGGCATTTCGTCTCAAATAAAGTTGTCTACTTTCATTCTTTTTTAAAATTCCCCCGACAGATACACGCTAAGCCTCGTATAAGTTAACGCATGCGCAAGTTTTTTCAGGCTTCACCTAATAGGCAGGAGTTCCCCTCCCGCTTTATTCCTAATTCGAGACTAGGTAGTCATCAAGTCTCTAGAAACAGCCACCCAACAGGAAGGGGGTCGGGGTCGGGATTTGGCCTTTAGGCCTGATGCTCTTCATCAGTATGGGCAATAGGCTTTAATAAAGAGATCTAGTCAAAATAGAGAATATAATGATTCTTGATAAGCGCAACTCATTTTCTACAGCAATCGCCTTAAGATTACACGGTATTTTCTAATCCATTCAAAAAGGGTATACATAAATTTCGAAGATGTACTCAGATATTTTAAAAGCTTTGACATTTAATATGTAAGCTTTTAAAATTTAGAAACCAGACATTAGGTTCACATCATGCAACATTATGAAGCTACAGTAACACCTGATTGGTTGAGCACGCCTGATAATTTTGAAAACACTAACTTAAAAATTTGATTTAACTTTTAACTTCACTTACAAAAACTTTTACAATAAAAACAGAAAAGACCTTTTTGTTCCACATGTGATTGATAACGGTCTGAGAAGAAATCAAGAGTCAGGTATATTCTTATGCAACTACCATGACAACAATTTCTAAGATCCATACCAATGAAGGTATACCTGCTAATAAACTAAATGTAAACCAAATTCATATAATCCCCATACCTGTCTAAGCTTCTGTTTCCTCCCCTGCTAGACTTGCTGCTTTCATTCTTGTAAAACTCTCTCGACAAATGCCACAAAACAGAAAATTTCCAATGGGCACTCCTTCTTTGGTTCTGTTAGAAAGGAAAATTGGTCAGCATTTTAAGGCTGTTTTCAAATTAGATATACCTTATTCATAAAAACCAGCAAAGAAATCCATCACACAGCAAGTTCGTCTTTCAGTAACAGGCGATTCGAGAAACAATCAACGCTCCATATTATGTAGGTTACTTTCTTTTTCACTGAAAATATCTATCTAAGACATTGAAATATAAACAAATCATTATCTAATAATTGCAAAAGAACTTGATTAGTGACTAATTATAAAAAAGCAAGAGACCAGCCAAGAGTTAACACGAGATGATTCTTTCTTCGTTTTCTTTGTTTATTTTCCAATTTTATTTGCACTTTTCAATACAAGGTTCTGTTATTAAAATTTCTTGCCTCAAATCAAATTTTCCCTAAATACTGGACGAAGAAGATTGCTTACCAAACAATGAGCAACCATCGAGCTTGAAATGGCATCTTCACAAACTAAAGACGATGGTGACACATTGTGAAGCCTCAAGAAGAGCTCAGCACATGCAGAATTCAGCTGGCAATTGGCCGGTCCGATCTGACTCCAAAGAATCAATGCCATGTCCTTTCAAACCAAAAAGCTATCATTAACTTGGGTTTTAATTTAAAACTTTTGAAACAAGGAAGGAATCAAGAAGACGGAAACATTCAATTTTCGTATCAGAGTTAAAGTAAAAAACTCAATGTTTACATCGTAGTGATAAATATTTTGGGTTCTTATACTATGAACAAAAATGGTAGTGATGTACCACTTGGAAAGGGTTTATCAAAAGATAAACGAAATCTGATTGTTATGGGCTAGTGAGGAAAGCAGAAACACAGACTCATCTGTGCTTTTAAAACGTTTAACTGGTGCCCGGTGCGTCCACTCTCATTCAGAGATGTACCCAAGTTCATGCAGAAAACCTCTGAGAAAGGGGTGGCTTTTTCTTCAAACCTAGGACAGCAAAACTTAGAAAAAGGGGTACCTTTTGGAACTTGGAGAAATCACGGAAATAGGGTTTTCTCAAAACCAATATAGGCCAAGATCTCTCTCTCTGCTAACAATATTACAGCATCTGATATTTAAGATCAAATATGTTTATATAATTTTCCCATTAATATAATTATAAAACCCAAAGAATTTTTAGAAAGGGCACCACCTCAATTTGATTCAATACACAATTTGGAAGAAAATACTTTTGCTAGTATAAGGTCATTTGCAACTAATAAAAGAACTGTTGGCAGTTCTGTTTTTCAATTGGCTTTTTTTTCGCTTGTCACCATTCTAGACAAACCTTTAAACCATTAAAAATAAGAATCATAAAACTAGAGCTTCAGCATTTTCCAATAAGTAAAGTAAAGACAAATTAGTGTAACAGAGCCATAGTGTAGCAAAGCAACTCCTGTTCACATTGTTTTTTTAACAAAGTTTATTATTATTTAGTTTCATACCACAGTGAAAAGGCTATAGAAAGTTTACAGACAGTCAGGGTAAAGAGGTTTTTTAGATCTCTCGCATGAGCTCGGGTAAACCACTCAATGACAGTGGACACGTCGGGAACCAGTGTAAAATTTGTACATCAATTTTTCAATAGTATATTCTTATTCTAATTGGCTACATTTTCCTCAAAATGGGATTTTCAAATCATGAATTGTCCAAAAACTATTTACAGAAACGTACCTTGTACACGGCTGACTTTTCAAGTATTGAAAAATCTCGATGAGATATCAGTGGAATTATGTTGGCAGCACCCTTTGTCACGTGACCTCTATCCAGCGAAGGAAAGACACAAAGACTGACGTTTATGAGATCCAACAGTGCACCCATGGCAACCGTTTGGATGTCGATGTCCTTGGCTTGCGATGCACAGCTTATTAAAGACTGCAACCATGGACTCAGTGTGTGTCCTGTCAGAAAGATTGTTAACTGTTTATGAAAGGCCTTGATCAATAGGCCTTTAAATCTTGAATCTTATGTAGCCATAATCCACTTAAGCGATATTTTTGCGCTGATTTTTTTACACTGGAAGTAGTTATTATTGATTATTAAAACCGGCGAAAGCTCAAGAATCTAGTTATGTCAGTACTGTGAAAAGAACCCGTGCGTATCTAAACTTGAAATCCAGGCATGAATAACACAGCATATCACAGAACGATACTTTTTTCTTGCTAACTATGAATTACATTCTAGACCTATTACAAATTACTTATGTATGCTCTAACAAAATTCCATTATTCCTTAATTTTTCAAAAATTTAAGAAATATCATAGAAAATTAAGAGAAGCCATAAGAAATACATTGTGCCCGCTTCCCTTCTAGGATTTCCAGACATTCTAACAGCAGACAGGTAATATACACATTCTAACATCATTTTAAATACGTCATACAAACTGACAAGGTATATACAAACATATGGGTCAGATGGACTCTATTCATAAGGCTGTTTCAATAAGAGAAAATTCTTTTATGCTGGGATAAGAAGGTAACTCATTTCACTAATAAAAAGACGGCGTTATTCATTCGAGCACCGTTTAGCGAAACTAGCTAAAATTAAAGATGGCATCTAACAAGGCAACTACTCATCGACACAATAAGGAGCACCTCTAGAATAAATGCGATACTAACGTAAATATATAAATGTAAAATATTCAAAGAAATAATAAAATAAAAAAGGAACTTACTATAATTTTTCGTTTCGTCTATCTCAGCACATGATTCCCAACAAGGAAAACAAGCGAGCTCGACAAGATATCTGCAAGATGCAGCAAATGTCAAAACACAAGTAGCTTCGGTAGGTTTTTTAGAACCCTGGGTCTCCTCATCAGAATGTTCGTGTACGTCAGAACCATTGGCCACCAAGCATTCATTGGTGCTTGCATTATTGGTAGCATTGTCACTTAACCATGGCATAATACGATGCCTGACAAATGCATGGAAGAACGCTGTCGACTTGGCAACACACAACTGTATACTACTTGACTCCTCGTTGCATCGTTCACTGTCTTTCTGACTATGTGAGTGCTGTTCGTCGTTTGATGACACTGGAGTCGATTGTTCCTGACCTTCGGCCAAATCTTTGTGGTTTTTTCTTCTCCCTACGCGACTAAATAGAGTTTTGCTTGACTGAGACCTTGTTCTTTTAGTAGATGCCGGAGACCTGATATCCGGGGATATCTTGGAAAGGAGTTTCAAGGCCAGAAGCATCCCTTGGTTTATTTCATCAATGTTCATCGTTTTAACATAGTCTGTCATTTCACTGACAAGGCAAATCAAAAGAGAAGGCCAGTGCTCACTCTGGGTTGCACTTGATGCATCCTGCAGAAAGGAAAGAGTCATGATTCTATGCAAGTCAGGAAGATTATTTTGATGATTCCATTATGGGAACATTCAAAAAGGTATTTGAAACCCATCCTTAACAACGTCAGCAAGTGTAATATTTCCTTTATTAAACAGCAGAAAACAGACAAGATACAAGCAGGTACTTTCTGCATTAAAAGAGAGTGGGGTCTGATGAAAACTCTTTATATTCTTTAACCCTTATCGATTTTTGTATGTAAGAAAGTAAGGGAGGAAAAAGAATGGGGGTTGTTTAGACCAAATCAACAGTTTGAGGCTGGCATGACTATCCCCGAATGTAACAATTAGAAGGACATACCAAGTACACAATATCAAGGAGCAGCTCCGCCAAGGAAAATAGCTCAGAGCATCTTGGCTGCCTGGTGTTGATAACGATGGGAGAAGATTTGCCAACTTCACTATGCATCTCATCCAATAGCATCCCGGAATCCCTTTTATCAATGATAAACGAATTGATCAACGCCCTCTCAAGAAACTCCCATATAAAATAAGGCTCAAATGCATTAAACAGCAAATTTGCGGTTTTTAAGAGCTCATCATTGGTGCTTAGACGCTCCTCCACAGTCATATGCACTGAACATTCGTGGTGCAGTGCTCTAAAAACTTCGACGAGGACTTCTTCCAAAACTGGCGATCCGATCTCTGGTTTATCGAGCAAGCTAATCAAAATTCTTAATGGCCTAAGTTTTTCCATCTTGCTTTCTGTATGGCTAAATCTGATACTGTCTGCCACAGATTGATCTTGAGACAGTAGCCTGAAGAGGATGATGACAGCTTCAACAACAAATTTCTTAGAATATTTTTCAAAGAAAGTCAACGACGACGCGGTGCTTTCGTCAGGAACGCCCGGGTTGCTCGAATCATTACTGTCTGTTCTAGTCAGTTTGTTGCCCATACTCCCCGTGCCTGTGTTCAAGATCCAGTGGTACAGTCTTCTATTCAATGACATGTCTCTACGCAGGACTACATTAAGTGCGCAGACTAGTATTTTCACGATGTCCGATTCTTCAACTTGTTGTGTAGAGATAGGTAAGAACGTCAGCAGGAGGTCAAGGGTAATACGTTGAGCCAATACATTTGTGTCTTCTAATGCAGCACATATGGAATCAACCTAGAATGTAGCGAAATAAGGAAAGCCATTTTAAAACACAGAAATATACCAAGTTGAGGCTTTCAAAAACACAATAAAGGCTTTCAAATACCTATCTTCCTGATTATCTCCAGAAGAAATCGAATATCAGTTTGAAAGAGTTTTGGAAATGTAGCAGAATTACTCAGATTGTTACTTTGATTATAATGTCTTAGGGCCACTATCAAAGATTCCCGAGTCTTTAGTAGACACAAAAAAACATTCGTTAAAGGTTTTCCAATGCTTACCATAAGAGCACGGTTGTTTCCGAAAACGTAACTTGTATCCCTGCCATCTGTAGCCTTGGCCAAGTGATTGAGAACAAATGTTATTGCTGACAAACGAACTTGCGTTGAGTGCAAAACACACCCCCAGAGGGCAGAGTAGAAAGATTCTTTGTTTGAATTTTGACACACAGTTTCAAGGATGGATGTTGTCCTGGAATCAAGATGAAAAGTCAGTTGTAAAGGTTTGATTCAAAAATAATCAGGTAATGCATAAAAAGTAATGTGTAAATGAGAAAGTGTCGAGACTGGTCTAGATGATCCTGTAAAATATATCTGTGTTCGAGGATCTATGTCATTACCAAGTTCCCTTCCTACTTTGTTGCATTCTAAAACAAAACATATAGAGAAAACTGCAGAGCTTGAAATTCTCTTATGAGATATTAAACAGATTCAATTCAGAGCATCTGTACAGCAGTTGCTATTTAAGTTGGAAAGTAGGGGGCAAGGGCAAATCAAAAACCCATACCAAAAGATTTTGCATAAGGCTCTAAAGTAGTGCAAAAATTTGGGGGCCACGCCCCTTGACCCTCGTCATCAGAATACCTGCTGTAAATAATTTAAACATTTTCATCTCCGATTGGTAAAGATATACCATTAAAGATACAATACAGGACAATTTTAACTAAAATCCGACTTGTGGAACTCTAAAATTTTGTCAAAGGCAGTTTGGAAATATAAAGCATATAAAAGGGCAGGCACGAAACCAAGGAGGGGCATAGGAGGGGGCATTGCCTGCCCAACTAGAATTGTTTGCCCCTTTGTGCCCATCAAAAAATCTTAGGATCAAAGCATGTTTTTGTTTACAGTACTGTCGAAAAAGGTTTTGCATGAGGCTCTATAGTACTGCAAAAAAATTTGGGGCCACACCCTTTGATCTCTCATCATCAGAATGCCTGTTGTAAACAATTTCAATATCTGTATTACTAATCGGTAAAGATATACTATTAAGATACAATACAAGACAATATTTGTCACAATCATACATAACACTATAACTGTAAAATTTGCATACTCTAAAATTTGCATATTTAGATATATAAGGCATATGAAAAGGTTGTTCCAATGAATGGGCAGCCTTATATAAATGTAATCTATAAAACATTTACTGTGTCTTTCCTACAAACAAAGATTTTCAATAGAAATAAATCCCTGAAGTTTTAAAAGCCCTGAATTTCCACCAGTCGATAGAAACAATGATGGTATATCAGTGAAACAATCCAGCCACCTGTAGTCTTTATCTATTGTTTAAAAAGGAAAGAACAATTTTCCTCTCTTTAAAAACACCCAATACTGTAAAGATATGGCCCTTAACTTTGTCAGCAACCAAGTAAATTTATAATTTTGGTATTCATATATACATATATTCAATTTACAAGGTTTTTTAAGCCCGAGCTCAATCAAGTAAAAATGAAGTATACACATATTTGAAAAGAAATTGAAAGTGTGAATTTAAGACCACAAAAGTGAGTTTCTTAAGATCTGTAACAAGGTGCCTGCTATGGAGGGTATTTGTTGTATGTCAAGACCATATCATTGCTGTTCACTAGCACCTTAAGCCTCTGGGCCTTGGTCCCACAAAACATGCCATAAACACAAAAAACTCCTCGTGCTCTCTCAATCCAGAATGCCTAGCTAAATTCATAACCTTCTCCTACAACTCATCTTCTTTTTCAACACAGCTAGAAACTTTGAAACAATTTACCACTTTCTAAACTCTTATGACCAGTTTACTTTCAAAACTAAAACCAACAAACTTGACATGAACTAACTCTTAACTAAGCACATATAATTTGTCAAAATAATTTCCCCCTTCCTATGCAAAGAACTTATCATAGAAACATAGGCCCAACAATCCATGCACAGACTTGATCCCAGAATTTTCACTTGATGATTCAGCCCAGTAATAAGCAAAACTTAGCTATAAAACAGGGGATGTAAGCAATTAACATTTTAACCTTATGGTAATAAATATAAACAATGAAGTACTGGGAAGTAGGGACAGACTTGAATATCAAAAAATGGCAAGTCAGATCAACTCTTATTGTGACTTTAATTCTTAAAAGTACAGATCCAGAACAGTGTGACCAGATCTCAATTTTGGAATTATGCCAAATTTGTCATAAAATAATGCTAGATTTGCAAAAATTATGCTAATAAAAGAGGCTAGAGGATGCTCAGAATATCAAAAGTGACCAAAGTTTCCATTGGCTTTTTTGACCCCCAATCTAAAACACAGTGTACTCAAAATTGCCATCTTTTCTACACAAAAAGGCAATTTAGATCAATGGTTTTGACATACAAGATTTCTCAACCCCTTGGCTGTCATAAATTGATTTGGCCGAAGAAGCAAAAGTTGGGAGAATTCTGGCAGCATGTTGCAAAAAAAACATAAAATGCAAAGGAAAATAAATTTTTTCAAATTGATATTCAAATTTGTTTTAGAATGATTTCAAAATTGCAAATAAAGAAACATGAAACAACGTAAAAGATAACAGACAATGTAAGACAAAAGTAAATGGAAGCTTTGTAGCCTATAAAGCAAATTTTGATTACACTATCACTCCCCGCAATTGTCAAAAATTTAGCTTTTTTGTGTACTGAATTTAGCTGCCTGAAATTGGCTGCCAACCATAAAATATTTGGCTGCCAACCGTTCCAAACACTTGGCTAAACCCTGGAAGTGGAAAGTCACACATTCTTGTGTAAAGTGTTTCCATTTGGTGGTGATAGACAACAGATCAATGGAAACAGCGAATTTTTAAAAACTATCAAAATTATGCCAGAGTTATGCTAGATTCCAAATTATGCTAGATTTTATGCTAAATGACGATTTTTGGTCAATATTATGCTGAAAGCATTATATTATGCTAGATCTGGTCACACTGATCCAGAACTATGACTTTGAGTGGAGTAACTATCAGCCTATTCAACTTTTCTTACTAAAAGTTATGGACATAACATTATAATATATAAAGAGGGTTATTATACCTTTCATTATGCTCAGATCCTTCTTCTATGCCTGGTAATACAGCTAAAATAAATCCAGGCAGACCTGGAATGATGTGTCTACCAAGTGGAACATAAAACTCCTCGTACAGATCAAGGAGCACAGGTTTAACTGAAATGGCAGCTTGAGCAAGCAATGGAAACAAGCCTGAACTGTAGATGAAAAGGTCATTTATCAGCCTTGCCTTTCCAATTTGCTTGAAAATCAACTGGTAAGTTTCCAAGGCTTTCAAATGTACACCACTGGGCAATGCAGGATGCAGGCACTGTGCAAGTCTTTTTCCAACAAGAAGTTTTCGTGGGATGAGTGGAAATGAAGAATAAGTTAAAATGACCTAAAAAGTAAAGGTTACTTTCTAAAGGACTAATAAATTGATTTTTCACCATTACTATCTTAAAATCACCATGATGGAAAATTCATATTTGGCCTAACTCCAGTAGCATTACCTTTCAAAGTTCTTTAATTTTTTTTAAGTGCCACAGCATCATTTTGTTCCAAGCTTGAAATACTTTTACCAATTGAAAGAGTTCCTATCTACAGCAAACTTTTTTTCAAGCTAATCTCAAGCTGGAAAGTATGCATTTCATGGGCAAAACCTTATCCACACATATACTGTGCTTGTCACAAATGATGGTTCACATGACTTCTCCATACCCAAAGTATCCAAACAGTACTTGCACCGACTACTCCTAAAAATTTATAAATAGAAAGACTTTCTGCTCTAGTAGGAATTAACCTAAAAAGCCCCTCCCCCAAAAAAGACAGCACCATCTCAGTAGGGATTTGACTCAAACTATTGTCTACATAGATAAGAAATATTTTTCAATCTTTTTTTCCTTAATCAAGTTTATTGCAACTTAGAAATGAGCTTTCTGTAATTTATTTTCAAGCGATATTTGTAGAAGACTTGTAAAGACTTCAAATACAAGTATTTTTCCAAAATTCTACAAACAACAATATCTACCGCAAAACAAAGTAATTTCCTTCCAAACCTTGTTGAGTTTTCCAAGACAAGATATCAAATCTGCCCATTCACTTGAATATTCAAATGACTTCAGCGCCTTATCGACGGCTGTTCCATACTGCTTGAATTTTCCATCAGAAAGGTAACTAAGCTCTTCTTCCATTTTCGCTATCGGTTTCACCAGTTCTGGCCTAACGACGGCGGTGAAATGGTTATTTTCATCGCATTTGCTTTGCGCATATTTAGCACAATTTTACTCCATCTTGATAACAAAGGCAAACAATGAGAGGAAAATATTTGGTTTTCTCTATTTTGAAATACAACTAGAGAAATAAGTGCCAACTTTGGTACATTGGTGTTAAGTTCAACATCTGCTTCAATGTTGAAACTTCTCGTAATGAATAAGAGGCTATGTGACGTCAAGCTAGGAGTATGTCATATGTTGCGTTCTCCGGTTACCTGTTACGTTCTTACATTTGGGAAGAGTTTTGCCGAGATCCATATCAATCCTATTATATTGTTGCAGCACTCAAAAAAATTTTCAGCTTGAGTCTAGCTGAGGAAATAATTCACCGTATGAACACGTTTCCCTGCCCTGTAGTACTTTGGTGTCTGCGGACGGGAAACAACCTTTCGTTAGGAATTTCATAATTTCCTTGCATTCATAATGACTGATAGTGTCGTTTTCAAACACAACTCAAAATCTTTTCCTCAGAATCAGCCAGTTAACTACAATATTCTTGAATATAGCAAAAAAATATTTTATCTTCTCATAAAATTATAAGAAATCTATTAAATACTGATATACCATAAAACTTAAAGGCTGAAAGTGTGTTCTGGATCAAGATTTCGTTTAAATACTTAACAGTAAGGAATGACTGATCATAAATTAAGACTAAAAGATAATGTAATGTAAAATAGCAGTAAGGTAATATGTATCTATTCAGAAATTTGCGCAATAGAACATCACATTTTATTTTAAAAGCAGTTCTTGCTATTTATCACTTTCAGTTTTGCAGGCAGGGAGGTTCATAGTTTAATGCCATCAAAGTAAGGAAGTTTTTTTTCAAGTTTGTTGCAACTTTTGGAAGAGAAAAACGATGACATGAAGATCGTATTCATAAATAAAGTATTTGGGGTATTAGTTAACTTAAACCACCGACTTGGCTGCATTAAGCATAAAGAGTTCCTCTAAGCTAAGTATCTTTAAGCGTTTGAAAATAGGTTCACTGTGAGCAGCATAGTGAGCAAAGTCAATTACACTAAAAGCTTTGCATATATTACGTTTTAGAGGTTCTAGAGTGGAGTTATTATCACAGCCTCAAATACGTTTACAACAGAGTATTTATTCAATAATAAATGAAGAGCATGAAGGGTTTTCACAGTTTCTTTTGGAACAAAGTCTCTTACTTTATAGAGAATTCAAATTACCTTTGATATTCTGACGTCTATCTACTTTAAGTTTCCAATTTAATTCATGGACGATTACAGCTCTCTTGGAGTTTCTCTACTGGCAACTTTGCTTGAAAACAAGAATAAGACACTCTAGAGCTTTATTGTATCTAAATTTGTAGGTAAATTATGTCTTCGTTGCTTTATTATTCTGAGCATCTTCTAAGAAATTTCAGTAAGAAATTTTTTTTTCTTTACAGAATGGAATGAGGATGTTTATCAAGGCATTGGCTGTTGCCCCAATAAAAAATTATTTCGACAAAGTAACCACTAATTTTGCTACGAGAATCTGGAATTTTGAGTGATTTGATATTTAAGTCTCAAATATACAAAGCTTTAAAGTTTACCCGTTCAATGCTCGTTTGTCACTTTCACTCCTCATTCCTATAAATTACTCCCATTACGTGGACCTTCCTTGTGGAGTTATGAGGAATGATTTACAATATCTACCGTGTATTAGCCATCAGCGGTATATTTTTGGGATTAAAATAGCCTACCCATGCAACTTTTTAACATTTGACTCGTTTCTTTCAGACAAAAGAATTTTGGTACCGCGAAATTTGAAAATACACAAATTGCTTGAATATGCATTGCTGACACTCCTTATAAAGCCGTAAAGGTATTTTCTACAATTTTAAAAATTGTTCCACAACTTTTGCTTAAGGAACTCGTATCTACCAAAAACATTTTCAGGGTTTTGAGGATATTTATTAGCTTTGTTGGTGTTTGATTGGCGTCATTTTCCTTCTCCCGTTCCTTCAAATTCGCAACTGGATATAAATTATTTCTTTCCATAAAGCAAAACCTCGAGCGAGACAGAAAAAGAACACACAAAGACAGAAATTTGCCCACGAGAAATGCTATAAAATCAGGCAGTTTTACAATAGAGTTGTACAACTTAATAATATGAAAAGGAAAAACTCTCTTAACTATAAGTCTAGAAAAATCTGACAAGGCAATTTAAGAAGACACTATTTACTGCATCTAACGATAATTACAAGATATACTGACGAGGCGTAACAGCACTGAAACCTTTTCAAGAAAATGATGTCAGCATAATGAAGGAATGCAAAATTCTACTTGTTTGTTTGTTATGTATTATTTATCTACTTGTTTTTGTTTCGAGAGTTGACATCCACAAAAAATAATCAAGAGCACTTTCTGCCAAATTGTTTATCAATCCGAAACTAAATGATTGTTTAAAGTACAAATTTCGATTCTTCAAGAAGCACGATATCTGTGACAAAGCACATTCAGAAAGCCGTGCCAGCACCAAACCAAACTCTGGCCTTAATAATAATTCGTCTCCATATTTGACGATAAACCTTTTAGCAAATTAAAAGACATCCGCATACATGAATTTTGCTTGACTTAATAACAATCAACACGATAAAGACAATTGGTAATATCACATGGGGTGGAGTGGCGTTATGCAAGAACAAGGGCTATCTGCCATACATTTCCCTCTAATTGATAGGTCGAGCCGTTACATAACAGAAGCTTGAGCCGTTGCATGGGAGAAGACCTTCCTTACAGCTGCACCCGTTTGTTTCTACAAAAACATCTACTTAAAAAGTTAGTCAGATGATGACTCGGAGGACTGTTTTTGGCGCCGCTGCATGGACTGTAAAGCTCTTTCCCGCAACTTCTTCTCCAACTCTGCACTCTCCTCTTCGCTTGCGCTTGCTTCAGAGTCTTCTTCGTCCTGGGCGAAAATAAAACAAAATGTTGTATGGCCTTGCATCCAAACACATTCACACAAAGAAAACCCACACTGTATATGGCGATACGTTCTTTACAACCTACGGATTACTTAAGCTCGTGACACCTAACTAATTTATTGCTTTAAAACGTTCTGTCTTAGCAAGCTTAAACGAAAGCTTAAGAAATCGTAAATGATGTTACTTAAAAAATTGCTGTGGGCCTACCTCCGAGCCTTTTCTCGTCTCCTTATGTTTCTTGTGTTTTCTTTTCTTGTGCTTTGAAGTTCCATGGGAATGAGTTTTCTTGTGCTTACGATGCTTTTTCTTTTTCTTATCTTTGACGCCAGCTTCGATGTCACTTTCCTGTAAAAACAGAGGGCATTTAAACTACCCATAGAACCTTAAAAAAAGAGTCATAAAATATCGTCAAATCTCCCTCTGTATGAAATATCGAATTTCATAAATTTGTTCTTTTCTTCTTGAAAAGAAACCCGCGAAAACAGGGCTAAATGACAATATAGATATGGAAGGTAAAATGAGCCAAAATGGAAGGTAAAAAAAACCAGGATCCATTTTTTGCACATTCGGTTCCTAATTCTCTTGGTTCACCCGAGGGGCTCAAAAAACTACTGAGTGTCCACAGCTCACTTGACCACAGAAACTTTTTCAAAGACATAAATTTTTCATGTGCCAGTTAGTAAAACTTTAGAGCCTGGTCGTATCGAAATCAACAGGATGCAAAGCGATAAATGAAGAAGTTGTCATCATACCCCACTGGTGTGGCGCTCTGCCCCAGCTGCTTCCTCATCTTTATTATCGACCTTCTCCTCCTTGCGTACTGACGATTTCTCTGGCGTTCTTCTCTTTCCTTTCCGTTTTCTTCTGTCCTCCTCACTTGCCTGTTCTTCATCGCTTTCTTCCGACTCGCTCATTCCCTTCCTCCTTCCCTTTCTTTTTGACTTTCCTGCCGGCGAGGCCTCTCTCTCCGGCCTTCGCTTCCTCTTATCCGGTGACAAAGCAGCTGGTTTTGAAGCCGCTTCCTCCTCTGATTCAGACGCCTCTGACTCACCCTTCACTGGTTTTCGTTCCTTCTTTCCTCTAGCAGGCGATTCAGACATCTTGCTTGATCGGCCATGTCTTTCCTTTGATGAATCTGGTCTTCGTTTCTTTTCGATTTTCTCAGATTCTGAAAGCTCCTTCTTCCGCTTTTTACGCATTGGCTCTGGTCGTTCAGGACTCAGTGATGACTCCTGTCGCAGTTTTTCTTTTGACCGCCTATCATGCTTAATTTTCTCTGTCTTTCTCTACAAGCAAAAAGTAGTCACTTTATTTATAACATGGAACAAGCCTTTTCTTTTTTGATGAAATGTTTTCAATGCAAAATAAGGAAGGCAGAAAATTTAACAGTTCAAATGAGCTCTTATTGAAACATTTTGAGAAAAACATAATAATCATTCTTCGAAACAACAAAACTATTCAGATTGAATGGTATATAAAAATTGCAAATGTCAACAAATTTCACGATCCTTGTTCCTTGACGTGACTGTGCACATGGTAATTCTAAATACTTCAACGTTGTTGTTCTTTGATTGAGCAGCTCGTTTTGTTAAGAACCTTTTTAGGCAGAAAAATAGACAAGGATTTCAATATAACAGGTATCTTCAGGAAATTCTATCTGACCAACGATCATTTTCATATTTCATATTTCATATTATCAAGATACTCCTTCAGTAACGAAAAATTTTATTTAAATATGTAAAAGTATTTACTTACAAAACAAAGCAAATATTAAAACTGGTCTACCAGGAGGTCATGTTTGGGAATTATTTAATTCTATACTGATTTTCCATTATTGGTCCAAGAGGAAGGTTTCATTTTTTGTTTAAAAAGGTTAGTAGATTTCATGTTTCTTATGTCGTTTGGAATATCATTCCAGACCTTTGTACCGACGTACGAAAAACTCTTTTTAAGATTTCCAACCGTGGTCTAGGTATTTGCAGATCGTTTATTCTACGAGTTTCCTATTTTGAGATTTAATTTCTCCTCGTAAACTTCCTCTTAAGATTTTCTGGGCACATTTCCTTAAGAGCCTTGTGTACCATTATGGCTTGGTCATATGTGATAACCTTCTCAACGTTTAGTCGTGCGGATTGTATCTTACCCCTAATAGGAGTGGCTTTCACTAGTGCTTGGTATACAAGAAACAATTGTGATTGTGGTAGTTTTTCTCACATTCGCATTATAAGTCTGGGGTTGGCAATTTCTGAACAGCCCCCCCCCCCCAGATAACGTATTGTCAATTTTCAAAATATTCTTAACATCAAAGTGAACATTTAATTCCTATATTAGATATTTTGATTATTTTCTTCTTCAAGAGTCAGAAAACGAACATATCCTTGAAATAAGAACCTTTAACCATGAGATGACCATATGCACCTATAAATTAGGCGCAAAGAACGGTGTAAATCTTGAAAAAGTTCTTCTTTGTGGGGTTTATTTTACAACACGCTTTGTTCAAACCTACAAAATACATTCCAAACCCCAGTGTATCAAACCCAAATCATAAAAAGCCGCCCAGTAAAAATGTTTACCTTTTCCTTCTGATGATGGCGATGCTTCTTCTTGTGCCTCTCATCACTCTCCGATTCAGATCCTTCCTCGGACGACTCGTCTTTCTTCTTTTCTGCCTTCTTCCGCCTCGTTTTGGTATCTTCTTCACTTTCATCCTCGCTTTCAGATGATGGCGGTGTTCGTTTCCTCACAGTGACAACTCGCTTCGGGGCTTTCTTCTGAGAATGCACGACAACAGGCTTCTGATCACTCTCTTCTTCTGATTCTGATTCAGATGCTGGTGAAGGAGACCGCTTCCTCTTTCTTTCCTTCTCCTTCTTCTTAACATCATGCTTCCTTCTTTCTCGCTTTTGCTCTTTTCCTTTCGCCTCTGCAACTGATTCTTCAGATGAAGAGCCATCTTCTTCTGACTCACCACCTCTGCGCTTTTCTTTCGTCTGCGACAATAAATTCTCATTTCAAAATGTTCCAAAGCAAAGTCATGAAAATTTAGGGTAAACCTTTTCATAATTTTTTCCTTTCACATTCTCCATCATTATAAAAAAATCACCAAATAAGTTTTCTTTTAGAAGTTTACTATAGGCTGGACTCTGTAGTATGGTAAAATTTTGGCCATCTGTTTTTCCTAATGATGTATAGATTTAAAACAAAACCCTCCCTCTCTCTTTTTCGAAAGTCTTAATAATTTGTTCAGAAATAACAGCTAGCATTCAGAGAAAAGGAAACTTCAAAGCAGCTAGAAGAAAACAGCATAAAAATCAGTGACAACAAAGAAAAGAAGCAACATTGTCAACTCTCAAGTTCGTGGAAATAAAAGCAGTTTCTGGAAGGTCAATCAACTGATAAATAAAACAACTTTTTGACCATTGCAGTTATCAATTGGGCTCACCTGCTTTGGCGGCGGGGAAGGAGATGCTGACCAATCTTCACTAGGCGACCGCCTCCTGCGGGGTGGTGATGGCCTTCTTGGAGGTCGTCTTGGAGACGGACTGGCATCTCTGCGTCTTCTAATTGGCGACTGGCGCCTTGGTGGCGTAGGTGATCGACGTCTTGGAGACGGAGACACACGCCTTGGTGCTCTCCTTGGTGGTGACTCTGATGGCGATCTGTAACGTCTCTGGCGTGGCGGCGATTCCCTTCTAAATCGACGTGGTGGTGATTTTTGTGGTGGAGATCGTCTTCTTGGTCTATGTTCTGGGGAACCATGATGGTATGGCGAGCGATTCCTAACACCCCTTGGTGGAGACCTTCTTCTTCTCGGGGATTCGGACCTTGATCTTCTGTCTGCCCTTGAGTCTGATGGACGTTTTTCACGTGGTTTTCGAGCCGCGGAGCCTCTTTTTTCTTCTGCATTATCTTTCTCAGGAGAAATACTGCTTGAGGTGGACCTTCAACAAAAACAAGATACATGGTCAATTCAAGAGTATCCAAATCTTTCTGCGACGGAACAAAATTATACAGTTTGGTGGCTGCTAAATTGTAGTGCTTCAAACGATAATTATGAAATAGGTTGGCTTTCGATAGATAATGAATTTATTCATGTTTCGGTTCTATTTTGAAGTCACATGCCTTATTAAGCCGTGTTTTGTTAGTGAACGGCTATTCATAGCAAAATGTTTGTCTATCAACATGCAGTGTGAAGTTCGTATTGCTTGTTGATTAGTTTCCATTCTCATTATTGGCAAGTATATTGCGTTATTCTTTAGTTATACTATTTTCGATCATAGGGTAAGAATCAACCAAGGAATATCTTTTAAGTGTTATCTATTCAGGGCCCATTGGCCTAGCCCATCGGTTCGCTGGCTTTTATACGTTATACGATATTTACCGTTATAAGTAGTGTCCTTTTCACCGCTAAAATAATAACTTGACAAAATAAACAGAATGGAGAACTAATAGCCTTTGCCAGAAAATCTAATTAAAATTAACACAAAATAAAATAAACCAGGGCTTTTCCTTTCTACTGCTAGAAATGCAAGTTTTTACAGGGGCCTTAGTAAACCATTCTTGCAGGATTCAAAAGAGATAAACATGCATAGCAGCTTAGGCCTTGGCCCGAGCTGCCATCCGAACTGAATTGACTATGAACAAACCTTTTGGTTCTGTACATTCTCGTTTGTGCTTTGTCAGCTCTGTGATATGACTCAGGCTCTCCTCTACTTGTATCAACTACAGCAGGAGACTTTGACCTCTCTTTTGCGCTTCCTTCTGACGAGCTGCGACCACTCCTTCTGGCAGGAGCCTCTTTAACCTCCTTAGCATCTTTCCGGTGCGTTGGGGGTGGTGAAGGCGAGTTTGCCTTGGCAACAGCCGCTTTCTTCTCTGGCGTTGGCGACCTTGACGAGGCCGAGCTTGAATATGACGGTTTCCTGGCAATTCTTCTGTAAAGCAAAACAGTATCAAACATCTAAATAAGAACAAAGAAGATATTCTAGATATGAAAAAGATACATAAAGTATACAGAAGGGAAGTGAGTTGAAATAACAGAGAAAAAGCTGCCAATTATTAACTTTCAGCACCATTTAACTACAATAAAATATGAATTTCTCAGCTCAATTTCAGTTAAAAATTCGAGAATAACATGCCATGTAAGCTAGGCTTACTTCAACATTAAATATTTTCAAATACCCAATATTTTCTCAAAAGAACCCTATTCTAATATTGTTTCACAGACATGAAGCTAAACAAATGCAAATATAATTGTGATGCCTTATTTGTCTTTGCGGGGCAGCTGGAGTGGGGAACGTTATAATCAAAACATAAATGAATATGCAATAGTCAAGACTGGCACCTTTCGATCATAAGGGAATCACTTGGAAAAAGTCGGAGATTTCAGGAGAGAAATAATATAACAAGATGAATACCTTCCACGTTGAGGTGATCTTGAAAACGACCGTGAGAATCGTCTTTGAGGTGAGAATCTTCGCCTACGAGGAGATCGGTAGCGGGCAGGTGAACGCGATCTTCGCCGTGGAGAAAATGACCTGGAGCGGCGTCGTGCAGGAGAGCGGGACCTCCTTCGAGGTGAACGGGATCTAGATCGGAACCTTCGGCGTCTAGAATGCGAACGCGAACGGCGCCGAGATTTACCCTGTGATTGACTTCTGGAGCGTGAACGAGATTTACCACGAGAACGAGACTTGGACCTTGAGGGAGAATGTGAACGTGAACGGCTAGGAAATAGAACGACGTTGATGAGAAATAAAAAATTTAGCACGTGTTTAACTTCTTACTGATTTTACATGACTTTGAACGCACATTTCACAAAAAGGCCTGCCTGTTTTAAAGCATTGAAAATATCAATGCAACAGTAACCTTAATTTGCAGATATATTTTCTTGATGCATCCTTCATTATTATCCAACTAACTTTCATACTGAACGTAAAATCCAATCGCCACATATTGAAGAAACACTCTCGTTTCTACTGGGTAAAAATTTGCCACAAGAAACCAGAACATAATACCTAAGCTTTAAAAATGAAAAGAAAAAGAGCTTGCAGTAGACATTTTATTTTTGAAACAAAGAAATAAAGTGTTATTAAAACATTGCCCGTACCTGTCCCTTCCTTTTCCTGCGAAAGAAAAAATAAGTTTTCAGATCAATTGTATTAAGCAAAGCAAGTTGCAAATAAACTGACTCAGAACGGCGCTGAAAAAATCTAAAAGCTTAAAATCCTCTCTATGATTAGCTATAAGTCTTGTCTATCCACACTTAACAAGTCGCAAACGATTCTTTCAGCAGTTCTATTCGAATACACTTTGGTTTACTCACCTGGCCTTCCTTTGCCCTTGTCTGTTTTCAACTGAAACAAGATAAAGAATACTTGATTAAGAATACTTGATTAAAAAACTTAAACAAGATTTTTTGATTGGTATAAACTTTTCATACAGATTTAAAAAAGCTTGCAGATTAGATCATGTTTTAATATCAGTCCAAAAATTTAACTCGCAAGAAAACTTGCAATTCATCAGAAGAATTGTTTATGGCTCGTACAATTAGCACCCCCAAACGAGAGGTGGAGTGCGAGGCCATTTGTCCAAAAATTGAAATCAAAAGACTTTTTATGAAGAAGCTAGTTTTGAAAGTTGGCAGTTTTTGATGGGCGCCATATTGGGATGACTCGTTTCAGTAATAAAAATTCAATTACTATCAATTATAGAGAAATTAGAGTAAGCATGGAGTAACCGGATACAACTGTTCAACTTGAAATAGAGGGTGTTTGATAAGCCAGATTCTAAAACAAAAACCTTGGTTTTCATTGCATTAAAACGTAAATTATTTTAATCTTTGCTTCCAAATCATAAGGCACGGCCCTACACTTAAAAACTTCCGCCTAAGCATCATTGAGAGGTGTATATTTCAAACCATTGAAGTCCCCTTCAAGCAAATATCGAACTAAAGTATCTAGCCCCATAGTGCTTTGTATCTAGCAAGAATGCAAGTGACTTGACCCATAACTTAGGGCGGAACGTACAACGGGACATTATCTTGTTTGTCGCTACTCCATTCAAACAGCAATTTTACCTCTATCTGAACAAGATCCACTCGACATGATCAAAGCTACCAAACACGCTAGTTTCTTTAACTTAGAACTTTAGCACATGCTTGTTTTTCTTGCAAGGAAGTCTAGTTATCTTCTTAAAAAGACAACTGCATAATGGGGGTGTTGACGATATCAATATCCACAATATCATCATCCCTATGCAACATTTTTCGGTTTTCAACGATGCAACCTTAAATGCGTGGAATTCACTATGAGTATATTACACTTGAGTTTTGCACAGGCAGACATGATCGGGTTGATTGGCTGATGGCAGACAGTATCATGTTGATTGGCTGATGGTAGACAGAATCACGTTGATTGGCTGATGGTGGACAGGGTCGCATTGATTGGTTGATGATAGACAGTATCATGTTGATTGGCTGGTGGTAGACAGAATCACGTTGATTGGCTGTTGGTAGACAGGGTCGCATTGATTGGTTGATGATAGACAGTATCCCGTTGATTGGCTGATGGTAGACAGGGTCGCATTGATTGGTTGATGATAGACAGTATCACGTTGATTGGCTGTTGGTAGACAGGGTCGCATTGATTGGTTGATGATAGACAGTATCCCGTTGATTGGCTGATGGTAGACAGGGTCGCATTGATTGGTTGATGATAGACAGTATCACGTTGATTGGCTGATGGTAGACAGGGTCGCATTGATTGGTTGATGATAGACAGTATCACGTTGATTGGCTGTTGGTAGACAGGGTCGCATTGATTGGTTGATGATAGACAGTATCCATTGACTGGCTGATGGTAGACAGGGTCGCATTGATTGGTTGATGATAGACAGTATCACGTTGATTGGCTGATGGTAGACAGGGTCGCATTGATTGTTTGACGATAGACAGTATCATGTTGATTGGCTGATGGTAAACAGTTTAACGTTGATTGGCTGATAGCAGATAGGAGCGCACTGATCAACTGATTGCTCTTCCCGGTGATCGACCTGATGAGCTTTTATCTTTTACGCAACATTGTCATGGCAGTCCATCCCAAATTCATCTATGAAATCGAGTAACAGGCACGATTCTGTCGTTTTGATAGCATTTTTCTACAGTTTGAACGAGGGACATGAAATCTGCCAGGTCCAACAAAAATCAGCCAGTGACAATATAGTCCAACATAAGACACACAGTGTAATGCGTTTCCAACAAGGATGGCGAAAAGCTCAACAGCAAGGTATTAGATCCTTTCTCGAGATATAGCTTCAAATTAGGCAACCACTGGTTTCTTCGTAAAAAAGCTTTGAATAAATGTGGTCCAATTCATCACAGAAAATATGTTAACGTTTCCAAAGTCATTCTTGACACTGTAAAAGCACATGGCCAAATATCATCCTTCTCTCTTGAAATATATCGTATACAGAATCGCTTCCAACAAACTACTTCTCTTGGAAGGATAACAAGCAAAAGGAGTCTTGTTATGCATATTGCGGCCATTCGCCATGATTCTTCAGGCGCAAATCGACAGCTAAACATCGCAACAGTGAACGTTTCTTCAGATCACATGATATACCAGATCAGATGGCCAGGGGGCACTCGAGCAAGGCACCCATATGGAAATTGACCGACCTACGGCCACAATAAATGGCGCTGCTATTTCGACTTCAACAAGAGCAATTCCTCTGATTTCAAACAGATACAGAACTTAAGACCATCCAAAACTTTTGCCTTTTATAGATTTTTGAATCAATGAACTTGCAATATTTCCTATAAAATCATACTTCTGCCTGACAATTGTTAATCTTTTATCTTTAGTAATTAATTTCAAATTAAGAAAAGGAAGGATTAATCAATTGTACGTACATTATTTAGCTTATCCCGCAGGTCTGTGACAGGATACTTCAAATCGGAATCCTGCGGGAGAACAAAAATCAAAATTAATACCCTTCTATACCTTACTGCTTATCACTTTTTTGAAATTTGCTTTTTTAAAATAATTCCTCGTTCAGAAACTAGAATGAAAATTTGCAGAAATTTAGTGCTAATTGATAATTTTAGTGATGCCAGATTCTCGTTAATAAACCTTACATTATTAGAGAGAAAACTAGAGGAAAGAGTGCTAATATTATGTGATTGCCTATTGACACCTACAATGCCTGCCAAAAGTCTTGGAACACTGACATCAATTTCCAAGGTCAAAACCAATCATCCCCCTCTCCCCCACGGAACAATGTTGGTTTACCATCAAACGGATTAGGATTTTAGGAAGCACTTTCTTTTGCGCTTCATTTATGATATTTCTCTAAATCATCAACATTGTTTGAGGGGGAAGGGGGCGGAAGTAGCAAATTTTTTTCATGAAAGGAATGAAAGATATCAAATGCAGCGTAAATTGGTGGGTGTTCCAAGTACTTTTGGCAGGCATTGTCTGAATTTCATTTTGAAGCTTATTAGATATTCCACCAAAACCAATATCCTCCTATAGGTTTTTGATGGTGCTGATTCCATTTCTGCCATTTTCAACATCGTACGTGTTACCGATAAGGAGATATGGGGGTATTGTTATTTTTCGGGGGTGGGGGTAAGCTACCCCCATAAAACTAAATGCCATATTTCAATTAAGGTGAAAATTGCTAAAATCAAAATCGATTTCCAATAAATAGGATCAAGATTGTATTTTGAATCTTTTCAAAGGCTCGTAGCCAGATGGCTGTCTAAGAAATAATGGGATAGATGAAGGAGACAAATATGAGTGGCAGCTAGAAAATAATCTAAAAATGGAAAGGATGCAATTTTATAAAAGTGACATCGATTCCTCTGTTTCATGTTTCTAATTATAGATAAGGTCGTATTTGAGAATTATGTCGGGTAGTTGCTCTCCTTTTATCACGGATTTACAAGTTGTCATTCATATAGGCCCTTGTTGTGCAATTCAGTGCCCAAATGACAAATTTCAGAGTGTTTACCTAAATTGTAGAAAGGAACCCCGTGTTTCCCACATCAGAGTTCCCAACTGATTGATCTACTATTCCATGTTGGTTGGTAAGGGAACTGAAATAAAACTGACATCCACTCGCCTTCCTGCCCTCCTAAATGCTTGGCCCAGAAGCACTACAAAGAAAGCCCTCTTCCCTACTGTTACTGCATTGCCAAAATGGCCTTTAAGTTAGACTCTACCTGCTACTTTTATCTTCATAAAGCGCAAGGCAGATTATTTCATCGTTAATTGATTGCTGTATTTGTTTGCGTGACATTTGCCACAACAAAATATCTTATTTCATCGAATGTAGCGCGCGTCGATGTGAAGGACAAGGCCCCGCAAGGCAACTCTCACCCTCGGAAATGAACGCTTGTAGACCGTTGTGTAGACCGTGGCTGTTTCTTCGCAATTTTCTGACTTGTCAGGGGGAGGTTTGCCCCCAAATTCACCCAAAAGGTGTATAATAATACCCCTCAAAGATAAAATTAACCTTTGTATGAATTCCATGAAGAAAACGGCAAAATATGACGAAAATCCCACGGTCTACACTCAAAAGGAGAATAAGATCTAGAGTACTTCAAATTCAATTCTCAGAAAGTGTAGACCGTTGACACTTTCCTGAATTTCTTCAGTTTTACAACTTGTATCGATCTGAAAACCTACAATATGTTTTATACTAGCCATGCACACCTACTGACGAGGTTTCGTCTACTTTCTTTGAAAAATACGATTTTTATGAACATTTTAAATCTGTAGACCGTGGCTGTAGACCGTTGGTAACCATTGGCAATAGGCATTTTCATACTACATCACGTGCCCATTAGGAAAGGAGCGTTCTTTCAATTCCTAGCATACTTTAACAATGGAAAACGAACAATTATAATTGGCACAAACCATTTTCCAATTACTGGGACAAGGGAAGATAGAAAATAATAGGGAATGGGGTGTCTATGAGCGCTACCATGTTGCCACATGTGAATGCGAAGGAGCATAGTCTAAGCAAATTTATTAAATTCGTAGATGGTTTTGAGAGGGTTATGGTGGATAAAATTGAGCAATTTGAACAGTTTCTCACCAGCATGTTGTTCGCAATTATTTATATCATGCATGGTTTGTAGACATTCTCATGAATTTTTTTGTTTTTTCATCAACAATTAAACCATAAATAAGGGGACTTTTCAGCAAAAAAAACACTTTTTCAAAAGCACTAAACTGTACTGTTTTTCCTTTGAAGATTGATAGTTTTCTTAAACCGATGATCGAAATCTGCACAAAATAACTGTATTCAATAATGATTTAAATGATATTGACGGAAAAAATCAGTAGAATGTTTTTGTAACAAATAACAATACTCGGATATCTACTATATCAATCGTTCAGAGTCCCAACCCCCTCCCCCCCTTTTAACTGGGTAAAGAGTGAAAATTTCGAATTTTCATTAGTAGCAGTGAGATCAGCACCATCGAAAACCCTAGGGTAGCACAATGTTTTGATATCGCAGATTGCTGTTTTCAAGATAATTTTCAGACAATGCCTGCCAAAAGTCTTGGAACACTGACATCAATTTCCAAGGTCAAAACCAATCATCCCCCTCTCCCCCACGGAACAATGTTGGTTTACCATCAAACGGATTAGGATTTTAGGAAGCACTTTCTTTTGCGCTTCATTTATGATATTTCTCTAAATCATCAACATTGTTTGAGGGGGAAGGGGGCGGAAGTAGCAAATTTTTTTCATGAAAGGAATGAAAGATATCAAATGCAGCGTAAATTGGTGGGTGTTCCAAGTACTTTTGGCAGGCATTGTACTCCTAATATAGGAACAATTACAGCAAACCTGTCTCACTGATATATTAGGAAAAGTAGACCTGAAATTAATCTTGTCTCCTCTATGGGTATTGACAAAAATGGCTCGAGTCTAAAATAATATTGAGCACAGAAGAAAAAGGGGCCTTAGGCTGACAAAATGAGTATTAATGGAGAGTGATTTATGAAGCCTGGTACCTCAAGCTCCATATCTTCTTCATCGCTGCTGAGGATATAATCAATTCTTTCGCCTTGCATCAACTTCATTATCATGTCGTAAATTGACTTTGCAAACTTTTCGTTGCCTGGCTCGCCTAAATGCAAGTAGTCAGTGTAATAAAGCTCTGTTCTGAGCATACCATCCGGTAACACCCAGTCATTGTCCGGCTTCAGAAAATAAACGTTCCTCTGTGAAGGTGACTGACTCCATCTTTTTAGCTTCTTGTTGACGCTGCGGATGCTATGTCGCCGGTATCCATGCTCCAAATCACGTGGGAGCAGTCCGGCAATTATTACCTTGGCGTTCGGTTTCGCAGTCTGGAATACGGACACTATGGATGTAATGCCATCGGTGATATCAGAGGGTGTGTCCTTGTCAATGTTATTTGTTCCGCAGTGCACAACACATATGTGCAGATTCATCGGAATCTCGCCGTTTTCGACTCTCCAAAGAACATGCTGGGTGCGATCACCACCGATGCCAAAGTTAAGTGCCCTCAACGGCCCAAAATATTTCGACCAGACACTATGGTAACGGGACAATCCATTGATTATCGAGTCCCCAATAAGTAGTATACCTGCACCAGCAGTCTGCGAGATGTGCACAAACTTGTCATGCTCCGCGTACCAACCCGGTTTTGTATTACGCCCTATCGGCGTAGAAGCTGGCGATGACGTGTATCCGGATAGGTCTTTCATGACACTCCTTTTAGGGGTCACCATTCCAGCACCAAGCACTGTTATAGGGTTTTCCCCTGAGTTATCACCAAATGACGCATCATGTGCCGAGGTATTCTAATCATAAGGCAGTAGCTATCAGAATGACGCAAAATAAAAGGTTTTATAGAGATGCTTGGAGGTTTTCTCTTTAGGGATCTCTTTTTTGCCACTCATATCACGATGGGTCCAAGTTATGGTCTCACTTTCACCTTGGATAACCGTTTATTAATGACTAGGTTTTCCTGTTCACAGAGCAATGAGATGAGTGGTTTTATGAAGGGCTTTCCTAGCTAATTAGCAGGACCTTCAAAGTAACATGCTTTACTTAAGAAATAGAAACAAGTTTCTGGTGTGCGAGTGCACAAGCCCATGGTGCTAGGCGTCACTTTGATGTTTCGAAATATGATGAAGCAGTATCAACACAATAAACTTCTTAAATTATCTTCTTTTACAACAAATGATTATTAACAGTTACGTGACAATATCCGGCTGAAAACTTCAGCAGAAGGAATTTTGTCAACTGACTGGTTGCAAGCATCTTTCGTGGACAAGAAAAAGTAACTCAAATCTATTTTGAGATTAGAAAACAAAGGTTAATTTGGGTTCCGATAAAAGATGCTGAGGACGATTTACATATAGCAAAATCGAAGTACTTCAACAAACATACAGTCTTTGTTGTGATTACAGGCGACTAACGAATTGCGAGTATATTTTCACTACAGAGAGAGGAGCCAATTAAACGGGGGGCTATTGTGAAGATATCGAGAGACATCATTCCTCTTCTAAAACTGATCAAATTCCCAAAGCATTTAACACATTGAACCATTTCCAATCGTCCGTAAAAAAATAATCTTTTAAAAAGGGAGCCTTGAAGCAAGCAGAATCCATTACAGTTTTTTAATACAAAAAGATCATATTGAAAACAGCTTTTATTCATAACAATGGCAGCTTATCTAAAACCAATTTGCAACTCACCGATTCCTTGGCAAGCTTTAGAGCTTGCGCCTTTACAGCCGCCATTTCCGCGGGCGTAAGACCAGCATCGGAAGGATCAGGTCCAGGGATAGTGCTGTCGGCCTCTACCTGGAGGTCACCGGTCGTCCTTCGAATATGGGCATTAATGCGATCTTGCTCAAGCTAAGGAAAGTATCAAAATGAAAACAGTTACCAACTACAGTAAGCAATGGGAAGATAGGCTTAAACACACTGATGTGAAATAGTTTGCATAATGAACTCTATTTACTATCTTGTTTTAAGAAAAACTAGGAGTATTTGCGTGGTCCATTAACGCGGTTTTATTAAAGACAGAGCGTTTTAATACATATGAAGATTTCAAAATGAACATCAATTACAGGAACAAAATTTACATGGCAACAAAGACAGGAATATGAGCTATAATAAACCATGATAAAAGGCAATCGAAAGATACTAGAGCTGCACGGGCTCCCTGTGAATCAACTAGGAGTACGTCTCAGTGTGACGTCACAATAAAACTCCTATATATGCAAAATCAGTTAGATTTGTCAAAAACGTCATAAAGTTATGAACTGAGACCAAATTACAGAGGTTTGATGGGACCAAAACTTGTGCTCATCTGGTTATATCTCAGCCAATTCGTGACACCTTTAACTGATTTTGCAGATTTAGAGGTATTTCATGATGCTCTTTCAAGTAAAGGGAACAAATTTGAAAAAATTCAATATTAGATTTTTGTGACGTCATCACTTGACAACTCTATTACCCAATCAAAAGGCTTCTGAGTAGCAACACGCTTACTGATTGGCCCATTGTTGACTGGCAGATGGCTTGAGCAAGTTTAGTATCTGTCTATTGCCTTTAATATTACAAAGAGGTATAGTTGTTTCGTATACAAAACTAATGGAAAACAAAACCAAAAGCCTTTGTTTACTTGCAAACAAAACTACGAGTTAAAATTGGCGACGAATTTGACACTTAGGACATGTAATACCATAAATCATTTAGTAAAAAAATCAATAATTAATTTTCACGTTATTTATAAACTGTATAAAAGAAAAAAATGAAATTTGACTTTTTAAATACAAGAATATCTATAGTGGTATGAACTTTAGTACTAGAAGTACCAATAAATAGTCTATGAATGTTTAAAAAGGAATGGAAGCATAGTTTGACATGTTAAGGGACTTTGTAAATATAGCAAAACGGGATAGCTCAACTCATGGAAAAATCTAAATTCAATTGATTTATCTAGTTTAACTTAACTGACTCAAAACTAACGGGATAAAATTCTTAACAAAGGTGATTGAATACAAAACAAGAGTACTTAAATGACAAGTAAAAAACAAGACAAAATACTGAAAATCTGACATAAATCTGGGTCTGAAACCTAACCATTAAAATCTAAACATCTAACGTAGTGGGTGATGAACAGACAACTTTGAAGGAGCTATAGCTACAGCTGTCAAATGTTTTTACTGTTGTGGTAATAAGTCACTTGGCATCACATTGTTAAATCCTTTAGTGTAGGTAGTTTGTTGAGTACACATTATCTGAAGGTTGGAATGGTATATTGCAAGTAAATTGGTATACTTTTTGTCATTTTGCTCATTAAAATAGAAAACAACCACAATCTGAAGTGCTGATATGGGGTAGGTGAAAGCTTATGGATAATCTCAACATGACAGTCACAGGGAGGGGAGAAAGGTTGCTTGGAGAAAACCAGTATGACCATAAACCATTTTTAAGAGCTTCAAAAAGAATCACAAGAATACATTGTTTACAGGGAGCCATGTTACTTCCTACTGATCGTCAGTGACTAAGGGCAACTTAAGAGTACACAGGTATTTACTTGGTGCATTACAAGTATAAAAGATCATCACAACCCAACACAATGATGTACTCTATAGCAAAAAATCTATAATGAGTAGTTAACTCAAACAGAAATTATGATCACTTAATGCTAAATAAAAAGATTCGTGGAAGCAGCTGCATTGACTTTATAAGTAAAAACACAAAACCCAATTTCCTTGGGCTGCTATTAACTCATTTCAATTTTATATATACCTCAGAATCTAATTTTACATATTAAATGAATTTTATACATCGATATGTACAGATATTAGGGCACATCAAATATCAGGGCACAAAAGACACATCAAATTTTGCACTCAAAAGTTAAACATTAAGAGAAAACTAGAAAAAATCATAAAATTTACTTTAGTTAACCCTACCAACAATACAACATAGATTCAGGTTATACACCCAATAAATAATTAGACAAAACAAACTTAGAGCAATCTATCTGGACATAAATCTAAGTGATAACCATGTAGTAGTTATCTTTAGTATACTTTAGCTGTATTTTTGCACTGTAGCTCTAGAATACTATAGCTGTATTTTTGCACTGTAGCAGAAATGCATAACATTCAACATAGAATATAAGTTTACTTCTAACTATGTTATTTATTGTATAAATTTACACCTTCCAACGCACAATCAAACTACACTTGATGGGGCTTTTATCTAAAGATTGTAAACAATTTTGACTATGGGTTTTGACAATTTTGGCTATCATATCTTAAACAAACAGTGTTCACTTTGAAAACTTATGGTAACTATAATGGCATGGGCTCAACCAAATAAAGAAAATCTTGTGCAATATAATGTTAGGATTTCTTTTATCTACAAGCTAGAAACTATGTCTACATATTATGGAATCTATAGGCATGCCTATATATTCTCTATGCCTATATTCACTTTAAGTTCTATGGTATTCCATGGTTGAGCTATGTGTCTTTACACTATCAAATGATTTTAGGTGATTGCACACAAATTTATGCACAAATCAAATGTATATAATAAATATAACAACTTGATAGCAAATTATCCCGTAAATTAGTTCTACTACCTAATGCTATAAAAACTAAATATATATACTTTAAGAATATTGTCGTTTTAAATACATTTTTACAATACAATCCTGCTTTGATACTTACCATTATCCGTTATGAAACTGAAAAACGAACAAACACAAGAAAAATATTGGTATGCTCATGCAATCAACCTTAAAGGGCAAACAGTTATAAACAATTATGAATGTGCTAAGGTCAAACTGTGCATACAACCAACGAATGAAAATTTTACTACTGTAATGAAAAATTATTTCGTAGTGAAATATATTATTGTTCAATAAGGTATAAAGGCAGCCTTTCAACTGCTGGCTACATGATGGCTACAAAAAACATCAAATTGAATTCCCTTGGTCTCTCTACTAAGGGTGGTAAAAACGTAAAATAACCAATTGTTAAAAAGTACATACAGTAAAAGCTCTGTAAAGCCTCCCTCTCTATTAAACCCCCACTCTCTATAAAGCGTTTGATGTCATACAAAGAATTTTGTGGGTCTCTTGACGGGTGTGGTGGTGACAAGATCATGTGCATTAAATACAACCCATGCAAAGACAATAGAGAAGACTTGTGTGCTTTAAAAGTCCAGTGAATTTTTTTAGAAGATGTTCCAGGGTTATCAATTGATTCCATGATAATTAGGACCTTATAATTGATTAATTAAACTTTTATGGTTGTTAGCAAAGTTTTTTGAGCAATTCATATGACATTTTAAAACAAAAAAATTGACAAGGGCATTTTAAAAACAAATTTAATAAGCCCCCCACTTTAAAAAAACCCCTCTAGGATGGATAAAGAAATAAGCCCTCCCCCAGGGCTTAATAGAGCTTTTACAGTACCTTTCAAAAAACCTCATACCTCAAAGAACATAATGACAGGCTTGTTGTCACAGGCAGTTCTCTTTAACAAAACTGTCACAACATGTTATGGTTCATTACAATGCATACAACCTTACCTTTCGGAGTCTTATTTCCTCTTTCTTCTTTTCCAAAAATACAGTTGGAATCCCCCCAACATTTTCTTGAGCACTAATAAGAAGCTCCCACAGTTCACCCATAAAAACTCTGGCATTTTTTCCTTGTAAAAACCCAGTGAGCTGTATCTGAATGGTCTTTGGATCTGGGTTCTAAAATAGCAATCATAAAAATTGTCATTCTTATTTTCTGTTTTTAATAATATGTTCTATTAACAACAGCAGATTATATCTAGGAGTACAGAGGAGCTGGCATGAACCTGCAAATGAAAACAGTTTTCATAATTAAAGTAACAACAAGCTAGTTTCCAACTGATGCTTCTTTCTCTATTTTACAAATTAATCTTTTTCCCAAATTCTAAATGATAAAAATATGAGAGCCTCTGATACTCAAACTCCCTTGGTATTGTAATGCTGTTTGTTCCTCTGGCTCACACATATTTATTCTGTTAAAAAGATTTTAGTTTGTAATTGTTAATGCTCTTTGTACTGCCACCTTTCTTCTGTAAATATAGCCTATATACTTGTTTTCAATTAGCTTCCTCTAGCAGACACCCCTTATTTCACATCAAATATCAACAAACTAGCAAGATCTATTTAAAATTCTATAACAAAATTCTCCATTTCAAAACAATTTAAGCATTAGATATTGTTATACAGTCAAAATTATTGCCAAAACTTATAAAAAGTGATTATGAGCAATAAATTATCAAAATCTACAAGCATAAACTGGCTGTATAATAGATAGGGGTTGATGAAAATTCAACACAAATTTTATTTAGAATGATTCAAATCTATTGCACTTGTGCCTGGTAATCAATAGTAAAAACGCTTTTTGCAGAGTTCTAGAAGACTTATTCTACCTTTAATTCTATGATATTAGTCACTTAAATAATGGGTTCAATTGCATTTGATGATACAAGAAAGCTAAATTCTTATCAACATATTTTATATTAAGATGGTAGCAATATAACTATAACTGCGCTAAAGGCTAAGAGCCTGTCACAGATCTTTGGAGTGTTTTCACCCAAGACAGAACATTGTACTAACATACTACTCATGTCAAGCCAAACTCTAAGTAACAAGTGTAACACCCAACTGATAGATAATGGATGTCAGAAAAATAGTCTGTCCTGGGAAAAGCCACTCCATACTCATTGTATTTTCTGAAAAGATAATGTTGTTGTCTTTATCTAAACTATTGAAAGAATGTCTTCTTTACAAACAGAGTATTCCTTCTGTCCAAATAAATTGTCCAAATGATTCTTGAATGAATTTAGTGGGTCTGCATTTACAAGGTTAAATGGTAGCTTATGCCATAAAGTGTTGATCCTCAGGCTAAAAAACTTTTTCTTATGTCTTTTCTGCAACAATGCTCTTTAACAATTTTTAAGTTCTGGCTGTGGGTTCTACTTTCTTCCTCAATATGACAGAAATCTGACAATATGATTTACTATCATTTTACTATTCATTATTTTACTTGGATTGGATCTTACATTCCTAGATTTGATAAGAAAGCTTAGATTTAGCTTTATTTGGCTTCTGAGATCGTTTAGATACCTTTTTGAAAAAAAAACAAATTACATGGATATTCCATCTGTCACAATTCTTAACAAAAGTTGCTAAATGAGTATTTTTACTTCAAAGGACAAAAAATTAAACCTTTTTGAAAGCTAAGTTTATTTTTTTATAAAACTTAATCCCTGTGAGACATTTCTTTGATAGGTGCAAAAAGATAGAAAAACATTGTCAATTAGATAGGCAAAGAAGAAAAAGAGAGGAATATGTCTATCAATTCAATATCTAGATTACTTGATTACTACTAACTAGCCAAACCAACTAGATTACTTGGGCCCTATGTGTGCACATCTATGTGTATATAAACTAGAAATGCCCTTACCTTAGAGCCCTCCAGCAGTTCAAATATGAATTGTGTTACAACCTCATCCTCCATTCCAAGAAGCTCAGTAATTCTTTTTGTTACCCATGGCTTTATTGTGTCAAGGTTCACTTTGTCCATAATAACCTAAAATATATATAACATATAAATATAAATATACATAAAATAATAATGTAGGAGAAAAATCAGCTTTGAAATGTGGATGTATTGAAAAAATGCTTAGGATCTCATACACAAGTCACACTACAATGAGGAACGTGTAAATGAAAAAGGTCTGTCACTAGAAAAGAACATAAAAATGAGAAAGGCGCAGTATTTTGGACACTTAATAAGAAAAGATAAAATGCAAAAATCATTGTTGGAAGGAAAAGTATGTGCGAAAAGACCAAGGGGACGTCCCCGTCAATCGTGGATGAAGAACATCATAGAATGGACAAAACTAAACTTTGAGCAGTGCATAAGAGGAGCTGAAGATCGTGACTACTGGAGAGGAGTAACAACGAATAATTGAAACCGAATGATGATGATGATGATGAAAATAATAATTGTGAGAATTACTCTTCAGGAGAAACTAAACTGTATGCTAAACTTACATGTATGTTACTGTATGTTAGAGTTGCAAGGACTAGATGATCACCAGGCAACTAGATAACATTACATTGTTATAACAGGGACTTTTTGAATTTTTTAATGACTTTCCTTTCCAATTTCAGTACATTATAAGCATTTTAAAATGTAGCTTGCCATAAGAAACTAGATGGCCCACCATTGCTGCAGAAGCAGGGGTCTTGGCCTCCCCTAATAATATCCAAAAGTACTTAAAACCATAAAAAATTATCCTGCTTTTGGTTTTTAGCATGTTTATCTGCCCAAAAAACATTTTGGCCCCCCTCCATCAGTAACATGCTCTATGGTCCTTGTGGCTCACGTAGCTAGAAATAAACAACCAGGTCTCAAACATATGGTCAAGGCTTTTCAAATAGAGATGGAATTGATGCGGAGACAGACCAGAATTTTTTTGGAAGGTCCACTGGCTTTCAAATTTTGCATCATATGCAAATGGGCAGTTAAAAGAGATGACATTACTCGCATGTCCCATTATATATTCTTTATTAGTAAATTTGTGGTCTTTACAGGAATAAGCCAGTCTCAAATCAAAAGATAAAGAAATTTTAAAGAAAATTGTATCACAAGAAGTATGTGAGAATGAAACTCTGGTTTATATATATACAAAAGTTTATAATGACATAAATATAATAGTTTATAATGATTTATAATTGTTTTGATTGAATGCTGTGAAGAGCTATGATATGTTAATTTTGTCCACAAGCCTTTGCCCTAACGCACATGTCATGATGTGCATCATTTTCTTAGTGGTTCAGACAAATTAATAGAATTATAGCCTAAACAATAGGAATTTAGACTTGTCTTCCCTACAAAGAAGGAAAGTAACATCAATTATAAGATGCTTGCTTATTTCCCAATTTGAATATTTTGCAGACATTGTCATTGTCATTTCCCCATTATTTGCTTGCAACAGAGCATTTTAAAAACGATAACAGAAACATTAGTCCAAGCCACATTTAAAGTACCTTGTTTCTCGTCAGTTTGACTAAAATCTAAACACGTCAGTTTGATTCTCGGTCTATAATGCTTTACTCAGCAAGTACATTCAGGCCTAAAATCTTCATACCACACTTAAAGTTGCATTTATGGCCCTGAAAGAGAGGACACTACTGGGCCTACCTTTTTTTCCAAAACTGATTCGAATCTCATAGCTTTGATGAGTTTCTTTTCCTTGTCCGCAAAGCGGCTGTCTTGATCAGCGCTGGTTCCCTGCAGAAGGAAAGGTAAATTTTAGTTTTCTGCTACAGTATTTAAAATTCGATGCATATTTCATTGAGATTATTATCAACTTACTCGAAAGAAACCGGCATCCATCTTTGCAGTCCTTGATTATAACGAAAAGGCATCGAGGTCACAGACAAAGGCGCATGTGCTGTGGTAAAGGATTGTCCCGCGAATGTCTTGCGAGATCCCCGAGGTAGAAAGTGAAGGATTATTTATTGAAGCAATTTTTGAATAGGGGCTAATTCAAGGGGGACATAAAAATAATCACCAAGTTGCCACACAAATAGCTTCTTTTTTAGCTCTCTCACAATTCAGTTCATTTAAAGTTGATTTCATTTGCAATATTGCATGATAATCGCATAATGAACATCAAACAAACTATTAATCAAAGCACAAAAATATATTTTCGTCCAAATATGGATATTTTCATCATCTTTGTTTCATTCACCTCCGACAAAAAGTTTTTAGCGTTGCTGCAATTTTTTGGCGGATGGTGCAATACTTTTGCTCACCAAGTGTAATTAATCGTTGATCAAAATGGGATATTTTTCTGTTGTATCTCGGAAAAGCCCCCATGGGATGACATGGTAGTGTGAGGGGATTATCTGAGGGGGGAGGCTCATTTTTTTCCAGGGTGGGACATATTCAAGGGGGCTTATAGTTAGATTAAATTATCCTAGAAGCAAACTAGCAACATTTGAAATTAAACGATGCTCTGGAAATGGATGTTATCTTGATATTATTTGATGTATAGACTGTATTATTTTCAGATTGTTCAGTCTAACTATCATGTTGCATTACTGATCCGGAGAGGAAAAAAAAGTTTTGGTACACGGCAAGAACATTTTGGTAATTATTGAGGGCCCCCGCTCGGGTTTTCCATCTCTATGGTAAGGATTGGGGCATTGATGATCGCTGCGGTGGAGAATTCGTGTTCCGGACGAAATTAAAAATGGCGGGTCTTGTTGATTATGCTGCAGACAGTGGAAGTGAAGAAGAGACTGGAAATGCCGTTAATGAGGAGCTTCAATTGCATCTAAAAGGAACTTCAAGGTCAATTGAGGACATGAAGAGTAATATGAAGTTGAATATTAGACCAGAAGTCACATCTAAGGTAACTTTTTATCACATCTAAGGTAGCAATTAATTCATAATGGTTTAGGCCCTGTCTTTTATGACCTGAGCCCCCAGGTTTTAGCGAAAACAATAAGTACACGCTTTAAAAAGATAGTATAACCTCCTTGTATTGGCAAAAATGAACAAATTTTCCAGAAGGGGGCCCTAGTCGGAGTCGGTTTTTTATTATACTTTCACTTCACCCTTTTAGTGCCCCTCTGCCCCTCTGCTGGGACTCGATCTCAATGCAGGAGACTTCTCGGAATCTAGGACAGATTCAAAAAGTTTTCAGCTTTCAGAATATGGGGTGATATCTATGACAAAAATTAGTAATCAAAATCTTGAACCTATAAACTGCATTTCATGAATCCGCCAATTGCAAAATCCTGAATGTTCATTTAAAACATAGGCAAGGTATGTTAAAAGTTCTTGGGACATACCCCTCTTTTATCCATTTAGAAGGTACAAAGGGCGACACCACCGTATCTCTATGTATAAACGCAACGCCTTATCTCATTCACCTGGCAAGTGCTAAGTATGCTGACAGGGATATTAAATTGTTGGAGAGATTCTCTAACTGAACTGGATTGCTCAACTCATTTGCCTATTGGAATGAAAATCAGCAAATTTTTTGAATCATGAATAACAGACTGACAGATGTTGAAATGCAGAATGCAGAATCACAGATTAGTGGTTCCAAGAGGGGCGTTATCACAAATGGCAGAATAATGAAAAGGTGGAATATGAAATGGTTGATGCATGATCGCAAACCAAAAAATGACTGATTGCAGAATGATAAATGACTGAATGACAAAATGATGTTTACAGCAAAAATAGACATTTGGAAATCAGAAATTGAAGTATGACACATTAATATATTACGCAATGGCATCTAAAATTTGCCAAATTGCATATTGCCTGAATGAAAAATTTAGGATTTTGCATTTGCCAGATTCATGAAATGCAGTTCATACTTTCCAGATTTCAATTAAGTGATTTTTGTCATAGGTATCACCCCATATTCTGAAAGCACATCGATAAATTTATCCTGCCTCCCTAATAATCCTTTCTCTCTTATAATCTTGCATTAAATTAAGAGGTTTGATAGATAAACCCACAATGGGAATACAAGAAATAATATGGTATTCAGATATACAAAATATAAGATTTTAGGGTTTTCTTCTAATGAAGAGTTGAAAGAGTAACTTTAAGGAGAGATTTGTCTCTTGTACCAGCTTAGACCAAAACAGAGTTTTTTTCAAATTCACCATTGCAAGTTTGTAATTCCTGACTATATGAGGTGTTCTGTTAAAACAATACTTTGCATAGCATGTTTTTTTATAACCTGTTGTATAACAAAGTTCTTTTTTTCCAGAATGAACATGATAAAAAGTTTTTAATTGACCCAACCAGCAAACAACTTTCTTATAATCCTAAATATGAACAGCTTTTTGCACCGGTGGTAAGTATGATGGTTACAAATTATATACATAAATGTACATAAGTCAATGAAAATATTTCAGACATAGCAATAGTAATGTTTGAAAACTAGTAATTATTGATTTCATGTATGCTTTAAATTTTAATGCAAGCTTCCCCTTGAAAAAAGCATTGCTTGACAAAATAGAAACAGAAGCATTTGGTAGTGTTTTATGTTTTAATTCTATGTTTATTACCTCTGGTAATACTACCATATGATATCACCTCTTGGTTCATATTCAGTAGCTTCAGATTGCTTTCAAAAAAGTTTCTACTTTACTTGTGACCATTTTGAATACAAAGTTTGATCAACAAATGTTGGCAAATTCTGGGTAAAAATCACTACATCTTTAAATTACATTCTCAGCTATCCTAATTGGCAAATGAATTTCCCATTTAAAGGTTTACTGTCTCAATGTTATGTTGTCAGGTCCTTAAACTTTTTTCACTCTTGTTTTTAAGGTTGTAACAACTTACAAAAAGTGACATGTTTGATTATTCATTTGTATTTTATAAAAAAAACGTACCTCATTTCTAGGTTGGACCAGAAAATCCATTCAAATCAAGGCAACAAAAAGCAACTAAGAATACTTTATCTGGTAAAAATGAATTTTTTTACAAGTTTCATCTTTATTTAGCTGTAAACCGTTTAGTTTTTATTTAGGGTAAGAATTAACTATACTTTTTCAAAGCATCTTCTTGGTATATGATAGAATGAATACTTAATACAACAGACCCCTGGCAATACTTGGATGATGCTTTGACATTAGGAAAGAAATCTAGAACAAACAAATATTTGCTCATTATTTGGAGGAGCCTGTTACAAATTGGCGTTGCCTAATGTCACTTCACTATTTATGTGTGATGGAAACCTTTATAGCTGTGTATGTGATTTTTGAAAAAGGGGGATGGGGTTATTTCAACCCAACTGTAACCTATGAATCTGCTTTTGCTTATCTTATAAGACTGTAGTCATTGTTGCTGAAAATTGTTTGAAATATCTATATGCTTACTTAACTGAAGACAAGGCAATCAACCAAAAAATTATAAAATATAAAGTATATAAGTTATAAGCAGAAAAGCAGGGCTTTGTATCTCAAAATTTGTTAAGTTCAATGCTTTTTTTTTACTTTTAAATCTTGTACATACAGTTTTATTTTTTTGGTTCAAAATCACCTTCCAGACCTGGTTTGTGAACCTTCCAGATGCTATTTCAAAATCACCTTCCAGATGCTATTTCAAACATAAATCAAAACAAAAGACGGTAACTTGCATTTGTCATATCTATGAGCTTTTCTTTTATTGCAGGTTTTGTGGAAGAAGCCCACATAAGTGATTTCCAGTTTGATAACCAAAGAAAGACATTCCACAGTTATGGTAATAACAATTTTTTTGTCTTGCATACTTTAAAAGATTAACACTTTCAATTTCTGTATCATAGTAAAAATTTGTGAAGATTTTTACACTTAAAAGTCTCACTAGCAACTGAACCTACCTTCTGCTCCATAGATTAAGAAATTAATGTAAATGCAAACTTTTGGTTCTTTAATTAATGACTATTGCATTATAGGGTATGCAGTAGACCCAAGTGAAGAGAATGCAACAGGAGAGAAGTAATTTTCCTATGCTGTTTTTGTATGCCATATATTTTAGTCCCATCTTATTGCAAACTTTTACTGGTGGCATGTTAGAATCTATAAGGTGGTAAGATCAAAAATTTTCAAAAGTGTTGCATTTTTTAATAATGAATGCCATGAATTGAGAATCATTTGTTGGTTATTATTTCATTTGTTTTATCAGTTCATAGCATACTCCTTTTTTTACTTTTTTCCTCTTTCACATTGTTTGCTACATAATGATTACATTAAACTTGTTTCCTAGGATCGTTGGTGACCAGGAGAAAGCAACCTCATTGAAAGGCGTGTTGAAGTACTTTTGAGCCTCTAAATATCATACAATAAAATTATTATCAAAGCCACATGCTTGCTGCAGCTTGTTTTTTAAATGTGCTCTTCAATTCTAAGAGTGCGGAGATATTTTTAATAAAAAGTTCCAAACCTGGAACAAAGATTCAAGAATAAATATATTATCTCTTACTTTTTATCTGCTTTTCATTCCTAGGTGTTACAGTTTTTGAAGACACAAAAGCACGACCTGGTGACAAGAGACGACGAGAAGAAGTAGGACAACCATCTGATATCGAATCATACAAAGGTACTTTGGCAATTTCAAGTTCCTTTTTCTTTTACATGTTGTGGTGCTATTTGCGTTCCAAGATCGATCTAGATCTTAAATTCGATCAAGATCTTAAATTCAGAAGCAGTAACATCTTTACTGATAAGGATGTCCTGTATAAGTATGGCATATTATTGTTATTTTTTCATGTCAGTGTCTGGTGATCACTCGATATATATCTATTGTGATTCCAATGAACGTTACTGTCTACCGGTCTGTCTTAAATTGCTAGAAGGTTCATAAGCAGAGCTGTACAGGCTTTTGGTGTATAAAACAGGAAGGTTCTAAGTTGCTACTCCGAGTTTGTTGCTTCTTACGATCATCAGGCAAATGTGCTAATATGGTTCGAATTCTTTGTTTATGTGCTATCAGGTTCTCTGCAACAAGCCAGTCAACAGTAGTCTCCTTTTACACGCTTTAAGTGGTGTACAAGAAGATTTGATTCATTACTAGATGATAAATTTTGGTTTATTTCCGATGTTGAATATCATAATTCATTTATATTGCTCTGCTAACAATTTTTATTTTAGACATACAGTGTATGTATATGCTTATATTGTGAGGCATTTTGTTATAATTAAAGTTGTTACATAATTGATGCTTTGTTTTTTCATTAGGCCCCTGGGCGAAGTTTGTTGATGAAGCTGAAGTTGCAAAGCCCTCAGAGGTACGAAATCTTTAACTTTTTTCATAATTAGCTCGTTATATTTCCATATAAAATCCTATTGCGAAAATCTGTCATTGTTTTGCTGAGGCAGCCCTTTACTTTGAAACTTTTTTCGATTTTTCAAATAGCTAGAACTACAACTAGTAAGTAGTAGCCGTGAAAACTCAATGAAAAGGCCAATTCTTCTTGTCTTGACCGTACAACTGCCAAACCTTCTTTGCTACGTTTAAGCATATATGGGCCCATAAGCTCCATAAGCTTAAGTGACGCGGATACGTGCTTTGAATCCAATGTAATCACCGTACAATCTTTTTGCCATCAGGAAGAGCAAGCAATACTTGAAAAATACGAGGAGGCAAAACAGAAAAAGGGGAAACAAGAAGAAGAGAAAATTGAAGAGAAAACGAAGTTACACAGTAAGTTGGTGTTTGAATTTCATGTTATGGTCAGTTTTCGTTGATATTTGTATTTGATGAAAGCAATGCGACTTAACAATGTGCAAATCTTTAATTTAGCCATAAACGTCCAATAGCTTTGCAATAGTGGTTCTTTCACTTTTTGCAATCGATAGAAATTGGTAGTTGTAAGCCCTTTATGCGATATCTACGTAGAAAAATCGCCTGCTATAGAGGGTACTAGTCAGTGGTGTAATGCTATCAGAATAACACTGAGCCCCCTGAGCCCCCAGAGCCCCCAGAGCCCCCTGAGCCCCCCTAGCACTACATCCCTGGACTACTAGTCCTGAGACAACGATATGATGACATTGCCCTTCCTATAGAATCTCTGGATGAACAGCAACCGAGCTTTGGAATAATTGGCTAAACACTGACCACTTCTTCTCTTGACCATAATGGGAGACTCAAAAGATGATTATTGCCGCAAGTGGAGTGTAAAAGCTGATCTGAGCCCCCTAGCACCAAACCCTATATAAAGAGCTGACCTAATGTAGTCCAAACTCGCATGACCCAAACCTAAATTGTGTACGTCGCAAACTTTTATTAGTAGCAACCATGTTTTGAATTTTTTTTGAGTAAGCAGACAAGAATATATTAGCCTGATTTTCTTGTCTACTGCAGTTGCTGATGCGTATGATTACCAGGGAAGATCGTATCTCCATATTCCCATGGATCTTGGCGTCAACCTTCTTACGGACGATCCCCCGGAAAAATGCTATCTTCCAAAGAAGAGGATTCATACATGGTTAGTTCTCGCATCATTACCTTGAGGTCTGTTCATTATGACAATAACTGATTGCTCAGTCTAAAGTAAGGCGACCTGGCAAAACTGTCCCTAATCTTTAGAGGGCTGTGTAAGTGTAAACAAGTTTGGGAACGGATAATGGAGAGATTTCTTAGCTAACTAAGCGTTGTCTCGATACAGATCGTTAAAGTGTGATTAATGTAATCATACACATGTGAGGCCTGCTGCTGCTGGTGACTTATGAGAACACTGTTTAGTTCTAATGTTCTGCAACAGTTTGCCCGAGCTATTTTTGGTACAATCTTGTTCACGTGAAAGACAAGCCTTTTTGAAGAGGTTTCCTGGCAATGTTTCAGTGAATGCACGAAATGCAAAAATGCAAATGTCTTACCTTGCTACCCATATGGATTTATAAATTGACAGCGATTTCATCTCTTTCAAGGACTGGTCATTCAAAAGGAGTGGCAGCTGTGCGACTTTTCCCAAAATCTGGTCATCTGCTCCTATCGTGCAGTATGGACTGCAAAATCAAGGTAGAAATTCACGCTGTTTTTTCAAAATTTGATGTTAGAAAAATCTTTCTAGTTACTCTTTCTATGTTGTTGTCATATAGATTAACTGGTGATTTATATTAATAATATATCTAATCCATGAAAATTACTGTTTACCGGTCTGTCAGAAAGTGCTCGATGCTGTATAGACAGCTGAACACGCTTTTTTGTGTATTGAACAGGAAGGTTCTAAGTTGCTACTCCCAGTCTCACGCTTTATGCGATCATTAGGCAACAGTTTAGTTACCTGACAGGTGACAGTTGCCTGGTTATTGCATTAAACGTTAAATTGGAGTAACAACTTAGAACTATCCTGCTCTATACACCAAAAGCGTAATAAATCTACGATAGTTTAATAGATCATAGATCTTTTATAAATCTTCCTAAGATCCATTCTTAAATCCTTTTCATTCTAGGCTACGTCATACCTGATACAGACTTCTCACATTTTTCTTATTTTCCTCCACAACTTGAGTCCCTTCCTTTCTTTTTCCACCTCTATTTCAATGTTGTCTTCATTGTCCCTCTCCTTAACACGTATTAACTTTCCTTGCCAAGGTTTGATCACATTCTCATTTACACCGTATTCTCCCTGCTTTCTCCCGCTTGTCCAGAATTTATCATTTATAGAAATTTGAAAATGGCTTTGACAAAAGCAAATGTTTTATAACATATTGGCTAAAAGCTTTTTCGTCTGACACTCCTCAGAGCATAAAACGTAAGAATAAGGATCCAAAAAAACACGATGAAAAATATATACCCAGTTGTGGGTCGAAATAGGCATTTATAGAAATTTCTTGTCTATTTTGTTTTCTAGTTATGGGAAGTGTATAACAAAAGACGTTGCATTCGAACTTTCATTGGTGAGTCTTTAAAGAATCTTCTAAATTTCGAGGAGCTGTCCTATTTTTCTGACGCCTCAATTCTTTAAACACACATAAGAGAGTGAACTTTAAGTCTTCAATTATTGCCATCAACTTTGTTCAGTTTAGGCTACTTTTTTGCGTATTATAAACAATAACTGTTCGTTTAGTGTTTATCAGCACATGAATATTGTAATATTTTGAAATATCGCCTATAGTTAATTTGAAATCAACACTTCAAAAACTTTATTTTTACGTTTCTTTTGTCTGCAGGACATGGAAAGGCTGTTCGAGATATTTGTTTCAATAACGACGGAACGAAATTCCTAAGTTGTGGTTATGATCGGTGGATAAAACTTTGGGATACCGAGACAGGTAACGGTTTTTAAGCGTTTCTCTCTGTTAGATAACTCTTGACGTGCTTTTTTCGCATCTTTTTTATCTAAGTCTACATCAATTCTACAACAAGGCACTCTGGTTGCCCTAAAGGTTACACATGCGCAAATTTATTCATTGCAGCGTATGATAATGTGTAATAATGAGTATTCTAATAGAAACAATAGAAGCTCTTTATGACTTCATATTTATGTGAAATAGCAAACGATAGGTGTTCATTATTTTGAAGCTGCATTATAGGAGTGCCTGCTCCTCAGGATAGGAAAATGTAACTGACTTTTGTTATTGTTGTGTAACTTTACGTAGGAACTTAATTGAACGTTAAAGACAACATGTGCTTTTGTTAATTTGTTGGTTTGCATTTCATCTATTCAGGAGAATGTCTTGGCAGATTCAGTAACAATAAAGTACCTTATTGTGTTAAATTCAACCCAGATGAGGTATTAACCCACTTTTATCAACCTAATAGTGTTTTTCTTACAGATGTTTCTTTATTGTCAAATTAAGATTGATTTTTCTTACAATTTAGACCTTTCCTCTAAAAGGGAACAATTTTTGGAATTCGAAATTATTTTCCAATCGTAGTATATTGTCATTTCGGCACATTTAATTGTTTAGCGTTTTTATATGTTTAGGGAACGCTCTGTTAAGTTTCATATCTTAGGAAGAAGTGATCGAGCTTACAATATGACAAAGTTCTGCATTTTCAAATACAAATTCGTATCTTTTTTGTGTGTCTTTTTAAGATCCTTTCTGCAATGGGAGCAAAAGGCAGGGACAGAGGACTTAGTACCATCATACGTATTGATTTGCAAATCGTATTTTGCAAATCGCAAGACGTATTTTCTTTAGAATTCAGATTGATATGTTCACGCTATTATTGTACGACCTTTTCATGGTTTCTCAGTTCAAATGTGTGATTGTTGTACAATTTTTTTTTACCAAGGCTCCCTGTATCTATATATTTAAAGATCCTGTAGCCGTTTTTTGCCATTCTCGTAACTTTTCATATTTTCTACAGGATAAACAGAATTTATTCATCACGGGGATGGCCGACAAAAAAATGATAACGGTATCGAGTCTTCTATAGTGCTATTTTTTATCCTTTGAATTTTTGCAATAGTTTTTGCCTACGTTTTTCTTAGTTTTTTGGGTAATCGTGCTTTTAACATATTTTTTATGTAAGATGTTCTAGAAACAGTTCGTTTGAGAGTAAGATCGTAGCTAACCGCCCCATTGGAAAAGCCTAAGTGATAATGTTTCATGGTTATGATTATGATTATAGAAGATATTTGAAAAATATAGTATAGCAACAGAATCCACCAAATTTGAGTTCAGCATTTATGCTGGATTGTGATAGTGATACCCTTTCTTAAATATTCATAAAATTTGTTTTTCTTTCCTCACTCGTTTGCAGAACTAAAAACTATTGAAAAACATGTTCCTTGAAGCATCGTCTAGTTTGCGTCTTCATCGCAGTTAAATATCCTTTTAAAGTTATGCATGATTCTTCTTAACTGCTTAAAACCAGATGAAAACCCTATTCATCCGACAATCGAGGTTCGGTAAGGCTCGTAATAACATCTGAAACCTAAACGTCTCAAACCTTTTTCCTTTGATTAGAAAATTTAAAGTTGTAATATTTTTACAGTGGGATATACGGGAAAATGAAATCGTCCAAGAATATGACAGGTAACATGTTTTTACCAAAGTTCGATAAAAACGTATTGATTCAGTTCAAAGTGGATAGATAACATTGATAGATGATTTTTAACAATAGATATGCTAGGTCTTTTAAGTGAAAACAACTTTTATGGAAATGCATTTGCCAAATGATCGAAAACTGTTTATGTCAATGACCTTTGCATTAATATGAAAAAGCTCACCGAATCAATCTTTTTAATATACTTCTATTGAAATCTTTATAAAGTATTAAATTTGGTACTTTGTTACAGGCATTTAGGAGCTGTTAACACCATCACTTTTGTCGATCAAAACAAAAGAATCGTGACAACTTCGGATGACAAGAGCATCAGGATATGGGAATGGTATGTTTTCGTTCTGTTTATATCCAATTGAATGGTATTTACACGGCATAATATGATTATTTTATAATTTATAATTTGGCTGATAATCAGTAGTGAAAATCAAAACATTTGGCCATCGAATTGCTTTAACCAGTCTTTTTGGCTTAGCAATTCACTTTATTGATACCTTGTAATTTTCATTCAGTTTATTTTCAGATCTGACCAACGTAAAATATACTTTTGAACTGTCTCATCTTATTTGACCTGTCGTCTTTGAACATTGTGTTAAAAAAGTTGGCCGTACCAGTTTGCCGTACTAGTACCAGTTTGGGTACTTGGTACCGACAATGAATGGTAAACTTTGCTATTCTTTTGTCACATAGATTCGTTCGTATTTATTTCAGGGATATTCCTGTTGATACGAAATACATCGCAGATCCAGGAATGCATTCAATGCCATCTGTCTCATTGTCTCCGAATCGTGAGTACTGTTTTGCGATTCCAGCATCTTCATTTTTAAAATTCTTTTACTTTTTTTAAATTCTTGTTACTAGTTTTTGGAGTTGTCAACCACACTGGGGTAAATCTCGCGGTATTTCAACTGTCTTCTTTTGATGAAGTCCTAAAATTTTGTTCATTAGTTTCGAAATGTTTACATTTCACAACTTACAATAGGGGTTATGTACTTCGTTTTCTTAATACCACATTAATTCGGCGTTTTCTGAAAATTCTTGGCATTCAGGATTGTTCCGAGTTATATGTTACTTATGTTGTTGACGTTGTCAGAAAGCTTGAAAGAGGAATCCATATTTTAAGGGTGTTGTAAGTCTATGGTTTTAAGCAAGATAAATTTTGCATTATTATGAATAAATTATTATGTCAGAAATAGTACATGTTGTAAGGCATTCACAAAGAAAATATTTATCGCAAATAATTAGGCCCTCGTTGAAAAAGTTTTTCGTTTTGTTTGTCTCACTTTTATTAATGAGCAAATTTTTAATGAATATTATAACCTACTTGAAATTATTTTTAAATTTTCCTTTAAGAAAAATGGCTTGCGTGTCAATCGATGGACAATCAAATTGTCATCTACAGTGTTTTAAATAAATTTCGTCAAAACAGAAAGAAAGTATTCAAGGGGCACATGGTGAGTTGAAAGAACAGTGATGGAGTATGCTCTCTTTTAGCCTGGTGTGATGTATGATTTAAAAACTATTCTTTTCTTCTAGCTCGAATATGAAATTAATCTTGTTTTATATTTTCTAACTGAATAGGTTTCTCGTACAACGTCATGAGAGTACCATAACATTTGTTAACTGAGACTTAACGAATCATAGAAGTCTTTTTTTGTTCAACACTTTTCTTAATTTACGTATAATAATGATAATAATAACAATAATAATAATAGTATAACGATAAATATTTATACGGGGTAAAACCTACGAGTAATGTTATCAATAAGGGCCCTGTTATTGTTATACTTTTTGTTAAGTTAGTTTAATGTTAAAACTATGTCTCCTAAGCCTTTGGACCTAAAATAGATGCTGACTTTTTAGACTTCACTTTCTGTTCTATATTTTCATTTATCTGTTGCTTTATCAAAAATTTGAAGCTTTGAATTAATACTTTAGTTATTTGATAAATAATTAGTTGATAAATAGCTCTTCGCGGCTTTTGAATTAGATTGTTTATCCTGAAACAAACTCTGCTAATCTCTGTATGAATTATGTTTTAAACAATTCAATTTATGTCTAGAATGCTGGCTACGCTTGTCAAGTCAACTTTTCACCAGATATGAAGTAAGTCAAACAAATTTAATGCTACGCATGTAGCAAGGAATACTGCTTGGGACCACAGTCCATCGATAACTGTGAAAGAAATAAAACTACATCCAAAAGTGAAAATTCATTCAATAACAATTATTCTTGGCTTACTGTTTCATGAACAATTTGATCATCGAGGCGGCAACTAGGAACCATCCTGCTCTAAGCATAAAAGCATATACAGCTCTATCTACATGTATTCCATTTCAAACACTCTGCAATAACCATGTTTGCCGTAATATTTTTTCACTTACTTTACTTACAAGTTTCCGATCTATATTTCGTTCTGTTTTTCTTGTGATTATTACAACACTTCTCAACAGTTATCTCATATCGGGAGATGCTGATGGCAAACTGAACATATGGGACTGGAAAAGCACAAAACTTTACTGGTAATTGCTTGAGTTTTTGGTTGTAAAATGTATTTATATTCTTTAAAGTTTGTCTTTATCGCTTCAAGGATTTCTAATTTGCTAGTTGATAAAAGTGAAAAATGGCCGCTATTAAAATTTACTGTGACAATGTTTGATGTGATAATTGTGTCGTGTTTCTAAACAATCAGAATGTTTAGATATTTTCCCAAATCCTTGTTGTGATTTAAAAATATATCACAAATGATGGAAGTTTTAAATTTACAATTTTATTATGTGTGCTGCTTGCAATTTAATCAAACTTTTTTTATTTTATGCTTCACTTTAGCAAATTTAAAGCTCACGACGACGTTTGCATTGGTTGCGAGTGGCTTCCTCATGAGACCTCGAAAATAGTGACTTGCGGATGGGATGGCCTAATCAAGCTATGGGATTAAACATTTGCATCACTGCAGAATTTTCACTCTGTCTCCCGTTTGGTTTATGCCACGAAAAACTGGATGCTACTTCTGAGATATGACACGCAGTATACAGATATCATAGTGATAGGAATAAAGTCACTTATGAATGGACATATATTACGAAAACAGTATCGTAAATGACATCCCGTCTGTACATACTTAAGCTCTTGTTATCATTTTCCAATACAAACATTTCTAGCTTATATGTGCAACACTTTGTAAAATGAATGGAGGTAATCTGTATTGTTTTTCTTTTGTTTTATAATGCTTCTCCGTGAGCAATTTTTCAGATTTCCCGCTGGAGGACATCTGAAATTCCAGGTGTCCGGATGACATCAGATGTTCCAGATGTTCCTAAAATTCTGGACTTTCTGGATGACATCAGATTTTCCAGATGCCAAAATTTCAGATGTCCCGCTTCTGCAGACATTTATGCCCCCTGTAGTGACTACTATAGTTCTTGTGTCTGTTTTCCATTGAAATAAATGATGATGACGTACAATGAATAAGAAAACCATTAAACAAGCTCAAACTTTAAATCCTTATTTGATTACATCTAGTGATGATTGTTTTTGTAAGAAATCCGCATGTAGCAAAATGGACCAAAGACGGAAAAGGACGCCTTTACCTGCTTTAGATGTCTGTTTCATAAACCTGGAGCCAATTAAATAAAGAAAAAATGAAATACCATCGATTTTTTCCATGAATGTCAACATGCCCAGTACCTTGTATAATGTCACAAGTGTCCTTGCTGTTGTTTGTATGTCAAATAACAAACAAGTCAACTTTTTGAAAGTATTACTAAAATATCGATAAAAGATTTCTGGGACTTGTGTGTGAACGAAGCATGGTTAAAAGTACGACTTATGAAATAAGAATATGGCAATTATTCCTGTCAAATAGAGGATATGATTATATTTTTGCTAGGGCTAAATATTCTTATGAAGGCAAGGACAAGAAAGCTTAAGACAGTTGGTGTGAGGTACCGAACAAAGTTTGACATAAAACTTAACTAGGCCGAAAAAAGAATCATAGATTCAGAAAGAAGACCGTTGCTCTCAAACAGTTTTAAGACTGACGAATAGGCAAAATGCATAAAGAAATGCTTTGCGATTTCTCTTTCTTTCTTGTGTAAGAAACCACTCCCGTAGTGAACTAGATAATATCTTCGTTTAGGCACTATTCTTACCAACTGAGCTGACTTTGCATTATTAGGTTTTAGTAGCGTGATACTTTGAATAATGACACTTGTATTTAAAAACAACAACCTTTGATTCATCCCTTTCGATTTCTTCTTCGGTTTATCTTTCTTCTGTTATAAAAGACATTATTTTACTAAATTGGGATCAAGTAGCAGATTATTTTCTTAAAATCTTCGGGACAAAATTATATTTAATGAATGACAAATCTAGAACGTTGATTTGGTTTAAGGCTAATCGCTTACACTCCTTTCTACGTGAGAATGAATTTTGAAAAAAATATTGAGGCTCGAGTTTATCTATATGTGTTTTTGAGCCAATACGACAAGCGTGACAATTCACGCAAAATGTTCGAGCAACACTCATCAAGATTGTATCGTGTTAGTATGATTCACATCCTGTAATGTCTTCGTGACTAAGGTAGAAAGTGGCAAAGATTGAACTTTCATTTTAAGGATTATTCAAGAGAGTAATTTTCGGCTCAGAATCAAATATTTGTAAGGCTTTTGGGGACTCAAAAATTAAGGTATACTTATAAAACCTATGTACCAGGTTTGGTTTTATACAAGGGCTTCTAATGCAATTTTTAAAACTTATAAGGAGCGAAATGCTTTTATAAAAAATTATTTTATTGGGATTTTACTGCAGGTCATACATCAAGTACTTGAAGTTTACCTGTTGTTGCTGTTGTTGTTGTTGCTAAAATTTGCAGAAAATCGCGGGTTGTTCAAAAGCAACATGTGTGAAGTAACAACCGGTCGACAAAAACCAAATCTTATAACTCAGTAAGTTTATTTCTGTAGCTCTTCAGCTTAATATTTAAGTTGATAAATACACCTTCTTCGCTTGTGTTCGTTTCTGAAGCCTAGGTGTCTAAAATGTTGTTTATACCTCTCTTTTCCTAATGTTTTCAAATTTACGTGAGAGATTCAGACTTATCACTACCGTGGACATCTGGTAACACTTTCAGGCTGGTAGAAAAGCAATACAGGTGTAATCTTTTTGAAGAAGCACGTGTCTTAAAGAGCTTTAAGTATTTATAGATTATAGAAGTAGTTTGTTGTATGCTGCCGTATCAGCTACAGTTAAAAGTCACTTCGTTTAGTATTAGGTTTTAAATTTGTTTGGTTTTCATCTTTTGCTGTCAGAAGAAAGCATTGATTGAAAGAAATTGCTGACAAAATGCTAGTTGGTCCCTTTAATGTTCTGTGAAAAGGACGGAGTTTTGAATAGTATGTTGAACAGGAGACCAATTGATGACTGGACAACTCCAAAGCCTGCATCAGCAAGGAGCTCCCCATCAAGAAACAACAGTTTAATGATGATTAAGAAAGGCATTGTCAAATCTGGTTCCAAAATTGGTAAGTTTCTCGATTGCAAGCAGGTCTAGCTGATTATGCTAGTATATTTTTCAGGATCTATCTATCTGCTACTTTACAGAACCCAATACATGTACATAATTTTGTATGCATAAGTTGTTAGCAGCCAGCGTACAAAGTATTTTTTGTGCGCAGGGAATTATTTTCTTATGCTTGCGCAGGAACAAATCATGTTGCAAAATAGCAGGTTAAAAGCTCAGTGCTCCAACTGCCCGGATTAATCTAAATTTGCAAAAATGCGCAGACAGGATTCCCCGTTCCCCACGCATACCCAATCTTTGCAGTCTGGGTTGGCAGTTGATGAATTTACATTTACATCAAAGGAGATTTTGTGTTTTCTGGGAAACCAATTGTGCTGAAAAGATTTGTCAATCAAAGTGTAACAAATTAGTAAAAAGAGAGAATCTATGTTTCTAGCCTTCCAAGAATTGATGTGGTACTATCTGATAAATCTGCATCCTTATTTATAATAATTCAAGAATCTTGTCATAAAGTAATAAGAATTTTAAGCTAAAAAGTAAGACAGTTCTAGCAACATAATCATATTTTGCATAAAATTCATTTGGTCCTAAGCTATGCAGCAAATCTTCATTTCAATGTGTGTAAATTTGCTTCTTTTCTTCAGGAGAGGAATATAAGCTAGAGTACCCCAGGAAAACTTCAAAGGAGCATGCAATTGACAGCTCAATGAACATCATCAACTCTAAAGATGAGAGTATTTCTTTCAAGAATGGATCTTGTCAACTGGATGCATTCCCCCCAAAAGCTTCTGTACATATGATATCAAGATCCAACCCTGCAGTGAATGAAAATCAAAGCAGCAGTATGTGTTATAGAAATTTTATTTTTAGTGTCTGATTATCTGTGAATGGTTTAATGAACCACTAAAAATCGTCTTCTCAGCTTATACTAATAGCATTGATTCGGTTTTGAAATTCACACCATAAAGGTTGCAGTTACTTTACTTGTGACCTGTTGAGCCATGAACCAATGAAAATATCAAATAAGGCATTGTATGCATATAAAGTAATATGATTGGTATCCTCAAAATTGCTTCACCATTGGGGGGGGGGGGGGGGGTTATTAGGAATCACATCTCCATCCTACTTGGATTTTGCTTTTCATTATGAGAAATTATTGGAAGAGGGGTAATATTTGACAAAGTATTTTTTGGGGCATGGCTCTACGATTTTGAAATTGCTTTTACGTGCACAACATTCATAATGGGCATTCACAGTTGGTGTACTTAGTGGCGTGTGGCTTAGATACCTTCAAAGCAGGGGCGGACACTGGGTCAAATATTGGGGGAGCAAGCCTATTGTTTTAATAAGATGACGTCACATTTCCCATTGTTTTAGAACAAAAGACCATTGTTCTCTAAAGTATTGGGGGGCGATCACCCCCCTCGCCCCCCCCCCCCCCAAGTGTCCGCCACTGCTTCAAAGCCTAAAAATTAGCCTAAAAATCACTGGTATGCATGTTGGCTCAAGCTGTCTTGTCAAGTTTTTTATTTCAAATCAATTTCTTTTATGAAATTAAAATGAATTTCTGTTGATGATATAATTTTTTTGATTTGGTCAGATATGTTTATTTTTATGGAAATTAATTTCAGATCCAGCCTCTGATGAATTTTGGGCAACAATGAAACCACAATGCTATGGCAATGCTGTTACATCTGCCAAAAATCACATTGAATACGAGCCCAGATCTAGTAACATGACAGATCAAAGCAAGAGGAGCAATTATATGGAGGTCCACAGCTCATATGGAAATGCAACCAACTATCCAATTTCTCATGACATGAGATCTGTTAAGCACATTGAAAATCTTGGGAGTCTAGGAGCATTCCATTCTAGCCAGAACAACCCTGTAACAGTCAGAGACAGGCAAGTAATGCAGTCCCATGAGAAAAGGTATATGGATGCTGAAAGCAAAGGAGAAGCCCCAGTGACGAGCCAGTATTTGCAATATCAAAGCCAAGGCTCACAGTATGACATTTATCAATCAGTTATGCAGATAAAAGCAATACCAAGTGCATCTAGTTTGGCCCCTGTTAACAGCAAAGATTCCATAAGCAGTGATGGGTCAGGAAAATGGGATCATGTAATGAATGCTAAAGATGATTTGATAAAACAGAAAGACCTTGTAATTTCAAGGTAAAGTCTCCTCAATATAATGCATTTTTATCGAGGTCACTGGCTTATGTCATATCATACCTGTCAAATTTATGCTCCAAGATGAGTGAGATCTATTTTGTATTGTTTGTATTGTTATGTTTATTCTTCATCCTTTTTTGATTTTGCAAGGCACATGCAAAATATGCAAGACTTGATATTGCCTTTCCTAGCTTGAACGTAAATTTACAGACAGGCTCTTTTTTTTAAATAGGCAAATAATTTTGGTACTGGCCCCAGTTCTAACAAAGAATGTAACAATCATGAGATTGCTACTGTTGTTTTGAGTGTTTAGATTTTTATTTAATGAGTTTTTGTTCCATTTCAGACAGAAACAAACAATAGAGCAGTTACAGTTTCACATTGGAGATATTGAAGAAAGAATAAACCAGAATTCATACAGGTTGTCAGCTCAACGAAAGGATGATGAGAAAAGCAAGGAAAAGTTCAAAGAAGCTGAAGGCCATATTGCTCAGTTAAAGGCGCAGCTTCTCCATATCAGCACAACTAAGCAGGAAGAAGTTGAAAAGCTACAAAAGAAGCTTGGGTGGGTGTGTCTGCAAATGACCTTTTACAGAGAAAGCTTTTCAGGTTTTTATGATGTTGACATTGCCAAATGTCATTGCTACCTGAAGCAGGGTGTGGCAATAATTGCCAAATAAGTTTCATTTTCTCCATATCAAGATATAAAATGGTATAAAGGTATAAAATGGGAAATAACTGATCACTTACTTTTTAAAGCAAAATCTAATTCAGTTAACAGCAAAAATACTCTTGATTTTAAAGGATAATAGTATGGCTTCTGAGAAAGTGTTGGAGAAAGTTTGGTTGATTGTTTGTACCAGAGGTTTTTCAAAATGATATGACGAAATTTTAGTTTTTCCAAGTAACTTTGTCGACTTTTATAATTCTTTGGGATTTTTTATTTGAAGACAAAAATACCAGTGTTTCAAGGTTTGCTTCAACTGGTGGCTAATGTAATTTGTTTGATTTGTTAGGGAGACAGAGTATGAGCTGCAGAAACTGGAAAAGGGCTTCAAAGATGTTGGTCGAGGCCAAGCCAAACAAATAGCAGAGTTAAAACAAAAGGTTTGAGAGATGCTTTTTAACTTTGTATCTAATTGTTTCTCAGAGTTAGCATCATCAATTTATCTATAATGCTATGAAATATTCAGAAATTGTGTATCATTTTGTAAAATCAGAATTATTTTTTTTGAGAAAGTATCCATTTTTAATGATGAGCATTCACCCCCATCTTACAGAGTGATTTGCACACTTTAACGCTATTTAATGTAATTAATAATAAAATTGATTTTACAGATTTTGGGCATTAATTTCGATCTTAAATAATCTAAAACCTGTTTTTGAAGTTTTCATTGCTAATTATGTTTAGATTAGGATGCTACTTTTGCAATGAAAAACTAACTCATTATCTGATTTTGTAGATTGAGGAGCGAAATGAAACTGACAAAAAGCTGAAAAAATCAATTGAAGTTCTTCAAAGTGACTTGAAAAAAGAAAGGTATGAAAATACTGAAGTTCTGTTCCTTTTCAGTTTTTTGTATTCCTCTATTGATTACTTGGTTAACAATGAATGATAATAACATTTAGCTTTATAATGAAACAGCATAAATACGTTAAAACGGATGGCTGTACCATTGCTTCGATTCCTTCACACCTTTCTGATGTGAGTGAAATTTTCCATAGTATGCAATGGTTTAATGGCTTTTATGATTCAACTGATAACTTTAAAAGTATACCAGTATTTATTTGTTTATCACAATGTAGACGCAAGGCTCAAAGCTTACGCCAATATCTTGAGAATTTGCCAACCGCAGAGGAACACAACAAAAGCCAGCAAGAAATATCCTTTCATTTAAACCCTTTCACATTTCCTGAATATTTCAATGTTGATATTTTTAATGAACGGTTTGTTAATTGTCTGGATGAATCTAAGTGGTAAGTAAACGTTAAGTGGAAACTGGTCCCTGAAAGGATTAAGAAGGAAAATCTAATTTCAATAAATTCATAAATTTTTACGAATCAATTCTCACGATTTCGCTAAGATAACAGCCTGTCCAGCCTTTCTTGGAAACAAAGAATAGCATATTATAACTGCTTATAAATGAAACATATCAACGTGACATGGGCCTGTCAGAATCGGAGATGCTTTTTATCATTTCGATCAATGTGGATTCTTTAACTTGAGACAACGTTAAGGAAATAAAAACAGAGAAAGCAAAATTAGAAGGAAAGATCGAGGATTTAGAAGAAACTTTGAAAGAATTCAAGGAGCAGTTAAAACACAAGGTATTATAGATAAACTTAGACACTGCTGTTCACCCTCTATTGCAAAGCATTTTTATTATCGTGCTAATGCATTAACTGTCTTCAGGATACAGCATTTTGCTTCAACAAGATTCAACTTTTGGACTATAAGACCTGGGTGATTGTTTTGAATTAATGAATTGAGTTGAGACCCTGTTGGGTTGATAAATTTTCTCCCTCCTTGATTTCAGGGCTTTATATCTGAAGATATTGCTATCAGCTTTCCTTTAACAAATTAGTGAAATTTTTTGTCATTTTCAAGATTTTTCGTCAATTTTCATCTTTTTTATCCTTCCTTGTCCTTTATTGTCCTCGCCCTTCACCGCATCCGCAAAATCATTCAAAATGTCTCCCTTTTCACTGACTCCGTGACCTTAACTTCTCAAGCTTTTTTTAACACTCTTTTTAGGTTAACACGTCTGTTATAAAAAATTATCCACCTCAAATCAAATGTATACTCATTATACTTTTAGTAACTTTAGTTGATTTACCTGGTAATATTTAGTCACAGAAGACTAAAAAACAAAATGAATTAGAATGTTACTTTATTTCCCTTTTTTCTTCCAAAATTTAGAAATCCCAGCTTGATGAAGAAACGTTGTCAAAAAGTGAACTCCAAAATGAAGTTAACAGGTAATCTTTTTACATACTTTCTCTTTATTTCCTTGCTTCTAAGTAAACAATTCTAGCAACCCTTTGTCACACACTTTAACAAACATTTTCCTTGGCTTTTAACATGTTGTAAGCGTTTCTACCTCCAATTTGTCACTTTTTCATTTTTTCAAACTGTTGAGTTTTTTTTTTCTGGCTTAGCTTTTTTGCATCGTTCAAACTTCGAACAATCAATAATGTTAAGATATCGCGTGACCCCAGAAATGTAACCTGAAACATTTAACATACCTTATAGATTTGATTTTATTGTTAAAGTCGCTGTTGTAGAATTGTTTCTCATTGACTTTCGAATTTTTCCTATAAGAATCCTACGTGTGTTTTTATTACAGCATCCAGGCCAACCATGTTTCCAGTACTTAATGCTATACTAAAGTCCAGTACTAAAAGTTGATAATTATATATGTTTCAGGCTCAGTGACACAGTGAGTCGATACAAAGAGAGAGAAAAAAACGGACCAATTACGATGGAAGAATTTGACGAAGTGAAATGGGATAATGAAAGGTTGAAAGGGGAATGTGATCGACTGAAGAAACTATTAGTTCAAAAGCACAAAAAGATGGAGAAATTACACCAAGAAAGCCAGGCCACTCTCAAAGCTCTGGAGGAGCGTTTAGGACAGGAAGAGGTAAAGGATCTTTCCTTGCCTTTCAGGTTCTGTGCTCTTACATTTTTTTCATAGCCAAACTTCTGTCATTCTATCCATTGAGTTTCATAGCTGCTCCTCTAAGTAGGCTTCTTTTTTATTATTGATAACATACCGCCCTGCTACAATATATCCATTTATGAAATATCTTTAAACATATTTGAATATCGCCTGCTTTTACAGTTTTCAATAATAGGAGGAGCTTTTATCACAAACTTATCTTGGTCATCAGTGAAGTACTGCATGCTTGTCTTTTTATAAAAACAGGAATGTACACTTCCTTATCACAATTCTAACCTGCCTGCTTTCTAGAACACAGTCAATGTTCTCCGAAAAGACATTGAAGACAAAGATAACACTTTGGCAGAACTTCGAGGCTCTGTAAAACAGGTTTGTGTTTCTTTTAGGCCTTATAGCATTCACAGTTTTTCTTGGCATTTTATCATCATTACAACCCTTTCCTCTTTTTTCTTTTCCTTTGTTTTATGTTCCGTAAAAGTTCGATCAAGCATTTGAGTATTTTCTTTATTCAAAACTCGCAATAAACCTTTCATTAATTGAAAAGTAATGTTGATCAGAGAATGAATCGTCTTTTTTTACTTTTTCGATTCCTTCTTTCTGGTTCATTCACAATGCTATTTCTGTACATTTGAATTAAAAGCTAATCGAAACAGTGGCTCAGCAATACAATTAAAGGCAATCTCTCTAGTTTTACGCAACAAACAATGCAAAACAATTCTTGAAGTATACAATTTTTCCTTATATGCTAGTCTGAATAGATTTTTCATCCATCTTGGCTATTGTACAAAAAATCTTCACACGATTCTTAAATTTATCCATTTTCAGAATCATTCTCAAAAGTATTTCTTCATTTGTTCTAGTTTGCTGACAAAAGTCAAGATCTGATGCGGGAAAATATTTCTTTAAAAGATCTACTGCAAGAGGTGCGATGCGAAACTTACATTTATTATTAATTCTATTTGTAATTTTGCAATTATCAATTTGGTTTTTTGATTATTAAAGCTGCAAATTGATACCGTAATAGAGAATAAGGCATAACAGAATTACCTTATGCTAACTAAACTTATTTATAGTTGATGAGATTATTAAAATATATCATTTTTTGTAGTTTGAAAAGCTGACGAGCTCAGAAGTACAACAAGCGCATCATCAAGTTCATAAGGAGGTAGATCGTTTTGGAATCTTTTATTTCATTTCAAAACTTAGAATGTATGACTGAAATGACAGTTTTATGTGGACTGAATACCTTGAGTGAATAAAAACAGGGCTGAGGCGTCCGTAAAAATTGTAAAATTTTTTGTTTTTAATTGACAGTACCTCGTTGTTCTTGTTCTCAATAATGCCTACAATACTTTTACAGTACTTTTCCTTACAGTGCTGATAAAGAAGTTTAGAAGGTTATTCAAACAGCTATTGTTTGCGTATCTTTTTTGCTGATTCCTCCATGCTACTGCTACAACAAATAATTTTTTTCAAAATAAATTTCTTAACTATGTTTTCAAATTTCACCTCTTTAACTTTTTTTAAACTTGAGGTACAATCTTTGCATCAATATCGGTGGAAAAAACGATTGGCCACTTTAAATTTTTTAACTTCAAACGTTTCCAGAGTTATCCACACTTGCCCGAACGTATTTAATTAAGACTTGGATATTTGAAACTTAGCAAGTCCAGCTTTTGCAGTCACGATGATATAGCAAAAACTTTATTTCACAGAAAACGTTCACAAAGTGGTGGAAACATGCAAAATATTTATGTTTTTATTTTTTCTAGCTTGCATCTTGTGTTTCCGAGATACAGTACCTCATCGATCTCTGTTCGCAAATTGCAGAAGGCCAGGATCCAAACATATCAGCTCTGCTAGGAATCAAAGGTATCGAATTTTATACATACCGTATTTCCTCTAATGAACGCCACCCTCTTATAAACGCCGCACCTTCAGCCAACCATTTGTTAAAGACGCCGCCCTCTGATAAACGCCGCCCTCTATTGAACGCCGCATCTTAAAAAGCGGCGTTTATTAGAAAACACACCAAACAAGAAGTAAGGAATCGTTTAAACGCTTGCTATTCGAAAGCCATATATTGACATTCCCTGACTCGACTTGACATTCTTTTTATCATTTTTTTGGTCATTTTTCATTTGAAAAACTTCTCATTTTGTATTGAACGCCGTCCTCTGATGAACGTCGCCCTCTATTGAATGCCGCATCCAAAATTTGGAGTTTGTAATAAACGCCGCGGCGATCTTTAGAGGAAATACGGTATACTAATAGTGCTAGTTTTGGCACATTTTGTTTTTTTAAGTAAAAAGTATTCCTCTTTTGTTTCAATTAAAATTTTTGTTTTATTTCAGTACTCAAAATTTTCTAAAAAGAAGCTCATAAGGAAGGGGTTTACAGATTTATCGACAAAAATTAACAGGATTTTGGGGGAAGGGGGCGCTTATCAAAAGCTGACATCACTTTCTATGTAAAGGTTAAAGCTAGTTTTAAATAGTTTTTACTTCAGTAAGAGGAGTGTGCAGTTTTATGAGCACTGACAATTGTACCGAGTTCCCTGTACTCGAGGTTAGACCCATGGGTTTAAAATCCTTAGTCTTTGTTTTGTTGACACCCTACTACCATCTGCCTTCTTTTCTTACCCAATACTCGTTATCTCCTCTTTTCGTCTGTTCAATCATTATCAAGTTGAGTCAGGGCTCCGCCTATGTCGAATTCTTTTTTTTTTACCCAATACTCGTTATCACTATATGTCCTCTTCTTGTCTGTTCAATCATTATCAAGTTGAGTCAGGGCTCCGCCTATGTCGAATTCTTTTTTTTTACCCAATACTCGTTATCACTATATGTCCTCTTCTTGTCTGTTCAATCATTATCAAGTTGAGTCAGGGCTCCGCCTATGTCGAATTGGTTTTTTTTTACCCAATACTCGTTATCACTATATGTCCTCTTCTTGTCTGTTCAATCATTATCAAGTTGAGTCAGGGCTCCGCCTATGTCGAATTGGTTTTTTTACTAAGGATATAACTGTCCGAGTCTGTGCTAGTTTTCGTAGTCTGGACGGGACTGTCAAAGCCATGAAAAATTAAAATAAGCTTAAAGAAAGAGGGGGTACGGGGTAAAACTTACCAAATGTTCACAAGGGTTGACGAGAGAGAAGAATGCGTCTAAAGTGGATAGAAAGTAGTTGAAATCAATTTTGGGTGTTTTCAGATGTCAATTTTCTCCCCTCAGGACAAGCCGAAGCCCCTGCTACAGAAGACCCTGGCCATCCTGCTAATCCATTTGGTATTGAAGCTGCAAAGGCCAAGTTGAAAAAGATCAGATTGCTAAGATCTGAAATCGATAAGCTCAGAACTTTTGTTTCAGATAAGTATGCCGAAGAAGTAGGAAATAACTGCATAACACAATAAATTTTGTTCTCCTTGTAAAAGTTACATTAAAATATGATAAATATTTGACGATACAGTGTAAATAGTTGCGTTCAGACATTTTCTCGCTGCATTTGCAGTTCGATATTTGTAGTTATATTGTCTAATTATTTATTGCTGTAAATTTGTTTGGAAAAAATGTCTTGATTTAGCTCTCTATAAGAGATAATGAATTTGCTTGATAAGATTTAGCGTTTAGATGATTGTGTATTATAGGTTAAAAATTGTAATTTTTTGATGCAACAGATGATATTCAGTATATTACTAAACATGTCTATGTGTCCATGTCCTTTCGCTATCCGGTCAATGATTTGACTGTTTTGTTGAGTGACCCTTTTAAGTCAATGTAAAGCTTTCCGTGTCTTAATAATTGTTCAAAGAGATCTCTTACAAAAAAACACTAAAATCACGGTTGTAGTTAGTAGCAAATGTTGTCGGCTAATGAAAATAATTAAATTGTTCTTCCGAGACTCGATCAAAGACCGCCAGAAAAGTTGAATACGTAGCAAAAGTTTCTTCATTCTGCTGCATAAGTCTCGCATTAAAAAATTAAGGGTTTCTGCCAGTTTCCTACAGCCCTCTGCAACACGCACCCCTCTCCTCCACCATCTAGCCACTTGGCCATTTTGCAATATTTAAAATGTAGCAGTTCATTTTAGACATTATCAAAGTGTAGCACTATTTATAATTTCGATGAAAGGAATCATTTGCAGCTAATCCTAAAAATCAGAAGTTTCATGTTCCAATGTTTAAAAGAAATTAAATAACCACTACAATTGGCATATTTTCAAAAAATATGATTAGAAGAGACATTGTTAATAATTATAGCCCAAGTACTTTAAAAGAATTTGACAAACATTGATCGATTTTTTTCTTCTTTGCTAAAGTTTCTCTTGATTCTCGATTTCTTATGAACAAATTGCATGGTCATATTAGGCATTGAGTCTCAATAGTTTTAGAGAGGTTGTGCTTCTATTTCACTTAAAGAAAGTTCAATTCACTTATGGAATTAAAATGTCATTTTATCTCAATACAAGGTTGCAATTAATTGCGCAAATTATATATAAGAAATGAATTAAAATTAAGATGAAACGAGAAAATGGGCAGAAGAAATTTTTTTGGCAGTGAGGTAGCACACTATCAGTTAAAAAACGAAAATGGAAGAGTGGGGAACCGCAGCAGCCCCTTGTTAATGGAAATAGAAAAAACCCTGGTGTAATCTAGCAAAACGATGATGTTTATCGCTGAAAATCAAGAAGATGGTGCTATGGGAGCTGTTGATCAAGTTTTATTTGCTCAAATAGAAAAATTTGATGAATACAATTAACGCTAGAACAGTGGAGGGTGTCGCGGAGGGGTGGCGGCCCAGGTTGGCTCAGTCCCCAGGTTAAAATTCAGAAAGATTCTTGGGGTGTAATCGTGAAATTTAATTTCCAATACTGTGTCGTGAAGGGAAAGCTCAGAGGGGCTCAAGCCCCCTTATTAAAATTCAGAGAGATCCTGGAGGCGTGATCTTTTAAGTATAGTTTCCCGTGCAGTGAAGGCGGATTTGCACTTATATTACGCGCAGGGTCGAAACTACTGGGGGGTATGGGGGGTGCTGCACCCCCCAATCTTCAAAAAAGCAGATTTTGTCGGGCAAATTTATGGCGCACTTTTATTGCTACTTTTTGCCCTAGGTTGGTTTTTTAATTCATGGTCTTTTCCCCCATCTTTTTCTCAATCTCCTCCCAGTTGGGAAAACAAAACAGAAACGAGGCAAGGAACAGCAACATATATACATTTCTGTCTTTCGTCCGTCCACTGATCAGCGCTTTCGTCTGGAGCTCAACGCGCACATGTTTATCTTCGCCTCGAGATGAAGTCTGAAGTATTGATCGACAGCAAAAGTATAGACAGAAAGTAAAGTGTGTTTGATGCGAGAAGGAAATGAACACTGTGTATACCCCTCCCCCCTACTTTTTGCAAAACAAGTGAGCTTTTTTCAAAATCTTTTGTTGTGATTTCTAAATTTTCTCTTGAAAAGCCCCCCCCCCCCCCCCCAACGTTCCATCCTGCCTCGGAGCCCATAGAACACTGACAGTTTTAGAAGCATCATGAATCAAAGCATGAAGGATATACCATCTCGGAATACGTGGTTGAGAAAATCAATCAATATTTTCTTTTCCAAGTGTATGAAACTTTCATTCATGAAATCAAACATGTTTTAGAAATTTAGGTCAGGACATTTGAAGAAGACATCATTTGGGTTTTTAAACATTTCATAACATCAACAGGAACATAATAAAACTATTTACAATAAACATGATCAAACGTGAACACCTTTTCATTACAACGTGGCGTGAACAACTGACTAATGCAACTTCGAGGTCTAGGAACGAGTGAAGGATTAACCGCGTGCTGCTCCTTCACAACAATACATCCATAAGTAGTTATGCCCCAAAATTCTCTTAAGGTTTTACACTTACGGTTCGAAAGTATTGCACCATTCGCTAGAAAATGGTCATACAGACGCCAAAGTTTTTTAACTAAAAAAATTTGAATAACCATAACAAGTAACAGAAAGTTTTAATCAGTTCAAGCGGGAAGTAATATAAAATTTATCAAGAAATTGTAGTTAAGATATGAATTGCAAAAAATCTTTCGAGTTTATTCTATTTCTGAACAATATCCATGATTACGAAAACATGAAAATTGAGCTTTGATGATAGGTATACCTGTAAAATACCTCCAATAAAAGCTTTTCTTTGCTTGAGGGATTTTGTTATGGTGAATTTAGATATACGTACTTTGTGCTTGGGTGTCTAAAAATATTGAAATTGCTTCCGGAGCAACCGAAAATTGAAAATGAAACTCAGAGAATGCAACTGAAGCTCTTTTTTGTTGGAACATTGTAATCTGCGTAGCTGTTTCTAAATTCAGAAATTTCCAAGCTGTGTTTTGGTGTTCCACTTTGATAAAATTGAGACCCTACTTCAATCTCTTTTTTGAATTGCTCTCTTAATAGCTAGGTAATTTAGAAAGTGAAGACTTTCTTTTTATAGAAAATAAAGGCCTTACAAATGCTTGCTTTTCGGAAACAAATGTTTATAGCCAAATGTTCGGAAACAAAATGAAGTTCATGTAGGACACGCCCTTTCATCAAGCATGCCACGCCCTTTCGTCGGGCAACTAAGCTTCATACCCCCCTAATAAAAATAGTGAAGTTTCGCCCCTGATTACGCGTGATTGCGTGATTCAGCATATACAACTGGCACGCCCTAGCAAGTGTCCTGCTTCCTTTCATTTAAACAGTTGCATTTTTCAGTTCGTTTTGATACTTGTATGCTAATAAAAGCTGATGTTTGCAATGCAAAGCTATTAAAAAATGGACTTTCTAATATGTTTCAAAATTATCTTAGAAGCTTAAAAATATTGTATTGCATATTTTCTTATAGACTTGATAGGTTTTCTTATAAGAATTCATTTTAGCTAGTTTTGATTTGTAATAGCTTTTTGTCATGACATATAAAATCTTGCTATAGAACTGAAGGCTGTGAAGAGAGAAATCTTCAGTAAGAGTTTGATACAGTGACAGTGATAAGGTCATTTTCTCTACACTGACTTCTTTCTGTTATCTTTCACATTAGGATGAACTCCTTGTATATACCACTGTGTTTCTTAAGTTTAGTTGCTTTCAAATAACAGAAAGCAATATAAGTCTACAAGAAAATAACTTTCTTCTTGACTTAGCACTACATTTATGCATCCCTTGAGACTTCAATTTAATTAATAACACAGCTATCAAAATGTCTTCCAGCTCCTCTATGCAACAAATAGGTTTTGTAAAGTTTGCTACATACTTGACAAGACTGAAATATTGCAAGATGCTCGAAGTTATTTGTGAATTTGGATTTTTATCTAAACTGCAAAGCAAATTATGATGAACCTTTGGGTCAGTTAAGCATATTGACTGAAACTGTAAACATCAATAGTATTAGATTAGAGACAAAGACTGAAATAATCTGCCCAATAATTTAAGTTTTTAACAGATTTCTACTTTGTTACACATAAGTATGCTAGACAATAGTGGAAATGAGCTGAAATTATAAGAATAATCCATTGAAAGCTTCTGAAATGGCTCTTTGACATGCAATTGATTCTGTGTATCCTGCAGCTTTTTCAGGAGCTGTTGCAGGACGAACATTCTTTGAGTACCCTTTTCCTTGAATATCTTCACTGCTAGGAACATCAGGGCCACAAACATTTATACTTAAAGGTTCATATTTGTATAATGGTACTTCCTTGATGGGTAGTTTCGAAGTTCCAGTATTAGATGACTTGGATTTCCCTTGGAAAAACATGGACTTTTTCTCTTCATCTTTCTTTATTTGAAGCTTTGTCATGTGATGTCTTGCCAATACTTCATCAGCTGAAGCATTTGCATGGATTAGATCATCAATTAAAGCATCTTTTTCCTTATTTTTGGCTTTCTTCTCATGTTCTTCCTTTAACTCAAATTTCTTTCTCCTTTCTTCAGCTTCCTTTTCTTCAACCTCAAGCTGTAGTTTTACTCTTTCAGACTCCTGGCTTAATTTTGAATTTATTTTTCTAATGACAGCTTCATTTTCTTTTTTGTATTTTTCAACTTTCTTTTTAGTTGACTCCACATCTATTTTATTTACTAAATTAAAAATTATAACTTCAATTTCTTCAAGATAGTCATTATATGCTCTTAGCGGATCTTCATTCTCCAAGAAATCTTCTTCCCTCTTGTTAAAAACTTTGACAATTTTCTTTCTTACATCTATCTCCCTTTCCACGAATGAATCCTCAAACTGTTGGATTCGGAAATCACTTCTCCTCAGTGGGGTGTTGCATTCTGGACAAGCTGCTGACGGCCTTGTAAAAAGCACATCCACGCATGTTTGGCAAAGCTTATGACCACATACATTTACCAGCAGCTTCAGGTTTGGATTTTGATAAGAGGTAGTCTTGCACCTAGGACATACTTGTTCCGCCATTACAATTGTTCTATTGCCGGAGCCTCGTTTGAAGTTTCAAATGCACATGAAGTTTAAGATGGCGGACAGACACGAGGAGTTGCTGGACCAAGCGAGAAAGACTTCGGCGTATTTTTCATCACTTATCGAATTGATACCATTGAAGCATTACTTGCCAGATGATGAAAACATCGATGGCTCAGTCAAAACCAATTTGGACGTATCTGGAAAAGCGGCTAGGGAAGCTAAAAAGGCCCTAGCGAAGAAGGCCAAAATGCTAAAACTAGATCCTGGAAAGCAGAGAAGTATTGCTGACCTGCAAAAGGAAATCGAGGAAAAAGAGAAGGAAATGCACTCTAGTCATGGTGATGATGCCAAATTAGTCACTAGTGGTATAAAACCAATAAAAGTTAGTGAAATTCAAAGTGTCCCTTTAGAAGATTTAAGAAAGAAACTAGAGGATAAAATTCAGGAATTGAGAGGGAAACGCAAAATCAAAGAATCAGGTAATGCAGACAGGGTAAAGAAAAGAAAAGTAGACAAATTGGCCAGAAAAGAAAAACTGAAGAAAGAAGCAATCAATTCAAATGTTATGAAAAGCAATGTTGAAAATGAAAGGAAGGTAACACAGATTTTGAATGACAAGAAGGAAGTTGTTTTTAGTAAATTTGACTTTGCAGAGACATCTGCAAAAAAGAAAAACTCAAAGAAAAAGGACATAAAAACTTTGCTTAAAAAGGCTGAAAAACGGAAAGCTAATCTAGAAAGTATTGAAACAGAAGATAAAGAAAAAGCAACTGAACTGAAATCAAAAATTAAATGGGACAAAGCATTAAAGCAAGCTGAAGGTATAAAAGTAAAAGATGACCCAAAACTTTTATCAAAAACATTGAAGAAGAAGCAGAAATTGAAGGAAGCAAGCAAAAAAAAATGGGATGAGAGAATACAGACACAAAAGAAGGTTAAAGAAGATAAACAAAAGTCAAGAAAACAGCACCTGTTAGAAAGAAGGGAGAGTAAAGGCACCAAAGGAGGGAAGAACAAAAAAACGAATAAAAAGGTGAAAAAGCACAAGCCAGGATTTTAGACATGTCTTCTTTCTTTTTTGTTCTTCAATTAACATCTTAAATTAAAATTTTACTTTTTTCCTTAAAAGACGTGCATATGATAATTAATTTGTAATCAAAACCAAAATAGGTAAGCTGTCCTTTTAGCATCTTAAGTAAAGAAGATATGTTTTACAAAATTTGAATTTTACTTTAAATTGTACTTTCTATCTATCTATGTGATGGAATTTGTGGAAAGTATTGAAAGAGTATGAAGAAGATTGATAAAACTGTTAGGACATTATGATGTTTATAAATGTCTCAGTAACATACAATACTTGCCAAAAATAATTGGAACACCTTCTCATCACAGCATGCAAATAAACAAAGCAAGTCCAAATCTACCTTACCAAAATATCACTGCTGCTTCAAAAATGTTGACCCCTCCCCCAGTAGAATGTTGATTTATTTTCTCGATACTTTTGTACAGCTTTCAGTGAAAAAACTTTTATCTTCAGCATCAAAACAGCCAAATTGAACAGGTAGGGGGGAATTTTTGAAAAAAGCTTTAGCTTTGTGCAAGTGTTCAAAAAGTTTTGGCATGGATTGTAGATTTTAATATGTTTTAATACTCCTTTGCCTTCATACTTGATAAGTCGCTATTGATTTTATGCTTGAAAAACAATTTGAAAACTCTCTAGACACATAGAATGCTTCTGAACTCAAATTTGCCATAATACATCTACACCAGTTAAAGATAAAAGTTTCAAACCAAAGCTGTCTTTGTTATTCTAGTGCATTTTGTAGCTTTTTTTCTAATCTTCTTCTTGGTAGTACCTTCATCAATGTACTCTCAAATCTTGAAGAACTGAACAACTTCTCCATCTTGCTTCTAATTTTTTATGGATACAGTCTGAAGGATACAATTCCACCAAATACATTTCAGGGCTTCAATTCTGTATGCCCAATTCTCATGGGCACCCCACTCAGGCAATCCTGCATCCATGATCATGCTAATGTAAAAATACAAGATCAAGCTTATTTCACAATCTGCCATCACTGTAAGGTACTCATTGCAATGGTAAAGTATATGAGGGCACCAACATCGAATAAATAGTGTTGGGTGTCGCCATAGAAGGACTTGGACTGAGGGCTAAGGGGAGGCGTGGGTTGACTTATTTCTGTATGAGGGGATCTAGATGGTGTACAAAGTTTTTCCTCCAAAAGCTTCAATTCTAAGAAATAGAAAAAGATAGAAAGCAATTCGTTGAATAATTCTTTTCCCTTAAATAAACATAATATGCCACAAAAACATATTGATGTAAACATATTCATAACATATTTATAACAAATTAATGCTGATGCAAGAACATGTTTCGGATTTATGGCCTTCATCTTGAATCATCACTATCAGGGATGTAAACAAATGGCTAATTTTTTTTTGGGGGGGGGGGGGGGCTGGTCGTGAAAGGTGGAAAATTCCAACTTTACCTGATGAATTTTTTCTTTCGACCTGTTAATCTTCTGTACCTACTAAATTGAGTTTTTAGAAATAGCCTTATGGCTTATTCTGGATTTCTAGGTTCTATATAATTACCAACATTCTACTTAATTAGTCTTAAGCATAAAAGCACTAAAGGAGATAAAGGAAATCTCTAACTCTTGATTAACTTAAAACGTACATATAATCAGCTTTTCCTAAGATGTAAAGCAATATCAAAGATATGATACCAGTCTAGATCTTGGATATGTTTAATGATAAAAAGTAATATTCTTTCAAGTCAATTATCAGCAATTTTGTTCTTTTTCTGCATTGCCCTTCTTAAAGCTATTTGCTGCAGATCAGTTTTATATAAAATATCTTTTCACAATATAGAAGCATCAAAGAATTTACCATTTCATCTTTTGTTCTTGATCGAAGGAAAATTTTTACAATTTTCAAAGGGCTAAATGTCCTTTGCTTTTTGGAACTAAAAAGGTGATCTCAGGGCAAGTACATATGCCCGATTCGTAAGATAAAACACTCGTCTTTGATCAAATACTTCTGCTGCCGCTTCTTTGATCAATGTTTTGTGGCTTCGCATCAGCTTTATCATAGCAATTTATGATAAGATTTAAGAAGGTCTATAAAGTGCAGGGGGAGCCTAGCCTACACCCGTTAAGAAGCGTTGAAAATTTCTAGCAACGAAAGATTTTTAATGTTTTCAATTGAATTGGCTACCCGTTGTTTCTTAAAAAATCCCCACTTTCAATTGTTCTGATCAATAGATACAGGGAATGATTTTTCAAAACTTCAGGCTCAATCAATACTGACGGTAAAATTTAAACTTCTTATCCAGAAATTCACCTTGCCTGTTTAATATAATCTTATTCAACTTAACCCCTGTCAAAAAGGAAACAAACGATGCAATGGTGCAATATGAGATCCAGTGGAGACAGGGCTTCACAATTGAAAACGATTAGAAGATGTGCCTGCTCCAGAGTTTCAATTTTAATAAGGTCTAACATTTTTACATTGAAAGTCCCAAAATCCTAAGCTAAAAAGTTCACATATTTGGTCATAATAGTTAGAAAAAATTCCAAGTGAACTTTTAAGTTTTCCAACTACAATTGAATTTTCCAACCTTTGGGGGGGCGTCACGCCCCCACGCCCCCTATTATTTACGTGCCTGATCACTATACATCGTTCTGATAATCGACATATTGCCATTAAAAAGGGGAATACAGTCATCGACTAATCCATAGACTAATCCAACTAGTTTCCAAATCCTGGTTTTTACAAATAATGTCCTAAATCATTGAACAAGGTACCACCTCCTTTCGTCTGACATCTTGAAAACTGTATTCAGAAAAATTTCCAGCCCAGGGGAACTCTAACGTACCTCTTTTGCCCTAAATTAATATTTTGAAAATGTGGCTTTTCGTTTACTTTGCAAAGAAAACCACTAAAAGTTGAGATATTTTCAACGTAACAAACGCGTTTCTGTCGACACAGAAAAATGAAGAGATCGAAAAGTAGTTAATCGAAAGAGGAGATAATAATAAAGGGAATAAGACTAGGAGTTTCTCAGATCGTTCTTTTTCCAGGCGGTGTGCAAGTATGATGTAGTGTAGTAAATTTGTGATGCTAGTTCCCACACCTTAGGGATCATTTTGGTATCATGCAGTGTTTGCCTGAAAGTTTTTTGTGTGAAATTTTCGAAATGCGTTTGGAATTTTTTTGTCCGATTTTTCGAAATGCGCCTGGAAGTTTTTTGTCCGAAGTCAGAAGTGTAGCCAGGGTGGTACTGGTAAGATTGGGGGGCGGACAGAGCAGTGGTGTAGCGCTATCGAAGTAGCAAGGGGGCTCTAGCACAAAATGTAGTGAAAACAATAGCAAAAGTAGAAAATTGCCAATTTTCGGCATTAACAAATGGGGCTTCCCTTCCCCTCACTTCGCTACTGTCCGAAGTTGTTTAGCCGAAAATTTTTCGTCCGGAAGTTTTCGATTTTCATCCAGCCTCTTTGTGGTGAGCGATGACCAATGCAGATTCAAAATGGCGGAGCAAGCCGGGTTCTAGAGGGTTTCGGCTCGCTTTTAGTCAGCACTGACAGACCCATCTTATACAACGATTTGTGGAATTCAAGTTCGTTTCTCACAAAGACCTCAGTTTTTTCAGTTGTTAGGTGTTCAAGAATGTCAATGTATGACAAACTGGCTTGAAAATTTACAGTTACTTCATCTGCTGCTCTAATCGAGCAGACGCCTGGCCAAGCGAAATTGGAAGTATAATGCACTGAAATGGCACTTCGTTTGATCGATTTCACTAGAAAAGCGTCATCGAAACGCCTTTTATTTGAGAGGAAGATTTTGACAAGCAATCACTTCAGCGCTGTAGCTGCTTTCAATGGATGTGGTTGTTTAGACGTCAAAAAACGGTCCAACTTGAAGCATGATTTTAGAAATGACTTTATTTTCACGCGGCTTAAAAGTATCGATGCAAAAACAAATGGTCTCGGAGTACCAGTTAGTAAAACGCAGGTGAAATATGTTGGTTGATTGATTTTTTATTCGAATAACCAGGGAATTTGTGTAATCAAACATCAATTATCCAAAATTTCCTGGCTCTGTGAATCTCAGCACACCCAAGAAATTTCTAGAATAATTTCCTAGTGATGTAAATAGAATTTTTGAAAATAACATGAAGTTCTAACATTACTAAGTGATTTCTTTCCACAGGAGCAACTCTCTGATGCAGAGAAAAGGCTTTTACATAGCAATCCTGCTGGTATTACTAACTCAACAATGAAGAACCAACTAAATGCACTACCAATCATCAAAACAATGGTTGGATATGTTTGGCCATCTGACAAGCCAGCTTTAAAAGTTAGAGTTGTAGCTGCACTGTCTCTTTTACTTGGTGCAAAGGTATGTCACAATATTTTAAAGAAAGGTTTTTTCCATGCAAGGGTGTCTAGCTAATTCAATTAATGTACACACACATTCAATAAATGTATAAATGCACTCCATACCAGAGTGTTGTCCTCTAGCAGCTTTATATTGGGCTCCTTGAATTCTTGATATTAATTGTTTTGATTTTGGTAATTAAAATGATATCTTATAAGAATTTTGGCTGGGCTGATAGGGGATGCTTCTAATGGGAGAGGTATTGCCAAAAAATCGTGGTTTTACAGGTATTTCTAGAAACCACAAACATTTGGAATCTACCCGCTTAAAAAATCATCCTGGCAAGTGTGAGTAAACCAGTATGGCAAGGATTTTTGTGGTCTACTGTTTTCAAGTTGCAGCAAATTGTTTTCATATGACTAAGTGCAATAATCTTGCAAATTTTTTGTTTGTTTTGATGTAGCAGCAATGACATCAAACTAAAACAATGGAAATTATTGAGCATTGATTGCAATGACATTGAGCATGAAAATTAGAATAACAACCTAGAACTGTCCTATTCTTTGCACAACAAGCATCAAAACCAAAACCAGATGATTGAATTGTCTCAATGCAAGAAACATTCATTGTCTGAGTAGTTGCAATTCACAGATCTGAAAAGTTGAATTTCTTGTTTTGTGAGAAGGCTTGAAGATTCCTTCACTGATTAGCTTCTAAAGGAAGTTAGAATAAATTGCCAACAGAGACATTTGTGTTGCCTGACATCCCTTGCCATACTGGTATGGAGTTTCACGCAAAGCCACATTCAAGGTCCCCTTTTATTTTGGTATTTTAAATCTTTCCTCATCAAAGCAAAAAATCCTGACTTATGTAGGCAGAAAGTGCTTGCTTTGTCTCTTGGAAGCTTCAACTAGGTGCAAAGCAAGCTTTTGCCTACTTTTAATAAGCTTCTGGATATAAAATGCTGTTCTCAATTTTTAGTGCTATTTTGAAATTTTACAATGCCATTTTTTTGATTTTATGCTTGTTTATATTTGCTTTTTCTTAATTTGAAGTGTCTATTTTAGCTGCTGAATGTCCAAGTACCATTTTTATTCAAATATGCTGTTGATTACCTCAACAATGCACCTCTTGTCATATCTGATGCAGAGACTGCAGCTGTTAGCATGGCCACCATCTTGCTTCTTGGTTGTAAGTTCTTATTTATAGTCAATCCGGGTAAAAAATACGCACGTGTCTCTGCGGGGAAAAAATTACGCACCACCTTTTCAGCCACGCCCAATCACTTATACCGTTTTGCTTGTGGTTCCCATATAGCCTAGAGAAGGCCTGTCAATTTGACCTGCTTTTCCCTTTTGTGAGGATTCTTGATTTAGAATAAAGCGGAATTGAATGTTTACCTTGTAAATTGGCCCAATATAATGTTTTGTCGGAAATCATCGAACTTTCTTATTGTCGGGTCAGTAACTGTCAAGCCCACAAAGTCAAGTGTTCTCAGTTGTTCTAAGGGATTAACCTTTTGACCTATGATAATTACATTTGCTTGCTATCTTTTGTTTTGTCTACATGGCATGCGTATTTTTTGGACACACAATTTTTGAGCACATGGGGAAAAATTACGCACTCCTGATTTTGATTGATGTTGGTATGGGACCTATAGAGATATGTAAATATGAGTCACAGAGGCACAAATTATCATGAGATATTACATAAGCTTATATTAATGGGAGTTTACAATGTATTTTTGGCACTTAAGTCATAGCCTCGCTTTCATATGCCAAAGTTTTTAATAGCATGCTTTTCAACTTTAAAATCACTTAGAAGCTGTTCAAAACTATTGCTTAACATCGTTACATGGAAAATCAAGTATTATATGAATGTTCTTCATAAACAAGCCTCTAGGATTCATTCTTTTATGTGTGCGTATTTGTTCCCCACCTATCCGCATTTTTTACCCCATTTGATGGGGGAAAAATTTCGCATTAATTTTCTTTAATTATAAGAAGGTTAATTGGATTAGCAAGACAACAAAGGTTTGGTTAACAAGGTATTACCATTCAAGTTCGAAAAATAAAAGAATGTTGACAAGATATCTTTTGAATATTTTTCTGGAGCAAACTTTGTGCAAAATGCGTATTTTTTCCCCCAACTTATATAAAATTTGTTGAAAGTGCTGTCATAGAATAACTGCCTTTATAGCAGCATTTATGTGACCTAAGTAAGAATTTAAGGCAGCCAAACGGTCAAAAAATTTCTAAGCTGCTAAATTGTTAAATTTTGGTTTTACTTCAAGCTTTATACTTGAAATTGTCATGTTAGAATAGTATTCATTTGGTATGGTATTAATAGCAACAATTGAAACCAAAACTCTGATTTTCAGTCCTGATGTAAAACCACCCTAGGCTCTTGACATCTTACTCAGTCAGCATTTCATTTGTGGCTATATTTATTACCTCATTAGGTTGAAATATACAGCAATGTACTCTGTTCTTTAAACAGGAAATTCCCCTTTTCTGTTTTTGTTGGTTGCTTTTAATCTCTATTCTTTTATTCTCTTGCACTTCCAGTTTGGTCTCTGATTTGTCACAAATTACAAGTTACGAATTCATAATTCCTCACCCCTTTACAGATGGCACAGCAAGAGCAGGATCATCTTTATTCAATGAACTAAGGAATGCTGTCTTTGCTAAGGTCGCCCAGCACTCAATTCGAAAAATGGCAATGACTACTTTTTTACATCTACATTCATTGGATTTGAGCTATCATTTAAGTAGAAAGACTGGGATGCTTTCAAAGGCCATTGACAGAGGAACAAGGTATGAATTTTGCATTTTGTTGCTCTTTTACCATGTCCACTTGTCCAATCAGGTTTTTAAAATTTAATAACAGGCTGTATTGTTTCTTTGGAATATGTCTTTTTCTTTAGATATTTCTGACCTTGCGAATGACGTTTTAACTGTGTAGTAGTGGTTGTCTGCATTTGCAAATAACCCTGGCCTGGTATTAAACCATTATGACAGCTTATATTTATTTTTTTCAGGGGTATCAGCTTCTTCCTCAGTGCCCTTGTGTTCAACATTGCACCAACAATCTTTGAAGTCAGCCTTGTCAGTGGAATATTGGTAAGAAGGCATTTGTTATTAATTAGGCTTTAAAGTTTTACATTCCCTGTTCTCAGAGACAGTAGGAAAACTATGATTAGATATGATTGGATCAAGAAACAAAGGATGTTTAATGGTGAAATGTGATTGGGATATTTAAGCATTGTTGCTGTTGTTATTAGCACACCTTTGTACACTGTGAAGTCTTCCTCTTTTTAGCTAGCTTTAAGGGTTTCCCTTCATTGAAATTATGCATGGTATTTTCAGTTTTGTTGAATATCTGTTCGTCATGCTACAATACACTTTCAAGGAGGGCAAACCTTAACTTGCGTGTTACTATTTCTCATCTGGTTGTTTTATTAATATGTTTCATAGTTACTGTTATTATGATACGCTGAACCATAAGCGACAACTATTGGGCATAGGATATTGTATCCAGTGCCCCTGTTTGCACATGTGGCTAGTAGCACAGGATTTGTTGTAAAGAAATATTGAAAAAATGTTTTTGAAGGTATTTGACTGTATAAACATTCTTGAAGTGGACAAAATGAACAAAGTCTAGGGATAAGATGCTCAATACTTTGACAAGCGAGAATGTTTTTAGAAATAATGAAATGCTTGTGCCTACTATCTGATTCATTTTAGTTATTATCAACTATTTTGACAGACTGACAAAGTTTTTCTTGCTCTAGGCTTGGAAATGTGGCTTCCCTTTTGCAGTCACTAGCATCAGTTGCATTGCAGCATACGCTGCATTTACACTATTGTTCACCCAATGGAGGCAAGCATTTTGAATTCTAGTATAAGATACCTTTATCTTCGTTTTGTATTGTGCTGTGTTGTTCTGTATTGTGTATTTATAGTGCATTTATAGTGTGCACAAAGTTTTGGAATATTTGTTTTTATTGTGATAAAAAAAACTTCGTTTTCTCATCTTTTTATATTCTTTTTGCTTGAAAAAGCTTAAAATTCACTTTTTGCATTTATCCCTTTTTGCAATCAAAAAATTTTAGTTTGCTTTAGAACTAAGTTAGTATCTCCTTCCTTTATGAAAAATTATTGTTCATCAAAAACTACTTAAACTGTCGTATCTCAGTGAAATATCAATGTTTCTAAGCCTTGATTTTTAGAATATTTCAGCTCCGTGTTCAATAATTATGGCTTATGTTTGTTAAAAATTAACTCTTTTGTTTCTAAAAGTTGTGAATGAATCCACCCTTTTTTAGAACAAAGTTTCGTATTCAAATGAACAAAGCTGATAACGAGGCTGGAACAAAGGCAATCGACTCACTGATTAACTACGAAACAGTCAAGGTAAAATGTAAGGAGAAAACGAACTCCTTCTGTCCAAATTTTAAGAAAAAGCCGTTATTGTGTTGGAATCTGGTTTTGATTGGAGCTCTGGTTTGCACAATTTCATTTGTTGTACAAGGTTAAGATAAAATGTGATTTTTTTGAAGCTTATTTAAAAATTCGAAAATTCTTTTTTTTTCACTTAGTATTTCAACAACGAATCTTTCGAAGCTGCTCAATATGGCAAATTGCTAAAGAATTACAATGAAGCCTCTTTGAAGACAACCACAAGTTTGGCTGCGCTCAATTTTGGTCAAAATGTCATTTTTTCGACAGCATTGACGGGGATCATGCTTCTCGCAAGCCAAGGCATTATGAAAGGTGTTTTTATAATAAAATTTGCACCTGAGTAAACAAAGATTCTCTCTCCTCGATAGCAAACAAAATGTTGATCAGTCAGTTCAAATAAATCCATTTTGGCACCCTCAGTCATTCGGTTATGTAGTGTGGATGAAATTCTTACCTTATTAATAACGTCGCGTGTCATTTATGATTTATATCCACTTTTGAAAAAAAGTCTGAATCAAAGTTTTGTTCTAAATGACTGTATTTGTCTGTTTGCTTCTATCGTGAATGGGGACATCGTAAGCATTTGGTAATTGGAGGGGAACAGAACACAGTTTTTTTGAAAAAGAGCACTTTGTTGTTGTTGTTAAAGTTGTTAAATGGGTGCTCCTAAGAAAGAGGCATTTTCCATTTTGTTAGGGACACATGATCATGCTTCTCCCCGATTTGGACGTCCCTGGTCGTGGAGCGCCGTAATGTGGTTTATATCAAGTGTATGATGCGCAAGTGCTTGATTTAAAGTTCTTTTGCCAATTTAGGGACAATGACTGTGGGTGATTTGGTGATGGTGAATGGACTTCTGTTCCAGCTGTCAGTACCACTGAATTTCTTAGGCTCTGTTTATCGTGATCTGAGACAGGCATTAGTCGATATGCAGACTATGTTCGATCTCTTGAGCATCAAAAGCGCAATCAAGGTAACTCTTATTATGGCACGTCATTTGGTTTTTTTTGCACCATAATTTTTGCAGTAATCAAAAACTAATATTTTCATTTAACGATCTTCAAACTAGGCGAAAAACACGATTGAAAATTTTTATCAGTAGTCTTGTTGGGTGGGGATAGAAATTTCTTGAGAAGGATATGAAACAATTTATTTGAAATTATTTTGATCCTTTTTGACTTTCTATGTTACTTCCTCGCACTTTTCTTAATCGTTTTCATATCATTTCTAGTTCTTAAGGTTTCTTAGTAAATAAATTGCGCTAATGTCTGTTTTTATCATTCCAGGTAAAAGAAAACTCGTTTCCTTTGGTTCTTGACCCAAAACCTGTGAATCCCCTTGTGGTTTTTGACAACGTTAAGTTTGGTTATTTACCAGATCGAAAAATTTTGAATGGTATGAATCTTGAGATCAGGGGTGGCTGTAAAACTGCTATTGTTGGCGGGAGTGGCTCTGGGTAAGTTCACATTTTGTCTATTCCAGATATCTTGCAGCCAATTTGGATTTTCAGCGTTACGCTATTTGAATAGGAATTTGAAAACTGCCTACAAAAAGTGGTATTTGACTGTTATCCACTGTGATACAGGCTGTTGACTATATTGAAGATAGACAGGATTTTTCCATTTATATGCGCAATTGCCTTGAAAATGAGCCGCTGAAGTCTATGACGTTTTTTATCCGTGACCTCTTTGGTTCTGGCGTCGTACCGTTATTAGAATTCAAACTGGACTGAATAGGCCTAGACAAGTGACCCAGTTCTGATCTGAAGCATTGTCAAGGTGGGGCGTAGTCGGTTACAGCCATTTATCTCCATTCCACTAGGACTCCTCATCTCAAGAAAATGGTCTGTATTGGGCTAAGAAAAAAAATATTTTTTTTATATTCATGAATTGGTATTTTGCTTTTCTCCCACGCTCTCGCGCCCTATCTTAGCGATTAAAATATCAAACTGTAGAGCCGAATATTCGTTTCATAATTAACTAAAATGTTTTACTGTTTTGCGTTTTGTTTGCAATGCAAACTAAAGTTTGGTTGACCCTCGTTGAAAGTTCAAGAAAGCATTGAAGAATAAAATGAACTGTTTGAAGCACAAAATTTTCCAGTCTAAATACACTGTTTTTCATAGAATAATTGTGGTAAAATTTTTTGAAACATCGCATCTCTATCAGGCACCGCGGTGCAGCGGTGGCTGGGGGGGCTTTAGCCAACTATTAAGTGTCAAGCTACCAGAAAAGCATCTTTTTATACGGTTTTAGCCCCCCCCCACTTTTTTTAGACCCCCACTTTTCTCAACGCTCCGCGGTACCTGTCTATCTGATTTTGCCGATCAGTTTACAGGAGAAGTCCATTGTAACATATTGTAAAGGAGGAAGATTTTATAGCAAAGCAAGAACATTGGATTAGCAATAGAAATTCAACTTTTCTTAGCAAAAATCGTGTACTTTTGATTCACCGTCAGACAAAGTCCGAAGGTCAACTAGCAACCTCGACATATAAACAAATTTCTTTTTTAAAGAAACTTAGGTTTTAAGGGAGTCGAAATATTGTGTTTTCACTACTTTGTGTAAAACGATTGTGAATTTGTCTGTATTCTTCCATATAACTCGATATTTGCTTCTACCTCTAGTGTGAGAAAATACTTAGCAAGGCTAAAAAGGTTAAAACCAAATTTCTTGAAGTTGAAGACTAGCGTCCTGTGTATTTTTAATTGATATCTTTACGTAATATCTTTATGTATTATGTTAACATATGTGACTCAAGATATTTTTTTTACCCTTTATCCTGTACATTTTTAGAGCTTCAATTAGTGGCATGTTATCTCTGATCGTTGGCATTTTGCTTCATATTGCTTTTCAATAGAAAATCTACGATTGTGAGACTATTGTACCGATTTTACGATCCTGATGAAGGGAGAATATTGATTGCTGGAAATGACATCAGAGATGTTACCCTGGAAAGCCTTCGCAAGAATATTGGCATTGTCCCACAGGTACCCATACCAACGCATCTGTCAATTAAAGTAATAGAACCAACCTGATATACGATCCAATACCCTATTCTCTCTTGCAAGAGTTCCCGCTGTGGGTTTATTGATTAACCACCCCCCATTTTAATGGAGGATTAGTAGACAGGCGGGAATATTGGAGAAGGTGGGAATACAAGAGAGAATACGGTATGTCCTACTAATTCGGGATGTCCAAGTCAAACTCAAATTACTTCTGACTTGGGTCTAAAATAAGTTTCGGGTATGTGGCTTTGTTTTACTTTAGTTCTACAAATATTTACGATAATTGTGGGGTCTGCCTAATAACAGCTTGCGATATTCTGGGTCTACCACACACAGTGGAATCCTGATATAACGAACTCTGAAGGGAACCAGAAAATAGTTCGTTATATCCGGGATTTGTTATATCGGGATTCCACTGTATCTGGTCGGGATTTGCGTGAATTTTTCTGGGATTACGTATTTTGGGTGTGACATGGACACATAGTACCTATATGTTACTCTTTTCTTGTGGTTTCTATTGCCACACCCCTTTAACTTTCGGAAAATCAGTATTCTGCACGTCTGTGAAACAAGGAAACCTTGACTGATATCTTAAATTTTTCCAATGGTGTATCTACGAGAGTGACACATTTATTTATCTGTATCCTATCTAGTTAAGACACCATCTATATTTCACTTGCAATTCGGCTATCGATACTGGTTACCTGGTACCTTCTAGTTGAGGTCGGCCCTTGCACACGCGGAGCACACATATTCTGAGCTAGCTGGTAAAGCTTTAACGCTCACATCGTGGCGTCATCCATTATATTTTATATCCACCTCGTTGTTGGTCTTCATTTGTTTCTATTACCACCAGTCATATCTACCATTATCTTCTTGCCCAAGATGTTTTCGCTTTTGCACAATGACCAAGGTACATCATCTGCAGCTTGGCTAACTGACCGTCTTATGCTGTAAGTTCAAGCAATCTCAACCCCTTAAACTTTCCCAATCCTTGCAAATGAGAAAGCTCGTCTCCTGTTGCATTGCTCAAAAGTTTGTTCTTTCCTCCGCAATGTCTTCTTACAACCCAACTTTCAATACATCATTTAACATAGGTAAAAGCTTTGGAACTAAAGCTATATAGATGTCTTGCATTTTGTATTCCAGGACCAAGTGCTGTTCCATGACACTATTTATTACAACATATTGTATGGACGTACTTCGGCTACTGCAAATGAAGTGTTTGAAGCGGCCAAGATGGCGGATATGCATTCAGCAATTCTGGCAATGCCAAGAGGCTACGAGACTCAAGTTGGAGAAAGAGGCCTGAAGCTATCTGGAGGCGAGAAGCAGAGGGTTGCTATTTCCCGAGCTATTTTGAAAAACGCTCCCCTACTTGTTTATGATGAAGCCACGTCTTCGCTGGATTCTATCACCGAAAAGGTATGGCTTAGCCCAGTCAACTCATATTTAACTTTTAGCGAGTGACAGCCAGAAACTGACGAATTATTTATTTTTAATAATGACAGTAAGCTGCTTCTTTATAACACCTATCTTCTCTCACAAGTTTTTTGGCACCTCTCAGTAGCCGACTTATCAAAAACCTGGATCGTCGAAAATCTTGATAATCAAGTCTCTACATTTATCCGCCACTGGCTCGATTTACCCATCAGTGTTAATTTCAATGGCATTATTCTGTCAAAAATCCTGTCGTTCTTCATTTGATACCTCCTTCTGAACATGAATATCAAATTTGATATACACAGGAATGCTAGAGAAGTATTGAAGGCTGCTAGATCAGAACATAAAGAGTGCCTTCAAAACTGTATTATATCTCAAGGTCCATTCTTTCTTTCATGTTTAGCCACTCTGTTCCTTTGGCTTCTAAAATATGGACCACAGCTCACATGCTCAAGAACATTTCCACTCGAAGATATTTCAGTCGCGCGATTGCTTATTTTGCCATATGCCAGAAACGTTACTTCATATTGTTGTAGGCTGCAAAACATACCTCGAAGAAGGCCGGCACCACAACTCTGCATTAAACTTCCTAGCTCAGTCTTTTAAAGCTATACCTCATTGCTCCCTTTACGTAGACCTTTCAAATTTTCTCTCCCCCTCTATCATAAGACGAGACTCTTTTAGACCTAATCTATTTCTAATAACTTATGACAAATGCCTGTTCATACACAAGCTTACTGTAGGGTGCGAAACGAATCTGGTTGTTAGTGCTAGCTGCAAGAGAGAGAAGTACGTGCTTCTTGTTCATAACTCTGCAATAGAAATAAAGCTTGACATAACCCTGAGCTTCTTCAGTTCTAACGCTTTCTGTTACCTACAACTTCCAAAGCAGACAAAGTGCAAACAAACTTTTCCTTTTTTTGTTGATTCCTTTTTTGTGCTTGTAATAGTCCTTTTCTTTGTAAACCCAAGCTAGCCAATTGCAAATTACCTTTGTTATAATGAGATTTGTAACATTTAGTTTAAGGTGAATAGAAAAATTAAAGTTCCCATTAATGTTAATATTATTATCCATTTATTTAAAGTAGGCATGTACATCATTGTTTAGAGGAAAGAGTTATTATGTTTGATTATATAGAATATACGGAATAATTGGCTAAAAGCTAAGAATAGATACATGAAATTTAACAATATTATGCAATTCGTAGAAAAGCGTCGCCGTTTCATAATTGAAACAGCCAACATATTCGTTGTTTGGTGGCTTCTTATGTTGTATAGTATATAATGAGATCATGGAAAGAACATGAATTTGAATCTATTTTCTTTTATCCAAATCAAAGCCAGTATTATATTATATGGTATTTAAAAATGAAAATTTTAGAAGCAACGACAATTCCAATATGTGTCAAGCTTTTTTCAGTAGTGCTTTCGTCGCTCACTGATGTATTTTTGTTTTTGATATATTTTATGTCTTGTCTTTCGTTGCAGAATATTCTTTCTTCATTGTCGTCGATCACGAAAAACAAAACTTCAATCTTCATTGCGCATCGTCTGTCCACTGTGGTGGATGCGGAGGAGATAATTGTGCTGGAAGAAGGCAAAGTAAGGGAGCGTGGAAATCACCATACCCTTTTAAAAGACACGAACACTATGTATTCCTACCTATGGAGCAAACAGCACGAGCCCCAGATCCCCTTAGAAAAACTGGAGGAACAAATCAGCGAAAACGAGGCAAAGACCAAATATGATTTCCCTGTACCCGAGGCTATGAGTACTTGAGTATGTTTGCAAAGATTGTTATTTCTAATCCTCCAGATTGTTTGTAAATTAAATTGGTGAAGGCTTGTGATTTATTCTTTTAAAACGTTTGCAACTTTTTGAACATTTCTTAAGCCTGGTTCTCATTTATCGCAGGTCGTCGGCGACCGTCGGCGACCGTCAGCGACCGTCGGCGACCGTCGGCGACCGTCGCCGATGCAAGTGTTCTCATATACATCTTGTCTGCGATGGCCTGCGATCTTCTGGCTCTGTTGTGTCACATGTGGCCTTGAAAACAAAGAGCATCATTTGTTAATTTTTGCGCCAATTCTGATTACAGTTTCTCGACTAAATGAAAACATCAGCCAGTGCATAGGGTCATATTTTGAAACAATAGATATTACTTTGCTGATGCCGCTACCAGATTCATTCCATTTTTCATTTTTGATCATTTACACAGGGTAAAGCTATCAACTATATATAAAGAAATTGCTTTCCAAGCTGCCCTGTACAAAGAAAAAAGATAACCCTAAAATGTAACAATACAAATAATGATGATTTAATGAAATTTAATCAGAGTTAATTTCACGAGGGGCTTTTGCATTGGATGTTACTCCTGAGTTGATTATTGACTGTTATTCATATTTTTGGTCTCATGTGCCACGCTTTCTCGTGGTTCTCTTGCATTTGCGTTACTCGTTTATTGATATTGCGAAGTAGTCTTGGCCTCCGGGGGTTTTGTTTAGTAATGCTAGGGCAACATTTATGGCTCATGGCGGTTTTCATTCCCTAGGTTATTCTTGGGGTATTTAAGGTTTTTGGCATAGTGTTGGTTTCATTTTGCTTGATGAAAGGCGACAAATTGAGTGTGCTGTTTATTTTCCCAGCCCCCCTCCCTTTCTTTGTTTTCTGTTTTTTCTTGATGACTTCAAAAAAACTTCTCGTACCTTTAGGCATTCTTTATGTTTTTAGCATTTACTTGGATGCTTTCAGGTAGGACTGGTGCATCGGCTGTTAGTGGGAAAAAGAGACTTTTCTTGTCCATTCCCTCCCCTTTATTAATTAAATTTGGGGGTTATTATGGAAATTTCCAAAGTAACAGCTTCCTGTTTAGGTTAGTGGTTGGTTTAGCGATTTGCGCCGATGCACCAGCGGCCCAACTCGCTCTCGATGATGTGGGAACGTAGCCTCATGACTGAATTTCTGATGTCGAGGGCATGATTTCTGAGGGAGCTTTTTGCCCGTCATTTTGTTGGTATTTTATTCACGAGTTAGTAAATTAATACATAATAGAATAACATAATGAAAGCAGTTAAAAGTACTGGAACGAACGCCAGGAATAAAAAGTGTCCCTTTTTGTTCTGGAGTTTTCGAGACAGGATTTAAATTATTTAAAAATTTTTTTGTTAATTTTGATTTTGCGTCCAGACCATTCCAAAGTTTCGCCCCTCCAAAAGAAATGCATGCATTTTTGGCCACATGTTGTTCATAGAAACGGGACACGAAGATCGGTTTCGGTGTTTCGAAGTTTCCGGGTACTGGTTTCTGATAACCTGTCGAGCTGGCACGCAAGATACGAGGGAGCCTCATTATTTGTACACTTGTATACCATTTCAAAAGTTTCTTTTACAATCAAGTCATAAGCTGTCTACCAGCCCAGTTTTTTTATAACTGGAAGAGCAGAAGCGTTGGTTACGATTCTGGCCGCGCAAGTTTGTAGTTTCTGTAGCTTGTCTAGTGCCGTAATTCCGCATACTGGGCAACAATATCGAAATACTTGGCAACAATATCGAAAGTACAGCTCTGTCAGAATTTTATACATTGTTTGCACGACTTTGTTTGGAGGTATTGTTTGGAATAGCGCAGCATTCCTAACGCCGTAGAGATCTTTTTATCATATTAGCTCAAATGTTGATCAACATATACCCCAAGGTATTTACCAGGGCCCGCGCCACCGATTCTAAAGTGGGATTTCTCATTTAAAGGGAGGTTATCTATTTAATATTTTAAAGGGGGATTTAATACCTATATGGGGAAAATGCTGGCCTAAGTCACTCTGACTTGCCAATTATTATGTTCAAGATGTTCTTGTAATTAAACGGCTTAAAAGGCCACAATCTCAAACATGATCTGGATGATCTGCCTATGTTGCAGAACCCGTTTCCAACTAAAACGATTTTTAAACGATGGCCGAAGCTTAACTAGAATCTTTTTCTCAAACGCGTGCGACTCTCAAAACTCTTACTCCCTAACTAACTGATCACGTGATCTTACGTCAACGGTAACAAAACGCTATTTTCTACAACCTATAGTTAAGAAGAAAAGTAGGGGGTTCATGGCCCCTCTGCCCCCTTGTGGCGTGGGCCTTGTTTAGTGTCCTTTATCATAGAGATTGTCTCCCTACCTATTAAGAGATGGCCTCACTGCCGTAGCTTGCTGAATATTTTTCAATCTTTGCCTGCTACCAACACTTAAGCTGTAGGTTTTGGCAACATTAAGTGACAGCTTGTTTGCAGCAAGCCACGTTTTGAGACTGGCTAGGTCCTCATTAACACGTTCATTGATTACAGGGATGGAGTTAGCTGAAAACGATAAGCTAGTGTCATCAGAATATATGTTAACTTGTGAATGTTTCAATGATAACATGACTATGATGACAATGGAAGGTCATTTATGTATAAGATGAAAAGAAGAGGCCCAAGGCAAGACCCTTGTGGAACACCACATATAACTTTTTTCAAACATGGACACCGTTCCATTTACCTTAGAGCATTGCATCCTGTTCGACAAGTAGGTATGAAACCAGCCAAGCTCTTTATTTCACGCACCATAGAGTTCCAACTTTTCAATAAAATATCATGATTGACGGTGTCAAAGGCTTTTTTAAGTCGATGAATGTTACCGACGTATATAGTCCACTGTTTATGTTTAGGTACCAGTCATTAGTGCATTTTAGCAAGCAAGTGAGTACTGAGTGCAGCTTTCTGAAACTTGATTGCTGCGAAAACAGCATTTATACAGCTGGTCATAGACAAGTTTTCAAAGATCCGAGACAAAACTGGTAGGAATGAGACGGGAGGATAATTTGACCCTTCAACACCGACGCTATCCTAGTGATTTTTCGCATATCTGGGAACACCCAAGAAGAAAGGGACAAATGAATAAGCTTTGCAAGAGGCTCCGCCAAGATAGGCTTTCCAGCTTTTTAAAAAAAACTATAAATTTCATCCAGGCCATGCCCCTGCGAGGTCTTGAACGTAAAAAGTCTTGTATCGTCGTTCAGCCTCTGTTAAATACATCTCCGCTTATACAGCTTAAACTTATACTCTCCTGTCCTGAAGGCCTTTGCATGGTTGGTTTAGATTTTCTTATTTCTTCGATAAATTGCGAAGCTGATACATTTATCGCAAGCATCGCAAGGCCCTCATCGGTGACGATCGCCGATATATGATGACCAGGCTTCACTGCACGATTGAAGAAATGGTTCGGGGCTTTGTGACAGGGGTAGGTCCATATGCAGGACTTTTCATTCCCGGGCTTTTTGTACGTTCACAAAACTATTCAGTTAAATTGGTTTTGCTGTTTTAAATAACACATAATTTCACAATTAAACGCTTAATTTTAATTAGTGCATAATTTTACATAATTACATAATTTGACTGTTTTAGCGAGATTCAGCACCTCTTGTTGCTGCTCCTCGCGAAATGACGTTAGTCGCATGTCTAATCCAATAGAAAGATGACATTTATCACCACGTACAGTGAAGGCGAATAGAACACAAGCAAGTTTTTCTTGCAAGTGGTGACCTAAGACGTTAAATGCATTCAGTTATGATTACATTACGAACTTTATTGTGTTGTCAAGGTCATCACCTAAGCAGAACTCGCTTTTTAAACGATTTCTTTCTTCAAATTTTATTTTTCGTCACTTTTAATCAAAAACTGAAAATTTTCATTACGAGCTCACGCAATTGAATAAACACATACAGGATAAACGTCCTAACATGTTGGGACAGTTTTCAGAAGTCCAACAAACGTTCCTTGGTTATCTTTTGGATGAATGTTCCTTGTTCATTCTAGACACTGCATGAAAACATGTGGACTTCGTTAGCCCTTATTTGCATCCTAGCTAGTTTCCAAATGCTCTTTGAAAGCAACACCTTCTTCACTATGGGTCAAATATTCGTTGAAGAAAAAGATGAATCAGCATCACCCGTAACTCCAACTGATTTCGTTGTGCCATTGAAATATTTTCATCGATGTAATATGGACAGAAGCTGCGCAAAGGTTGCACTAGATATCATTACAGGGCAGATACTTCTGGTTGAGGACGAGTATTTTAAACAAAAGGGCTTCAAAGTGTGGAATAAAAACGGTATGGCCTGCTTTCTATGCTAGATATATGTTTCTTACGCACAAAGATATGCTCATGATAAATACCAGATTCAAAACACGATATTGTTCTTATGCATTTAGCATTTATTCCAGTTTGCGAAAATATAAGAACTTAATCAAAACCAATGCGATTTCTGTTATGCTTCCTGATTCCAAATAAGTTTGAAAACTTTCAACAATTAACCCAGTGAAAAATTTATTCTTACTGTATGCATTCTTATTTCAAGCAAAACATCATGTTTAGCTTTGTATCCAATTTAGGATATTGTCCAGTTCGCTTCAAGGCACTCGGTTGCTTTAGAAGTCACCATACATACAATGGAAAAAGAAAACTGGAACATAAAATTTCAACAAGGATGGACCCACAAGATCATAATTTTGAAAAACCAATGATACTCTGGAATGACTTTAAATTTGAAGCCTTTAAAATTGTGTGCAATTGTGTGTCGAAAGCTAAGTCAGTGGGATACAATATTGCCGCAATTGAAAACTATGGTAAGTTTTAAAAACGTACAGTTTAGAGGAGGCGTTATAAATCGGGATTCTGCAGTCATATGCAGGCTGTTATTTCTTTTAAAAGACCTCTTGTGACCATAAACTCTCTGAAGAAAATTTCCTGCGAAGATAGTTTGTAATTTTTTGGTTTAAAACCACAATTTGCGATGAAATTATGACGTTGCAGATAAGCAGGAGTCACCTAAATAAAAGTCAGGATTTCAGAGTTCATAAGTAACATGTTTCCATGCTTATAATAAGCGCTGCCGAGTGGTTTCAGAGGTCCTGGGGCAAAAGCGAAAAACGTGACCCACTAAAAGCGAAGCGTGCAGAAAATCTTTGCGACCACCCCTTTAATATAAGCTTAAAATGCAATTTAGAACATTTATTCCAATGATTTCTTGCAATCATTTTAAACATTTTACTTCTTAAGCAAACTTTTACTACCTTTGATTAATTCCATTCTGTAAATGGAATTCATTACTTTATAAGGCCCCCTAGACCTAGTGGCCCTGGGGCGATTTGCGCCCTTGTCCCCCCTCTGGATAATTGATAATATTGTCATGTGTGAACATGGCAATTCCTGCGTCTTGATGTATGAAGCGATTTTATGAAAGATTGATTCCAAAAACTTCAAACCTACTATGTTGTGGGTTAGGTGCAAGCAGGAAATTCTTGCAAAATACATATGACATAGGAGGTCGGTTCTTTCGGTACAGCACATTCTGTAAAGCATTTTCTGTACAGCTTTTTCTGTATAGCCTGCATTAAAAAAAACTCAAACACACATAGCAGTAAGTAGTAAATTGTTATTGTTTGCAAGGGAAGCGGATCCCTTGAGCTCTCTTGGTACAATATCAATGTGCCAAACATGGTTTCGATTTTTTTCCGTGTAACAAAGTAATTTGCTGCGAGCATTTTATTTCCTTCCAAACTGCCTAACTTTTTGCAAAGTGTCTAAACCTGTTAAATTATTTATCAATGGCTGAAAATTTCCTAGGAGAAAATTTTTTTAACTGTGATTTCCTTTTGACCTGTGGTCACTCGGTCACGGGGAAATTAACAACATTAAAGGTGATGATGAATAACGAAAATATTTTTTTATCCAATAGGAGAGTGTTGGGCGTCTGATGTTAGCCCAAGTATCTTCGAACCCAGCAGGACAGCGGATCATTTATGTGTAACTATTGAGTTTGAAACTTGTGAACGATCAGAGAACCTCTGCATTGGTAAAGACTACACTCTCTTTGCATATAAGGTCATTTAGCTTTTTACACGTGACTAAAATATTGATGACAAAATAAGGAAATACATAGCCTTGCGTTGTATATCATCACAGAAATCGATACATTGCATCCTCGTTCATCCGAGCCTCGGTTACCTGAACCTCGTTTAGGTGTGATGTTTTGTACCTGTACGTATTTTCATTTGACAGAACGCTGATATAAGCTCGTCTCCAATTAATTTCAAGCCCTTAAACTAATCCAGGAAGTTAGGAAAGCATCCAAAAGACAAATCTTCTTGATATCTCTGTTATGAATCTATATTTGAGATCAATGAAGATGTGTGTCAGTTATTATCTTAGCAGCATAACCAAAATGGTTTTTTTATTCACATGTTTTTCCTAACAGAGAATGGAAAAATCTGACAAACAGATCTAATCTATCTAATGCCATTCGCTTTTACCATGGTATTATTGAAATTTAAAATGAAATTTTTGACTCTTTCTCATGTATTGTGAATGATTTTTCCTGACCAAAATCTTATCCTCGGCCATCCAAACATTCGGCTTATCTGAACCGCTCTTCTTACATTTTATTCCAAGCTGTTCGTATAAACGAGTATGCACTGTATAACAAAACGAATTTATGACTCAAAACAAAACTGTATTTTCGCCTTCCCCTATAACCACTTTTTACCTCATTGTTTTACCATTGTTTTACCAAAGCATAACAATAAAATGTTTTTTTCGAAAACATCACTGTGTAACAAGCCCGGTGAAAGCCATTCCAGGAAACCATTTACTATTTCCTTATCGTGAAGCCCCCTTTAGAAAATTCGAATTGCCTGGGTATTTTTCCATTGCCCAACATCCTCTGCACGTCCAAAGTGTTAAGAGTTATAAACAAGTTCACCCTGTTTCTAATTTGACCCTGAGCGCTGGCAACATTATTGAAAATTTTACCCCTTATCACCTCTGAATGATACTCCTAACATGTTTTGCATGATACATTTTTTCTTTCTTTCAAACCTTCCCTTTGAAAAGAGGATCTTTAATGAAAATCGAACATCAGAATTTAAAGAATTTAGTGGCTGTCTCTACCGGTCCAGTATTGTCAATGCCTTTTTGATAGGTCTCTTCTGTTTTCACTATAAGAGCTTAGTTATTCTGCTTACATTCGAGTTCTTAGATCGTTCTGCTTTTGCCAGCTTGAAAATTTGCTTAACATTGAATTGGGGAATTACAACAGCTAAAAGTATTCTTGTCGCTAGGCCATGTTTAATTTGTTATTTTTAGTGACCAAAACAGACATTGTTAAATAATGAAATTTTTTACAATGCGTTAATACCCCTCTTATAAGAAATTCACTCATATGACAAAGTCCGGAGCATATTGTAAATCCGTTCTCACTGTATGTTAATTGTATTCCTTACAGCTAGTCTATGGTAAAATTATATGCTCTTTTAAAAAATCGATTTCTCCAGCGGATTTGAGTTTTCGTTTTTAAATGACGTCATGGTGATGTCATAGCGCATTATTTTTTGCAAATATATCCTCAATTCAATTCAATTTTACTTCTAAAGCCGAAACCCACTCCGGAAAATGATCAGCTGGTCGGATCAGATCGAGTTGGTCTGACATGTTCCGTTCGGTCTGCAACAATCTTAACTTTTCTAAATAATGTAGAACTACGAAGTTTTACAGGGCAGATAAAGATCATAAACCAGACTCCAGTTCGCAATAACGTTTTTTAAATCAAGATTCTTCAGCAGGGATAGCAACCAACGATTACAACCTAACGACTTCGTTCAACGACAACTTTGACTCGACTGGACTTGCACTGAAAGAACATACGCTTTTAACAACATGAGTGACGCACACAAAACCCTAATGACACAAATTAACGGCGAATGACTAAAAACAACTAAAATAGCGATGGTACGATGACAAACAAAATGGACTGACGCAAACATCGAAAGACATCCTCATTAACGATAACGAACCACAAACACGATGCACGACAGACAAAACTAGTTGTATAACAATAAGTATGTTTAGTCTAGGGCAAGAAATATTACAAATGTGCTTTGAAATGCCTAGATTTTCCAATTTTTGTCAGTTCCGTCATTGATCAAAACTTGCTTAGAACAAGGCCTCCAAAGCAGGCACCACGCAGCCATTGGGCTAGCAGGGGCTACAGGCCCCCCCCCACTTTTTTGCAATAATAGGCTAGGAAATTTTTTGGAAGGTTTACTCCAACGCAAATCTGGAGCAAAGTCTACTCCTATGTAGCAGTTTTTCTTGACTGGAAACCTTTTTTGGTTAATTTTCTAGGTGCTTTATCTTGTTTAATGATATGATCGTGTTTTATTACCCTCAAGCTAATTTATCTATTTTATAGATATTGATATCTTTTCTGAACCAGACTGTTTATAAAAATTGAATAGAAATAAGCAGGTATTTTCTAAAAGGGGTATTTTTCGGCGTTCTAGAGGGCGTGGCCTCAAAAAAATTTCGGGCACACCCATTTCAGCCCCTTCACTTTAAGAATGGTGCGCGGTCCCTACTCCAAAGTAGTCTACATCATAGACGGAGGAGCCAGGGGTATGAAGGGCACATGCGATGCTCGCTGCTTCCCCGAAACAGTGGTAATAAAGTACATATTTGTAGCTCACGGAGGTGCCCCTTCTTTGCCTACATGTGCCCCTCCTCAAACTTTAAAACCTCTATGGGTTGGCTTGAATGGGGTCAAATGGGAAGGAAATCAAGGGTTCTATGAAGTGGCCATTCTGGAAAATCATTGAACAGTCTCATTATCAAAGTGAGGCGAGTAACGAAAACTGTTCTTGTTCGATTTGTTATGGCGGTAATTTAGTTGAAAAGACCTTTGGGAAGTTGCAATCTTGGATTTTAGATTGCTTGATAAACCGTTGCTGGTATATTTCGTATCGTTTAGCTGAATTTTAACATCATATTTTTTGCTGTTGCGGACTGTATGGCTTCGTCAAGTTACTGGGGAGTTTAGCTATTAACGGACTGGGGAACTCTCAACAGACAAAACTATCTTCTCGCAAAACTATCTAGAGGCCAGTCCAGTTAGGACGACCAGGAAGCTCGGTTTATTGCAAAAGTTTTCTAGAAGCATGGATACGAGAGGCTATTACAGAAATGTGAGTATGTTACCCGCTGTGTTTCAGGAATCAGGTTCTGTCTGGCTTCTGCAGTAAAAACCAGCATCAGAAGAACCACCAATTTTAAGAACCTTTTACTAAAATTGCACGATTTGGATTTCTTAAAAAGGAACACAACTGACCCTAAAATTTTTTTTGATTCTTGTATAAAAGATGCTAAACTTTGAATTTTAACAGATCTGCAAGAAAGCTGGAATCTTCTTTCAAGATAAATACAATATTTTTAAATGCTTACTGAACAGAAGCAAAATGGGAAAATGTTTGTATAAAGTTAGCATTCAAGGTTATTTCAAGCTTAAAAAATTGTATGTTTAGTTATTTCCAATTCACAAAGAGTCCTCTTAGAAGTGTATGTCAAATCAAGAAAAGTACTCAATTAAGAGATCATTGAATTTTTGTCACAACTTTAATCTTTCTGCATTGTATTGGTAACTTGTCTAAGGGAAAGATAACACAATATTAAATCTCATACCTATTCTCATGGAAGATCATTATCAACATAGATTTGAACCTAAATTAACATGAATCAGGACAAGGCAAGAACTCAGGTGACACCATTGTTATATGTTGGTTAACAGTGTACATGTAATATACTAACTCACCAACTCGCAAACTTCTATTGTTAGAATTTAAATTGGAAGGCAATACAGAACTTTCTGAAGTTTTGATTCAGTAAAGCTGAATTCACACTATACGCGTCACAGTGTGAATAGAATGCCTCATTTCTTTGGCTAAGACAATGTTTTTTGATATATTAGTTTCAGATTATTGTTTCATCTGTTTCTGTAGCATACTTAAGTTTTCAGCTTGATTTTGCAATGCAATTAATACAGTACAACTTGTTGAGAATTTTGCAAGTTGCTGTGAACAGCATTGGAAAACAGATAACGCGCCGCTCGATGACGCATCGTGTGTGAATAGCATGAAAAAGTACATGACGCAATGCTCGATGATGCTCAGTGACGCACTGTGCTGCAACGTGTCCAGTGAGAATTCAGCTTTAAATAGCTATTTCAATGCTAATTTATTTTTCTTTGTGTGAGAACTCATTGCCTTAAATCAGGTTTTAAGAACCTTAATAAAGAAGCACTACCCTTAATTTTATTCATAAGAATATTAATTTCCTTTTATAAGAATCTTTTTAGCCTAAGTCCAACAAAGGAGGTTCTTTTAGGCTGGTTTTTACTGTATATGACATTTACTTTGGGACAGCTTTGATGAAGCAACTTATGCCAGATGTTGTCCAGGACAAAAAACAGGACAAAAAGTCAATGAAGATGAGCAACATTATTGAAATTTTGTTAGCTTACATGTAGCTTACATAGATGCACGAAACTAAAAGTAGTATTGTCAATGTCAATTTCCTGATAGAATTATATTTTTTCTGTGAATTAATAACATATTGTATTTTATTAAAAGCTCCTGGGTAAAGGCAGATTTTGACTTTAAATATTTACCTTACATTATTAATTTTTGTATAATTTTATTTTCATGGAAATATTTAGAACATTCTACCAATTTTGAAAGCAACTTTCTTTTTAAATATAATCTTGCAGAGTTTGTCCATTTTCAAAGGCTCTTTTTTAGCCCATGACACTGACTATATTTTATTCTGTCACATACTTTTACAATCTTTAGCCATACACTATTTGATTGAGGCACTGTCCTGAAAAGTTTGAGGTAACACTTGCATGTTTCACTTTTTAGGACTTTCATCGCCCTTCACCTTATGATAGCCCAGAAACTATATCTCCTTTTCGAACAACTTTTGTCAGTCAAAGATCAACTGAGTCACCATCTGCTACTGGTTATAACAGCTCAAGGACCTCATACCAGGACTACCCAACATCAAGAAGATTGGCAGATGATGATTATGGTGGTTTGAATGCCAGATCTGCAGATATTGAATCAGCTCACGAGTCTAATAGCAGAGGTTTCTTTTCGCTTTCTTATCCAACTAAACCTATTAAGACTCTCTTAAGCACCTAGGGGCTAGTTTGATTCTGGGGATTTAAAGGGGCTCCAAAGAACGCTCATTAGAAAGTTAGAAAGACATAATGCCTCTGCAATCAGAATATATCTCATCAGTTTCAAGATTGTTTAAAAAAAGTCATTTTGCTTTGGCATTTTCAAGCATGAAGACTGATTTCTCAAATTTAACTGGACAAAAAGAGCTTAAGGTTGGACTCGTTATTCCATGAGCTAATGTTAATGTCTGTTTTAAAAGCTGCTAAAGGAATTAATGTACCAAAAAAGTATTAAGTTTTATGCAAAAAAACATCATAACCTTATACTGAATTCTAGTGTTTGTCTTGGAAAGGGGGGCTAATAGAGATGGGTGGTTGTTTCGAATTTCTGCATTGAAAGGGGACCTAATAGACCGGGGTTAAGCTAGGCCTTTTCCAAGAAATGGCCCTTGGGATTTAGCCAGGGCTCTCATGATTTCTTTACAGTAAAGGATTACTCCAGGTGAAGTTAATATACTCTGTGGCATTTTGCCTGAAAATTTTGAAGGTCAGAGGGTCTTAAAAATATTTTCCAGCCCTTGGGGTAAGATTAAACATGCATTCCAAACACTGCAAACAAGCTCTCAGCTCTAGACTTTCTCCATGGCCTCAAGAAGTTTATTTTAATTAATCTAAATTTCATCATCATTAATTAATCATTAAGTTTATCTAAATTTCAGCATTGCATAATTGCCATCAACACAATATTTGCTTGCATAGATTTCAAATAAAAGTATTTATTTCTATAGCTGTACTCAATGCACTAAAAAGCCTTCAAGAAAAGATTGGCAGGCTTGAGCTTGACAGAGTAAAAGCAGAAGAGAATCTAAAGACACTAGCTGTTGAAGCAAACGATTACAGAGCAATATTGCATAAGGAGCATGAACTCTCTGAATCTGCTCAGAGTGCAATTGAAGTGCAAAAGAGAGGTATGTCATGTTTTTATTTAGAAAATTTATTAAAAGAAGTTTAAAATACTAGTGAAAAGAATTGTTAAAATTTGGGCATTCTTAATTCAATCTAGCCTTTGTATCCCCAAAATTTGGTTAAAGGTGAACTGAAATGCAAAATTAACATATTCTCAAATGAATGTTTATTGGACATCAATACCAGTGACATTGTCAGTTTTTTTATATTCAACACTGTTTTCGAGTTGCAGAAATTTAAGGGTAGTGATAATTATATTAGCAAATAAAGGTAGCGATAATTATATTGGCAGGACTGGAAAAAGAATGGTAATAATTGTAATTTTCAGCCTTGAAAATCTTTGTAGCTAAGTGATAAAGCAGTGATCAGCTACAAAACGACTCCTTCGTGAAGTTAGATCTTCCACGTTAAATTTTATTTTCCTGTTATTTTCTGGAACCTACCCTAATTAACTTGGATATATGCTGTAAAGATTTCGAATTAAAATCACTGTTCTTCTACATATCCATATTTAATCAAATCAAAGATTTTTAGGGGTTAAGAGCCCGGTATTATAGATTTTTCATTTGACATTTATACGAAACCATCAAGCATTGGCATTATTTTCAAAAGAAATCTAGGAGCCTGTGCTTCTTGACTGGCTACGGGCTCCTTAAAAAGAATAACCCACCAGCAACGTAACGAAGAGTTAGAAGGCTACAGCTCTCGCTGAATTACCCGAGTCGCTGAATCGGAAAAGCTTGCAATTTTCCAGAAATTATATATCAAAAAATAATGTTTTAGATTTATTAAAAAAACATGCTCGATTCTTGATGAAATGAAAAATTCAGACATTCGTCCTCATGATTAACTTCAGAAATTTGTATTTCTTCAAGCTGCTAAAGACCCTAGTGCCTATTCCTTCCAAACGTCAATGCTGTCCTATCATTACGCAGTACCATGACATATCCTTTGTAAATTTCGTTAGCTTCAAATTTTTATGTATTTGGGATCAAAGACTACACAGATCTTTTTAAATAGTAACTGAGCCATATGAGCTAAACGATCCAATTCGTGCGTGATTTGCATTCAAGGAATAAAAAACATCGTGGTTGTGACGTCACGCGCGCTGGGTCACTTGAAATGCCGACAATGGTCGAGTCACAGCACTCGACAATAATTTCATGACTTTTAAAGCGGAATTGAGTCAAAACGGACAATCAACCAAAAACTTGAAATTAGAATTCTATGCATCTTTTTTGCACTATATAAAGAACAGTTTTGCATTTCATTTCACTTGAAAACTTACTTGAACTTTTGAATCATAACCATAAACACTTTTTTTTATAAATCTTCTTTTTCTCCAGATAAAGCTAGAAAATTTGTATTTTGTTATGTTTTTTGAAGCTATGTTTTTACTTTATGTTCCAAAATTTAGCTTCTTTATTCTTGAGAAAAAAGTGTCTGACAAGGATTCAAACCTATTACTTCGCAGTTTTCTCAGAAAAAACCTTTCGGCCCTCGGAGTCGTAAACTTCTTTGGTCTGTCAAAACTTTTTACACACCGCAAAAGCTGCACTAATTGAGCAACCGCCGACAGTTGGTGCAATTTAACGATAACTATTCGCAAGAAACATTTTACAGGAAGCAACTTGCAAGTGCTTCTCGTTACTTACTTCTTGATATTTATGATACGTCTCAAGGCCTAAATGATTTTTATGGTTGATGTTTTTTAATCTTTTGATGTACATAAAAGGCTTTCAAAACATCAATAGTATCTTGCGAGAGTTTCATAGAATTAACAGCCGTACTTGTTTAATGTCAAAAGATTTTTAAAAAGTTTTTCAAAATTTATTGTATAAAATATCCTCAAAATTTCGAAGTCTGTCCCAAAACTTTTTTAATGTTAGTTTAGTTATGCAATCTTTGAATAAATAGCAAGTAGATGTTTAAAACGAAAATGGGAAGCCTGAAATTAGAGGTGTAGCCTATATTCTGGGATGTTTTGTGCCTTGTTTTTGCAGTATTAATTTGCAGTATCAATGGGAAGTTTCTAAAGACTGAACACTGTCTTTTCATTATTCAAACTAGACATTCAGTTGCTCATGTACCCCTTTTTTTATGCCTTTTAGTTTTTGTAAGATTTTATAGTCTGGTTACAAGAGCCTATGAGTTCATCCATTCATAGCACTTTTACTGTACCCTATGTGATATTTGGCTATCCTTCAGTATCTTTGCTCATTGAAATATCATACATGTATCGGAATTAGCAAGCATTTATTTACCATTGCATTTGACCTCTAACGTTTTTGACACAAGTATGTTTACATAGATGTGAAGTCCAGATACACACAGTAACAGTAGAGCTTTGCAAATTGCTTAATATCTTTGTAGGAATTAACCTGAAAGAAATATATTGCTGGTCATTTCCTGAAATTCAAAAATTTACATGATACGATATTTAAACACTGCCTGAAATTAAGAAATTTACATAATACAATATTTTGTTTTGCAAATCTTTGTATTTATAGATAGGACAACTCTGTTTAAATTTGCCTTTTAAATATTTGAAATCAAATTTTTTGGTCTATATATTTTTATCTCTGTACGTGTGTTTTTTTACTTTGCCTAGATCTCGAAGACAAACTTCACTCGGCAGAAGATAGGTGTCAGCTGCTTGAAAAACAACTAAAATACATGAAGACAATTCGGCATCCTCCAGAACCGGTTGCAGCTCCCAGATACAATCCCTATGATCAGCATTCTTTAAGATTTGGTCCCCAGTTCAACCAACCTGAGTTGCAGGTTTTTTCTTCACCTCCAAGTGATAAGCTTGCCGAGTTGGAAAGAGGGCAAATTAAGCTAACTGCCTCACAAACACTAGCCGAGGTAATTTCGCAAAATAAACTTATCTTATTACATTTTATTTCCTTGAGGCTGCCTTTCATATATGCTTCAGACAAAAGTTGACACAATTTCGTCATTTGCGTGCCTTGACATTATTCTATGTTTGTTTTAATTTTCAGTCTGGAAACTCACGCGAGTCTTATTACATCATGCTTAACAATGTTGCATGATTGTTAAGATTGTTATAATTGTAACACAATTTTCTATTGGTATAATGTATTGTGAAGCAAGCAACGAGCATCAGTAGCTGCAAATCAGCTTAGTACCTATTACGGAGTAGTCTGTTGCCCCAATATGATCGCATTTATTTTGTTTGTTTATTGCAGAGTAAAATTAGAGAATTAGAAGAAAAGCTACAGGAAGAACGGCATCAGAGGAAACTTTTGCAGGACAGAGCTGCCGAGGTATGCATTGAATGCCCATATCTTTTTCTGCAAGAACAGGCACATTATTTTTGCGCTATTCTTGTTAATTATCTTACTGCGTATACTGACATGTGAGTTTCTTATATTATGTATACATCTAACTAGTACTTTTATTGGATTTTTTATTTAAATAACAAAAGACAATGCCTGTTCTCTCAAAATAAATTTATCATACAGATGACCATTATATCGTAGATTTCGTTAACAAAAGTACCTTTTTTCTAAGCTTCAAACTTTGGCAGCAACGAATAGAATTCTTTTGAACATGACATCACCAGAAAGTAAAAAGACGAAGAAAAAGACACGGAAAAAGAAAGTGAGTGTTGATGTTTGTTTTAAAGCTAATGAATAATTGAACTCTTTAAATTTTTGACCTGGTATGCCAATTACGTCCTCTTTTGTTGATCCATCTATCTCTAATTGAAACGACTGTTTTACTGGTCTGTCATGAAGTGCTGTGTCGATGTCGTTTAAACAGAGCTGTACACGCTTCTAAGTTGAACGTGTATAGAACAGGACGGTTCTAAGTTGCAACTCCGATTTCCACGTTTAATGCGATCATAAGGTAACGTCTCTGCTATTTATGTATTTAAATCTATTTCTATGTTTACTAAATAGTCAATGTTTGTATGGTAGTTTCTATTCACCTCTCCACCTTGGATAAGAGACTTTTTTTGTTCACTTCGAAATCACATAACCATAACTTCCTTGAACCGCAGCTGTCTTGGGAATCTATTGTAACAGTGTCGTGACATCTGGTTTAGTTCCAAGGAGCAGAAAAGTGCCTATACCTAAGCTTTGATAAGTGGGGGGGGGGGGGGGGGGGAGCTTAGGGGACAGGAGCTGCGAGACTGCGGAGTAAAACTATTTCGCATTGTATATTCAAGATTTTATGGCCCTCTTATGATTTCTTTGTTGCAACTTTGCCTCAAAATGGTTTATATTTCATTTAGATTATTTTTTTCTTCATAATTAAATTATTTTGCTTTTTTGGCTGTATTTTATCCTTGTATATTTTTAGGCCACAAAAGAGCTACCTGTTAAGAGGAAAGTCCAGAAAGAGGCAACCCCTAATGCGCATTATCGCCTCGATTTGGGAAACATCCCGTTTGTGGTTGGCAAGGTAACGTATGACTCCTTATTCGCTTTTTCTTTTCTCGTGGTTTTGGCTTAATTGCAAAAGCAGCTGCCTATACTTCAATACTCTACCTATTATGCTTTTTTTAAAAGCTAACTAATTCTTCGGTGGAAAGCATGCAAAATGCTCAACTGCGACAGCGAAGTATATCCCATTGTTTTTCCTGTTTTTTCCCTGACTAGATTAAGTAATTAAACTGCCTTATTCACAGTCAACAACAAAATCTCATGCACTTGGCGCCAATATTCAAAAAGTTTTCTCCCTGATGAAATCCCACAATCCTCAGCTTTGTAACGCAGCTTCAGAAGCACATAGGAAGTACCCCAAGAACACTTATTCTTCCGCAACCTCATCTAGTGAATCTGATGGCATCGCAGAACTTGTTGTTCAGTTGCAGGATGAATTTGGACACATGGGATTGTGAGTTATTAGATTTCTTTTATTTGATTATTCTCGAGTCTGGAATAAATGTATCCCCGCCTCATTCTAATTCCAACCAACTTTTTATTTTATTTCCGTGTATAATGAAAATGCAAGATTTATATAACGAATCACTTTGTAGCTTAAGGAAGCGCATGTAGAACAGAAAGATAGAGTGAAAACATTATTAAAAACTGAATACTTATATGATACTGTTATTTTATAAATAAGATATTTTCTAATTAACGTATTGTTTATATTCCTTCTGTTTCCAATTTAAAAGGCCTCCTAGCCATTCACCTCGCTTATTATTATTTAGGAAATTTTCCAGGCATCCCATGTATTCCGGACCCCCGTCTATTGGGATTTGGGATATCTTCCATTTTCCCCGTTTATTCCAGGCTCCTAGTCTATTACAGACTCGAGAGAATTCTATTTTCATATGTCTTGGTGACATTTGTTGTGAAACTGTCTGTTTTTGCGTTGTTGCATTTGGTTTTCTTATTTTGTTGCAAAGGGCCTACTTTTGACGAATCCAATCACAAACTGCTTGTGTGAAACTTATTGCTTGTAAAGAGCGTTTAAATATGTAATTTAATTTGCCTATACAGGTCAGCAGCACTCTTTCTTTTGAGTCATAAGTGCAGTTTTCCCTTTTCATAATGTCTTCAACTTATATTTGTTGTTAGTGATAAATGTTATGATGTACTCTGCATTGTAACTTTTCTCGCAATCCGAATAGCGTGTTTGTGGACTCGGATTCCATCTTGCATTTCACAATTTCTCTCATTTGAATCTCGGTATTTCTCGGTATCTAATCACAGTGTTACCGCTTGATGCAAAAATTTACCAAGGCCATAGAATTTATTTTCAACATAAAAAAGGATTTTTCTTTAAAGTTTGCAAGCATACGTTGCTCGAAGTAAACAAAGTTTCTTCCACCTTATTCTGGGCAGATAACGTTGAGAATCAGCAGGCAACCATTTTTTTGTAGGACTGATTTCGAATTTCTTTTTGTAACATAGTTACTCCTGCACTTCCTGTAAACTCTTACTGTTATTCCTTGGCTTGTGGTAGAAATTGAAGTGTATTATTCTTTATTTTCATCTGAAGTGAGCACAGTGAACTTGTTAAGCAAATCCAAGAAACTTTTGATGTGAAGCTCAAGGAAGACTTAGAAAGAGAACTTGATAGACTCGTTGCACGAATGGAAACGAAGGGCGAACAAATTGCCATTTTAAGGGAACACGAACGAAAGCACTTTGCAGCAAAGCGACATAAAGGTAACTCGCCAAGCCGCCGGAGCCTCAAGCTAAAGGGCTCAGAAGTGGAAGTCGTGACGACAATTAAAACGAAAGACGAAACACCCAAAGTTTTGAAACGAAATTGTAGGACACCCAAAAATGGGCCTAGCCCGACAAACAAAAACTTAGAGGTTTTAAAGAAAGTTCAAAAATTGCAGGGAACTTTGAGACAAGACGATTTAAGCTGGGACTGAAATATGAAGCAATTTATTTTTATGTTATTGTATGATACTGCCTGTTTAAAAACTTCATTGATTGGAGTAAACTATGACTGATGGATTTGTTTTACTTTGTAAAATATCTGGTGCTGAATGTCTCTGTTTGTTTATATTCAAGGGATATGCCGCTGTATTAACGCAACTTTGCATATTTCGAGTCAAGGGATAACTTGCATAACATATACTGAGAAGGTTCAGTAAGCATCTTGGTTTTGCAACAACTAAGAATTTTATAATTTGAGATCACTAATTTTATGTTGTCTCCTGTGACACTCATCTATTTGTCAGGGATGTTCCACTCATCTTGCACTAATGCCTATTTCAGATTTGTATATTTGTGATGTTGGGGGTCAGAGCGTAAAACTAGCTTGCTAATTATACTCATTCTTTTGCGTATGTTTGGTTCAATAGTAATAATGAAATTAATTAAAAAATTCTATTAGCAAGGATTGATCGGTCTGTTTATGAAATCTGTTTCTTATGCTATTGGGCAATGTTAGGTGTGGCCAGGCCCGCCAAGATAGGGGCCGGGGGCAAATTTATAATAAAGTCCTAACAACAGCCAGTTTTACTGGCTCTTTAATTCTTCACCCCCCCCCCCCCCATAAAGACTCTCGGTGGGCCTTGACATAGCCTACTTGTAACAAACCCGTGCCATCGACGAAGTATTTCCCCATGACATGCTATGTGTTACAAATGACAAACGATGGAAGAAATTATTTTCCTACGTTTTGGTGATAATAGAAATCATAGAATGAAATGAACTAACGATATTGAATTCCAGCCAGAGAAAAAGATCTGACAACTCTTTTCGAAACCCCTATTACGTTATTGTTCATATAACTTATATAAGATAACTAAACGTTACAATGAATGGGAATATTTTGCAATTTCTATGTTATTGAGATTTTTATTTAAACTTATCGAATGGTTTGGCAAAAGCAAGTCTTCAATTTTTTGAGTCGTCAGACTTTTTATCTTACATATAGTCCTAGGGCCTTGAGGTCTAGGGGCCTCATAAAGTAATGAAATCCGCTTTAAAATGGATTAATTAAAAGTAACAAAATTATACTTAAAGAAAGTAAAACATTTTTAAGAATGAAAGATCGTCTTGTCTTTTGCTCACACCACGTACAATCTCTTCTCCAACGAATTTGTTATTTGCACCAGCCCTCCCCCACCTTTAAAATTGTTTCAAGCTCCTGGTAAATGTTGAATTTTTGGTTCTGCAAATTTTCACCGAAACATAAGATGATCACGATTTGTAAAGAGAATAAACTCGTGAAGTCAAAATTGCAAAAAAATTAACATTGGCAAACCTCCCAACCCATCACATCTCCAAACCGGCTTCGGGGCTTTTTGATCAGTGTTTTTGACTCGCTATGGCCCTGTCCTGACTCGGTTTGAAGATGAGACGAGTTCTGCGAATCTGGTTATTGACCATGCTTGCATATTCGATGCCTAGTCATGTTGTTTTTTAGAATATGATGCAACTCTCTGTTGGGATATTTCAGACTGCCAGTTACTGATTCGAAAGGTAAGTGATTTAAAAATGCTTGCCTGTACGTTTTTTCAACTGCTGGACAAAGTTGCATAACAAAGTAATTTTTGACAATGCATCCAAATGAAATGAATTGCATAATAAATGCAAAGTTCTGGACAAATCCATCGAAAAATTTTAATGATTCAGCCCAAAAATTTTGTAGGATTTACATCATCAAGTAGCGTGGGAGGGTATGTCACATACATCAAGGAATCTTATTACCTTATCAAGTTTCAACAGTAGATAGCGCTAAATCTGAGATTTCCCAATTAGATAAAAGACTTATGATCCTTCAGCATCTGAAAACCCACCAGCCCTCCAAAAGGATTATGTCAGGCTCCTCCTCTCAGCTTTTAATTTGCCCCTTATTTCTAACTTGCATCAGGGCCCAAGCCTCTCCTTCAAATATGTTGAGAGTCTAAGTATGTTTTTACTTCAGCACCATCTGCTTCACTAAATTGGTCATCTGAACAAAAGCGAGGTTCACATCCAGGGTCGTGGAGAGGATAAAGGAAAGCCGGGCTAAGACAAAAATAAATAGCCATGCAGGCTGGAGGCAAACTTTTCTAGGGGATCCAGGGTGAATTTTTGAAAGTGATGGTTTCTAATATTACACTGTTGGCTATTATGTTTGCTAAAATTTCAATGGCTATTTTGATATAATTTAAACATAACTGGTAGATTAGTGCCATAATGCATACAAATTTATTGGCCTTAAAATATTAAATTCTTTACATTTAAAAAAATCTCAAAAAATGAAAAACGTTTAGATACTAAATTTAATCAAAACAGACACTGTACCAAATAAATTTTCATTATATACTCAAATTATTTTAAACATTTGATTACGTTTCAATGTCAATAGAAAAACAGGTGGATTCAGTCTTTGTAGAAGCTTCCTAGAGGTAGATGAGAAGCTAAATCAGGCCTGGCCGTTTGAGGCGAGCTATAGCTCGCGCTCGCCTCCATGCTCCCCTCGCAACCTGAGGCGAGCTATGAATTGCTCTCCTAAACAGAACATGAAGGGAAAATCGCTCCCTTAAAATTTCCATTAATTTACTTTTTTCCTATTCAGAGAACCCTGAAAACGTACAATGGTTAATTGGTAAATTTTTGTATCAGCGATTTCTCCCGTCATTGCATTTTTTGCAATTAACTTTTTGCTTGTTGGGCGGTTTTTGTTATGATAGGCATAAACTTTGATCTATTTGGAAAAGGATAGTTAACCGAAAGGTACGTTTGTAGCGATTAGAACCTTTCAATCTTAAGAAAACAGGAATATTTTTGGAAGGAAAGTCGAAGAAATTGGTAGGAATTGTAGATTGGGGATATAATGAGACAGCAGGTCCCTTCCAGCAATAGAAAGCAAACTATCCCTCAAAGAGAGCAAGGTACTCTGTCTTGCAGATCAAAAACGACAACCGAAACATGGAATTCAACTATCCAGCAGCATTTACTGAAAAACCCAGATTGGGTGAAAAACTATAACGGCAACATGTTTTGCATTATTGGCAAAGCCTGATCATCGTTCCTTCTAGTAGTTTGTGAATCTATCTACTATATAAACATGACCAATCGCTTTTGTGTAGACAGAAGGAGTTTGTTTTCACCTTAGAACTCCAGTGGTAGCATTTTCAATAGGAAAGCGGCACTGATTGGACAACCTCAACAGTCATGTGCTCACGTTTTCTGATTGGCCTAATTCGATCCAAAACTGAGTACATTCTATGTGTTACTGATTTAGCTCGCCTCAGCCAATCAGGGGAGCAATTCACAGCTCACCTATAAAATACAAACGGCCAGGCCTGTAAATGTCCAAAAAAATTGGATGGTGAAGAGAAATCAGTCAAGTTTATTAGAGTGAAATCCAGGAAGAGGCATTTGTTGAAACCAAGATTCATATCACATCAGATGCTATTTGTCAATTCAGTTCTATTGGCAAAAGATGCAAGAGATTCAGATTCATCTTTGATTATACCCAAGGATGAAGGAAGATTGCAAAGTAAAAACAAGTCAGGTCTGGCCATAAGAATTTAAACAGGGGAGCAGTAAACAGCTCTCCTAGTTTGTTTCCAGGTGAGCTTTTTGAAGGCAAATAAGAATAGAAGCAAAAGGAAAATTTATTTCAAGGAGAACAATTTAGGAGAGCAACCTTTAGCTCTCCTCTGGCATTTGAAGAGAGCTTAGAGGAGATCAAAAGCTGTCGCTCTCCTCAAAGGGCAAGGCCTGCAAGTGTTGAACTCTCAGCAACATCCAAGGATGATCAGCAATATCTCCTGACATCACTGATGACTCACTATTTCTAAAGAGCATCAATTTTGCAAATATTAATGAAGATGCAAGAATTGATGAATTGCTTCAAAAATTGCAGCTGTTGAACAAATCAAGCTTTTGAATTTGCAAAGCTGATTCCACAATATTTTGATTGCATAAAAGTTGTTGCTGACTTTGCCTGTCAGAGTTGCATCAGCTGAAAGACAATAAAAACTACCTTTGCTCTACAATTGGCCAAAACTGGCTTAGTTTGATGGCGTCGATGTCCATAGAAACTTTTTTGGCAGAAAATTTCACAATTGCTCCATAATTGACCACTTTACAGGTCATCAATTTAACTAAGTATTGATAGCAACTTTTCAGTTGCCTTTTTCCAGTTGTATTGTATGATATCAGTTGCATTAGTTAGTAACCAAGGATAAAGGCTTGGCAGCAATAATACAGCAGCTCCACTAGTCTGTATTTGGCAAGCAGAAAGGGACAAGTCTCTCATTTCCCCTCCCTCAAATGCTTGCTTGCTCCTTGAGAAGGACTTTCTCCCATGACAGGCATAGGTAACAAGAAAAACACCAAAATATAATTGTTAAAGGAGTGAAATTTGAAAATCTGTGGAAACCTTGAGGACCTGTATAAGAGCTGATTTGACAAAATGTCAGGGAAAACCTGAAAAGGTCAGGGAACTTGGTATTAAAGATTGTCAGAGTATGGGAAAATTGGCAGAAAGTAGTCAACTGTTTTTTTAAATGATTCTTGTCATCTTGCTTTGATGTATTTGTTCTGCAATCTTCTCCAAAGTACCTAATTACCATATATGGACATCCTAAACTGTACTTATGAGAACAAATGTTCATGTAAAACCATTCTTTTCCAAAGAGAGGCAAGACATGGTGGAAAGTTAGAGCCCCCTTTGGGGAACTCTTGCAGAACATAGATGAATTGTTAACCTAGAAAAGAAAACCTAGAGATGAGCAGAAGCCATTGTTCAGCAGACCATTTTGGTCACACTAGGCCTGTCACTTTCTGTTTTGAAACCATTTACAGGTTGAGCACAAGAATTTGATATCTGACATCATTTTGACAACTGTGATGTTATTTACAATGTTCCAATTTTTACAACCCATTTACCTCACTATATAACTACAATATACAAACTAAACTAAGGCATCAATTTAGCCAAATTTCTTCAACAACTTTCTCTCAGGTCCAGCATTTTTTCCAGGCATGCTTTAAGGACAAAATTGTTTTAGTCCTGTTACACTACTAGATGTTTTGATTATTCCGACACCATTTCCAAAATAACATAAGATGAAGCATTATATTTTTCATTAATATATTCCTCCACATGTGTCACTTGCACCAAACTTTTTGTTCATTGGCATCTAACTTAGAAAAAGCATCAGATTTTTGGGAGCAGCTTTAGTTTGAACTTATGTTTTTCAGCTAGGGTGTATTTTGTAATTATGACAAGAAGGGCTCAAGAAGGCCAAATAGATTAAAGAAGGGTTAGCATTGTTCTTGTGAGAAAGACATATATATTTGGCACTGATTTATTGTGTAATTGGGAATGAGATTCAGTGCCCTTCTTATATTTTGCCAAATTGATGCTGAATATTTGAACATTTACAAGTAAATGACTTGCTTGATGTAAACTTCTTACTATCTAGTGTGTGTGTAAGGGCCAGTAGTTGGTTGGCTTTTTTGTGTCTGCATTCCGTAGATTAAAACTGAATCCATCTGAATTTTTATTTACCTATCTGTATCTTGCGGCCCTGCTAAACTATTGGATATCTAACTGAAGTGCCATTTTTGGCATGGGTACATTGAAAAAGATTCCAACACTTCTGTTTACTGTAGTTTTGATACATATTGTTTAATTGCATGATTTCCTTTTGTCATTTCTTCACTGCAATTTATAGTGACATTGAAAATTTAATCATAATACTCGCAAAGCATACAGACTCTGCAAAAACATCTTTGTAGCTCTTTTATTTCCATTAGAATTGACACATAGATATAGAATTGATGTGATAATCTTAATTATGTATTTAAAAATTAATAATTTTTTGAAACAAAATAACAATGTTTTCAATAATTACGATAGTAACACAATTTTCAGAGCCAGATTTAGGAAGTTCTGTCATAATATTTTTACAGCTGGATTCATTTAGATTTGAAATAAATTTCCACGAACTAATCAAATTTTGGAGATGATTCAATCTGTAGATTGGGACATCTTGGCATTCCTTTCTCTTAACCAGAATTTACTCCAGTATATCACACCAAGGCATTTTGTGCACAACTGAAAAATTTATCAACGGGGCTAGAACGATTGAAGGCATCAATATTTTAAATGTCTTTCGCTTTCTTTTACCACTCTGACATTCTAGTCAGTCGTCATTTAGTTTTTATACATTATTTTGGGAATCTCTTTTTTGGCAAATTTGGGACAAAAAGTCATTTTTTCGAGGAGATGCGACCTGATCAAACTCCTTCACAGCTTGTCCGCTTTCTTTTTTAGCTCTGCAGCTCGCTGTCTGAGCACTTTTGACATTTATAACCATTGGTTTGGTTTTCCAAATCCTGAAATTATCATTTGAACCAGGGTAATTCATTTCGGCTTTGATTCCCGATATAGAATGTTCTGTCCTCCTCGCAATTCCGTTTACGTTTGTTAACTCTCTTTAAACAACCAGATTCTTATGCCAATATTCAGTGTAATTTTATATTAGATAGTAAAAACAAATAAGTTTGAAAAACTGAACCTTGTTTAAACGAGCAAACAAGGCACAATGGCATTGGTTTAGTGCTGTTTTGTTATATGCAAAGTTTAAACATTATTGGTGTAGCATTCCGTTCTTAGAAATAGTAACCCACAACGTGCCTCTCCTTTCAAGTCAAAATACCTCTTCTGTATAAAGTTCGAGATAATTGGTTAGATTCCCATATTTTGGTTAGGTATTACTGATAAGTCTATTCTCTGGCGCCTGCAGGGTTACACTCTTAACCGGCATATGTTGTCATAATTTTCTATGATATCATAAAGAAACATTAAGCAAAGATTCGAATCTAAGATTTGCTTTGTTCAGCTGAACTGTTTACTGGCTATCTTATTATCTTTTTATTTTTATAGAAGGGCGCAGTGGAAGGACTTTGTGCTACATTTCTAAACAAACTATACCCACGTATTTCAAACAAAAATATTTTCGCAGCAGTTTATCTATTATCATCATATAGTGTTAAGTTTTGATGTCATATATTGGGTTTTCCTTTTATTGGAAAGCAAAATTAAACGTTGCAAAGATTATTTTAACCTATTTTGATGCTGCATTCAACACGATTTTCTGCCGGAACGCCAGAACGAACAAGAGCCATTGGGCATGCTTCAGTAAACAAGCACTTTAAAAATAATTCCCAGTTGTTTTGTTAATCCTTTCACAACTGTCATCTCGATCTTTTGTAGGCATCTTAAGAATGGACTAACTCCCGGCATAAGAATTATTTTTACATGTTTTGAAAATAGTCGTCACGAGCTATAGAAATATAGTCGGAATTTCATATGAACCTCTTTGGTAATTACAAGAGGCTGATGTCGAGGAAAATTTTTATCATAAGGGCATTTTCCCCCTTGCCCCACCTATCAATGAGTAAAAGGCGTGGTTGCCCCTTTCCCCCTCTCTGGTGTTCCTGCAGTTCCCAAATACATATTTTAAACCCAAATACAATGGTTCCAAAGAAAGTGTTTTAAATGGTAAATTACACAAAACAACTTATAATTTTCTTAATGCAAGGCTTTCTGGCTCTGCGTTTTAAGCCAAGTTTGTAAAGAGCAAGTATTAAACCATGTTTTTTCGTCTATGAACGGTGTCTGTGTTTTCCTACTGTTCACTTAATTGTGATAACCCTGCCTCTTCCCAATAAGATTCTTTGCATTACGTAGTCTGTTTCACGGATTATCAGCGCCTCGTTTGGCTCGTTTGTTTGGGAAGGAGGTTTGCATTGAAACACATCCAAATGAGTTTTGCATTAATTGAAAATTGACTCTTCTGATTAATGTTGTATTTTTCTTGCAGGAAGATCTACGTGGAGCTGAAATGTTAAAGCTGCTTTCGAGACACAAGTTACCGTGGCCAAAGTAATACTCCACTGTTTAAGTTCCATCTTTGCTAATTTTGTTATTGCTCGAAAATTTGCAAAGATACATGAAGCTTGTGTTTCTTTAAGGAGCTTACGATGTACCTGTACCTGATAATTAATATTTTTCCTTAAATATAAATATCATTCTTAATAATTTAATATCCCTTTAATTCCGTTTCTTGCTATACTTGCTAGACAAACTAATGTAATTTATTTGTATTACCTTTCATTCTTGGACATCTTTTGCTATACTTTCCTTACGACACTTTTATCAGTTTGTTTGTATTTGTCTGTTTGATTCCAGTTTGGTTCCGTAGTGATAGAGTTTTTTTCCTTTTTAGAGCCGGCCTAAGGTCTCTCTCAAATGGAAAGAACGTCAATGTGCTTGCAGAAGCAAGTAAGTTTTTGTGATACCATCATCCTCCCTTGGTACCTCCATGTGACCGACCTACTCATGGCCGACCTCCTCGTGATCTCTTCAGGACCTCCTTAGGACCTGCTTAGGACCTCCTCAGGACCTGCTTAGAACCTACTTAGGACCTCCTTACGACCACCTTAGGACCTACTTAGGACGAACCTCCACAAGACCTGCTTAGGACCTCCTTAGGACCTGCTTAGGACGAACCTCCTCAAGACCTGCTTAGGACCTCCTCAGGACCTGCTTAGAACCTACTTAGGACCTCCTTATGACCACCTTAGGACTTGCTTAGGACGAACCTCCTCAAGACCTGCTCAGAACCTCCTTAGGACCTAGGAATAAGCCTTTTTGCCCGTTGGTCATCATCTAAGAAAATGCGACGTTCGTTGGACCAACAAGCCTTACGCATTCAGATAAAATGCTCATTCTCTTGCTGCCGTGTATTTTTTACAGCAATTCAAAATTATTCACCTAAGTCATTCAAATGAACCTTCACCTTTTCCTGCATCTTTTCATTTCACCCAAAATATTTTTTAATTGTCTTTTGTCACAGCTGTCATTTACTTATTTGATTTTTTCTAGGACAATTCAAGGAAGGGGATTCCGTTCACGGATATAAAGTCGTTCAGGTGGATCAGCCAAATACTTTCTTCTTATAAAGTTTCATTACCTGAAATCAATTTCTTTTTTACGGTTAAACCTTACTCGATTTAGCTTAAAATGCACGCGAGACACTGGCAGATAGTGATTTGCGCAAGGTGATTTGGGTTAGAACGTTTATTTGAGAACTCTTGGTTTCATCAAATGCTTTTCCATTGCCAATGTTTTTCATCATAATTCACCTTATATTGCTCAATAGCGAGAAATGGAAAATCAATGTGGAAGTCATTGGCTCGAAATTTATGTTGTTTGAACTGGAAAGTAAACTTTTTCATGTGCCCGTAAGCAGTGTTCTTGAATGAGGATCCATTGTCGTTTAGATTCCTCACAATTGATTTTATCTTTAGCGTTCACAATCTTTAGTTGTTCAGTTTTCAACTTTTATCATTTTGTACTTTTGGCAAAATATCCCCTTTTTCAGAAATGTCGAAACTGGTGTATTAACTCCCATTTACTGTAAATTGTGTTTTATTTTAATCGGTGTGTTTTTGAAGAATGAAGACATTCCTGATTTTCACATGGTGGCTGTGAAGCTGAAACACGAGAGAACTGGGGCTGAACATCTTCACATCGCAAGGGATGACCAAAATAATGTATTTAGGTAAAAACTAAGTCAGCTCAACTCTTCTTGAGTTGGTTACCTTCACGCATTTATCTGGAAATGAAATAAACAAATTGATCAATTGGTTAGCATGGTGACAAACAGAGAGCATCAATTAATGATAATTATATACAAAGTAGCGCAATTAAATTTTTATTTTATGATTATGATTTTTCATCGTATTGGAAGTCTTTTTTCCCTAATTCTGTGGACAGTTGATTGCAAAACACAAAGAAAAACAAACTCTATGGATCTAGCATGCAGAAATGCAACATATTGAAATTTCGAAGTTACATAGAAACGTTTTAAAGAAACTGTTGAGTCTTAGGCTTTATCAATCCCATTAAGTAGAATAATTACCTGAGACCCATGAAGTGCTCAAATTGCTAACAAGACAGAAGTTTATAAATATGCACTGTGTTTATTGTTCTTTTTCAGATTTATGTTCATGCTAGATAATATTTTTCAGTGTCACATTTCGAACGACACCAATGGACAGTACTGGGGTTCCCCATATTTTGGAGCACACTACTCTCTGTGGCTCAAAGAAATTCCCATGCAGGGATCCATTCTTCAAAATGCTGAACAGGTCACTATCAACATTCATGAATGCATGGACAGGTAAATAACCTCTTTTTATTGCATAACACCATAAATTAGGATGTCCTTAAACGCAAAAGACATATTTTCCTCTTTTTCTTTATTTGTAATTTAGCAAAATATATTAATAGCATTCTGGTATTGCCATTGTAAACTTGTTTATATTTTGTCTCTGTGCTATTCTGAATACTTCATGGAAAATGTTCTCAGAATACTCAGAAAATTCCTAAGAAAACTAAGAATGCAGAATAACCAATGTTCCTGGTGAAGGTTAATTTCATGTTTCCTCTATTTCAGCAAGCGACTACACCATGTACCCATTTTCAACACAAAATGGGACCGATTACTCGAACCTTATGTCTGTTTACCTGGATGCAGTCTTTTTCCCAAATCTGCGAGAGCTTGATTTCCTACAAGAAGGTTGGAGGCTTGAGAACGAGAAAGTCGATGACCCAAGCTCCCCGTTGGTTTTCAAAGGTGTGGTTTTCAATGAAATGAAGGGCGCCTTTGTAAGTCATTGCTATTTTTACAACGTGTTTGCTTTTTCCGATTTAAATTTTCTTGCATCCGAATTTGGAACAAGCCGTATTCCTCTCTCTAAACAAGATACTTAAAAAGTTGTTTTGATAGAAGAAAAGTTTAATTTTGAAGTTTTCAAAATTCTGAGATAGAAGATATATTTTTTATAATCTTCGGGGATTTGTATTTGTTTTTATGCTAAACTAGGTTTGTAGATTGAGCTGGAAAATACAAAACGCCAAAATGAAGAAGGAATGTGATAATGCTATTGCAAAGAATTTAGAAACATAGTTCTCGTGCACCTTTTATTTTATAATGAAAGGGCTTCATTACATACGACCCAATTTATGCGGATACGATTTTTTTTGGAAAAGAAAATTCTATTTATTCCATTTATTGAGTTTTATTGAATTCAGAATGTTTTACGTCTTGTAGATTGCCTGAAAATGTTCGGTGGAGTGAAGATTTTCCCCAAATACTTATATGTACGTTAATGAAACTAATTTTGTCTTTTGCTTTTGCAGTCAAATCCCGAGAGCCTTTTCGCGACTCACTACCAAAACCTGTTGCTGCCAAGTCATACCTATGGTTACGTCAGCGGTGGTGACCCGTTAGTGATTCCTGAACTTACGGTACACGTTCATGATTGGTTACAACTGCATTCCTTTGTTACTCTCTGTGTTTCGAATCCTCTTAATAAATCACGTGATCAAAGTATTCCAAATCTCGATTTCTAGTGTTTGTAGACTTTTTGTTTGATTAGCCGTTGATAAAGGGCTTTTGGTGTTGATCTGCAAGTCTATTTAAATAACCTTTAGACAAGCTGCATTTGTTTGGCGATATGTAATATTTGTTAGTTTTTCACAGCCCTTGCTCTCTATCAGGGAAGGCTCTTGCTTTTCTTGACACTAAGACAAAAATGGGTATTTTGTTTTGAAAGATTCTTAAAAACAGCTTTTTACCTTGGGTAAAGAAATTGAATGCCTCTTCGTTTTACTGCAATCTGAGGGAAAGTGGGCATTCTTCTTTGTCGAAATACAATCGTTTAATGAAATCAAGGTGACGGCTTAGCAAAAATTTTCGTTTTATTCGTTGTAGTGGGCACAGCTGAAGGATTTTCATCGAACACATTACCATCCAAGCAACTCAAAGTATGTTTGTTTTAGATAATTGTTGCTAGAAAAGGATATTGTGACTTATATTCAGCGCACGTTGTCTAAATTGGAAGGCAAATATTTTATGTAATGAATTTCGTTCAAAGTTTTCATGATGAAAGGGAGTCTGCAACTGTTTTTAAGTTAATAAATATTGCTCAATATGACATCCTGGTAAAGATTTAGATTCTTAATGTAAGGTTTGACTCACCTAATTAGTATCGAAATTACGAGTAACCCTATACAGTTTTTAGTTGTAGCTTTAAACTTTAGATTATAACTCGTATCTATAGATAGCAAGTAATTGGTTTATCAACTTTATACCAGCTTCTCGCAAATAGATAATGGAATATAAGTCAGTAAAATGGAATAGTTTTAATATGAGGCTGTTGTTTCAAGGTTTTACACTTACGGAGACCTTCCGTTGGAGAAGCATTTGCAACAGATCAACGATCAGTCATTGAATTCCTTTGAAAAACTGGTTGTTGATACAAAGATTATAAACGAACCAAGGTGGAGTGAGCCAGTAAGTAGCTTCTTACTTGATTTGATGAGGCATTTTTATGTTCGTAATCTTTGAGATTAACGAACATAAATCTTTGTCAGGTAAAGTGGTACAGCCAAGAGATGATTTAATATAGCTAAGATATTTATTACATAGAATGCGTTTATTTAAGCGTTAGCTATCCATTTTTTTGGTACATTTGTGTATTTATTTAGTTTTTGAATCTTGTTGTCCTGTTTGACCCTAGAGGAGAGCGGAGGTTTTCTGCCCACCAGACAACCTCGCAGCTGATGTTGAAAAACAAACAACTATCTCAGTTGGTTATCTTTTGGACAGGTATACTTGACTTTTAATGAGACTTAATGGAAATGCTATTTTACTGATACTTGCCAGTACTTGATATCTTAAATGCTCGGGATCTATAATTGCCTTTGTTCCTAGTGTCCCTTTTCTGATATTAGCTAAACATGTATGTCGGGGAGAAGAATCTAACTCTCGTGGCATCTAGGGACATTCTGTGTGCGTGCTGTTCTATATAAGAGGTATTACTGTTCTTAATGTGATTTGATTTTTGAATGCACAATCCAGGAAGGGTTCACCAGCCGTCCGGTCACCAGTCGTCCGGTCACCAGCCGTCCGGTCACCCGCTGTCCGGTTATTTCCTTTGGTAGCTTCCTTCAAAAAGTACAGTATAACCCTTGGGTTTAGGGAAGTACTTCATTTGTATTCCTTACGAATGACCTTTTTAACGAACTTTGATGGTATGACTACCGTGTTTTCTGACAGTGTATAAATAATAGATAAAGCTTCTTCTGACAGAATTTTTTCTACCAGCAATATTCGCAATATAGAACGGGATTCTTTTTAGCACGACCGACCCATTTAAAGCGTTTACAATGGGAATTCTATCAACTTTGTTGGCCAGTGGACCGAATTCACCATTCTATCAAGCACTGATCAAGCCTAACATTGGATCAGGATACTCGCCCGTCGTCGGGTAAGTCAAAAAATAGCTTGTTCGTGTATTAAGGAGACTGGGGGGCTTGAGAAATGTGGGGGGCTTGAATCTACGGTCTTAAGTGTAAAGGGGGGGTGTTGAAGGCTTTGGATGGCTTGATTGGTTACTTAGAGTTCCCGTATGGAAATCATTACAAGTGCAAATCATTTTTGACTTTATGGCATTGTAGCTTTCTACATTTTTATGTACATCAATCGTAGAATGCTTTTGTTTCATACACCTTACCATTCTAGCTTATAATTTTGGTAAATTTTCCTTTAGCGTGGACACAAGCACAAAAGATGCAACCTTTGGCGTTGGTCTGCAGGGCGTGAGTAAAAAAGATGTCCCAAAGATTTTGGATATCATAAAGACAACATTCGAAGATGTTGCAGGGTAAGACACGTGATCAGTCTAATCGAACCCCATTTTGCACTTTTTTGTCTCTGGAAGGGTTCTTGACGGATTTGTCTGCTTTGGAATCCAGTTCATTGCAAAACTGAAAAGTTAACAAAGCTGAAAAGATAAACATACAGAAGTTATCAATACAATTTTGATTTAATTTTTTTCTAATTTTCTTTTCATTTAATGTTTTGTTTATGCCGTTAATTTTTACTTTTTCAGTAAAGGTTTTGAAGATGAAAGAATACAGTCGATTTTACACCGAGTAGAATTGGCTCAGAAACACCAGACAAGCAGCTTTGGTCTTGGAGTTATATCTGTAAGTATTTTAAGTGAGTGACGTCATGAAAACAGACGTTTCAGGAAAGCCGTTTTTGGAATGACATTAACGAATTGTTTGGATTCGAACTGAGAACATAAGCATTTCGACTTGTTTCTATTCTCATAGAACAAGATTAGGTTGTCTTATTCTCTTGTAATGTTCGCTGTTTAATAATGTCAACTGTGTATTTTTCCTCGTATTTTTCCTGCATACGAAACTAATAATTCTGACAAACTTTGTATTTTGCAGTCCTTAATGTCAAGTTGGAACCATGATGCAGAGCCAATTTCAATGCTAAGAGTTGATGAGCAAGTGGAGAATTTCCGTGTAGGTTGAGTTCTGAATTTTGCTCACTGCAAATGAATAGATTTGCTAAAGATTTTCAAGTGTTTTTGTTTTCTAGTAGTAGTAGAAATGATAGCAAGCAGTTGACATTTTTTCTCTGGCAGATCGTGCTTTAGGATTTTGAAAAAGAGAAAAGTTGCAATTATCTTTCAAGAAGATGCTTTTAAAGTTATTATACTTTTTAGAATAACTATAGTTTTTATCTTTCTTGTTCAGAAAATAGGTGAAGCTGACTGTAAAAAATGAATATGTTTTTTGGATATTTCAAATCTTAGTACAGCCGAATGGTCTTTACTAAGCTCCAATCTTGGCTAATGAAACCTGAGGTCTTAACCGGAAAGTGAAATCAAGTGTCCTATCTTGATAAATAACGCACTGGTTGCATTTACCCCCACCCCCCCTCCCGGGTCAATGTCATTTGCGATGGTTGCAGAATAAGTGGGGATGCACACAGATCCAGCAACCCCCATAGAAACATCGTTTTGGGGGAGGAGGGTGACATATAGCTAGGTTTGTTTTTGTTCATGTCTCAGCATTTTCTGGCCATATAGCAGGACTATTGCTGTCAGTAACTAATGAGGAATTTCTTTTGTCGTGTTTTAGAATGCCCTTAGCAGTGACAAAGAATTTCTTCAAAAGATGGTCCAGGAATATTTTTTGGAAAACACACACCAGCTTACCTTGGAAATGAATCCAAAGGTACTTTGTTAATTGGTCCTTCATTTTTTTCTTTAGATAAAATGTAGGAGTTATTTATAACTTGGCCCATATAATATCGCATCAGAATTTTTTGCCATTGTTTTTCATCGAATGTTGCCCTGTTACTGTAATTTCTCTTCTTTCTACATATTACTTGGTTAATTCCCATGAATATGAAACCAGACAGTATATGTAGTTACAACGCCCATACATTTCCTGGCTTTTGGTTATCATCTTCTTACCAGCTTTAAATTATAAGCTTCTTCTTAGTTACCGACGATGCCTTGCACCACACTTTGATTTGTTTCCAGGAGGATTATATTGAACTGAACGAAAAAAGAGAAGCAGCAATTCTGGAATCAAAAGTGAAAAAGCTGACAGATGAGGACAAAAAGATTATTTTCGAGAAATGTGAGTTACCGATTTTTTTTTAAACCTCAATTATTCTTATTCCAATATATCATTTTGCATATGGTATATGGCATTCCATTTGGTTGCCAGCTTAAAACGGCAACCTCTTATTAGCGTATGCTAAAAGACCTACCAATGCTTTCTACTTGTAGGTTTTTTGTCCAAATCATTATCAATGAACCTAAAATGAAAGATAGCATAGATCTAAATGTTTAAATGATTGCGACATGTTATGAGAATTACTGTTTATCGATCTGTCATTAAGTGCTCCATCCCATAAGGCAGAGCTGTACACGCTTTGGTGTATAGAACAGGGGATTCTAAGTTGCTACTGCAAATTTCACGCTCAGTACGATCATCGGGCAACTGTTAAAACTACTCTCTCTATGGATGATTGCACTATGTAAAGTGATTTCCTTTTTGCACCGGAGAAAGACTGTTCACTGCTATTGATAGGAAAGAACGTACGCGGGTTCTCAGTAAACAATACCATGAAAAGTTGTACAATTGCTACAAATGTTGTAATGCCCCTAGAGTAAGGACTTTGTTAACTTTCAGGGTTTTGAAACTTAAGGACGATGAATAGGTAAAATTTATGTTAAAGAATTTTTTTGAAGAATTTAAGGAATTTTGAAACTTGACTCAAATTTGCTTGATTCTTCGTGTAGGATCAGGGTTAAATTGTGACTTTGAAAATCAATGAAGGTTTTCTTGTTTCCAGCACTGGAGTTAGAGCAGCAACAAAACTTAGTCGATGACCTTTCTTGTCTGCCAAAAATGCTGGTCAAAGGTAAACATTGGCAATATTTTCTAAGTGTTCGCAGCAGTGCAAAACTTTTTTGAATGCAATTTCCTGTTGTGTTTAAACCCTTTTTCGCATACGTACATGTTGTTTTCTTATTGTTTTTGCTTTTGTATTTTGTTTTTTTCGTTACTCTTATTTTTATTTGTTTTGTTCACTTTCTTTTTCCAGGATACGTGGGGCTACAATTTCCATAACGCAACCATTGAAATGTCACCCTTACGTTATTTCATTTCCAAAGGGGAGGAAAAAATGTCATTACGAACGATTGATACAACTCTGAAAATATTTATTGGGGAACTTTCTTATTAACTGCCATTTCATTTTTTAAGAATTTTCAAGTTAAACCGGCAATTCCCTAGTGCTGTAAGTATTTTGCTTCTTCACGTCTTTATTGAAAGTTTTCTACATGGCAGCCTTGCATTTCAGATATCGACAAGCAAGCCAAAAGAGTCGATGTCGATATTGAGTATGGAGGTAAGGAATTGCTGCTCCCTGGCCTTTCTTATTTCTATCATCTTCCAGCAGCTTGTCAATGCTTTATCTTAAATTCCCCGTCTTTTGTGTTTCTAAAATTTTAACTGGCTTGATTTAGCATTTGGTTGAATGTGTTAAGTTGAAGTTGTTGAGGGCAAAAACATCAATTCTCTGTTTCTTCTGAATTTTTTTTAAATCCTTAAAGGTAATAAAGTGGTATCGTAGGAGTTGCCTATGATTGTATTGCACTGTGTATGTATCTATCCAACTTCAAAATTGTTTCAGTTGACATCTTGTCTTTGCAGGTAACAATATCCCAATTCAGATTTGTGAACAACCCACGAATGGAGTTTGTTATTTCAGAGCAATAGCTGATGCATCTGCCCTTCCTGAAAATTTGAAACAGTATCTGCCGCTTTTTTGTAGCATTATTACAAAGTAAGAAGAACTTGTCATGACGTCAATTTTCATTCACCTTTTTACTCTGTCATCCCACTGTGGTGAATAAGTCTGTAAGGATACAAATCTGGATTTGATGTATTTGATTCGATAGTATTTTCTCCCATTGGCAGTTGCGATTCTTGTTATGACACATTCAGTATCATATCTACATGCATCTTGTTAATGGAGAGTGACGATTTTATTCAACATAAGGCTAAGTCAATTTTCTATCTTTATGCTGTCGAAAGTTGCTTGGCCTTTTCAAACAATCTGAAGTCTATATTACTTTTGTCTCACGTTCAAACAGCCATTTTAACGACACCAATGGTGACGAGAAAGAGGTTTTGACGAACTTCGAATTGATGAAAGAAAAAGTCGATGCTGAGCTAAAGTCCTTCCCTAATCGGAAAAGTTTCACCCATTGACCATCTTTTCATTTTTTTTGACAACCTTATGTTGAATATCGCTGTGCACCTTCACTGACAATAGATGATACTTGTGTATTACTGATACAAGCATATATTTGATTGATATTTGGAATACAGTATAGCCCGATGAAAAGCAAATGAGCTGTGCCGCTCTCACAAATGAGTTTTGTTGCCTTTCTTTATTGTTTTATTCCAGCCTCTGCAATCACTGCTTTTTACTTGAAATACCTTTCTTTCAGAATGGGTGCTGGTTCAATGAATTACGAACAGCTAGCTCAAGAAGTTGAGATGTACACCGGGGGCCTTTCAGTTGGCCCCCATATCGTCCCCCATCATACAGACCAAGACAAGTTCGAACTTGTAAGTTTTTGACGCGAATATTTTTCTTTCCATTTTCATACCACTTAGTCTATCAAGTCATTATGGATATAAGATGTAAGAATGGATCAAGGAATTCTTGTAGCTCGAGAATAGTGAAAGGATGGCCGTTTATTTGTTGCCAAATGATGCTTTTTTGCATCTTCAATGCCATCACCCTTTAATTTTTTAGGGCGTGATGTTTGGATCAAAATGCTTGGACAGGAACATTCCAAGGATGTTCTCTCTTTGGCAAGACATTCTTAATGAGTAGGTTGTTTTTTGTTCATGATCTTTCTCTTGAAACTTCTACTCTTGAACCCAGTTCCCTTACACAAACGAAACGCGAATGCAATACAAGCTTTCTCGTCGTATAAAAGCAAAAGTCAAAAGTGCCAGTGTCATTCCTTGCTTGCTTCTCAAAACCACTGGAAGAGTTGAATTGAGTAACAGTGTTTTAGCTCAGTCAGTTTTAGCATTCTGAGGACAGTCGAACCAAGGATCACTGAGCCTTTAACTTGGAATGTGCGAAACTAAACAGTCCTTTTCATTAATCGTTGACTTTTTTAAAACGCCTAAATCTTTCTTTTAGATGGTTCTAAAGCTTAGAATTCTTAATTATGTCTCACCAAAAAATTATTAAATCATTGCAAGTCACGGGTAGGCTGTCTCTTCTTTGCTTACCGTCCGCGGTTTTATTTGTAGACCTAACCTAAAGAACTTAGACCGACTTCGGACCCTTATCAACTCGATTGCATCCGACCTGGCAATGTCAGTAGCTGACTCTGGGCATGCGTATGCGATGGCAGTTGCAGCCAGCCAACTAACACCGGTTGCTAAATACAGCGAGCTTTTCGGGGGAATGTCTCAGGTATGGAAATCGTATCTCTGTTGTGATTGATTAATAATCTGATAAATAATGTTTATTAAGAATTTTCCATGCGACTGTTTCCTATATGCCAGACTATTGCAATTCGAGGATAGTGTTTTTAGCTTTCTTTAAGCTTTTTTGATGCGAGGGAGTGTGGAAAACTCTCTTGTCCTGGTTGGGGCACAAGAGGATATGTTTTCCAAGTTTATGGAAACAACATTCGCTAGCAAAGCTTGTTATTAATTGCATTATATACGAAGGCATTGTAAAATAGGAATGCTTCCCCTATTGATTAGTACATAAACGTAGGTGGGGAAGACAAATAGAGTAGAAAAAGTCGAAGATGTTATTAATTATTAGTTAAATATTATAGAAAAGTTATCATATTAGTTAAATTAAAAGTTAATAGTCGTCAAAGATCACATTTTAAAAATGTGTCGGAAGATTTTATTTTCTCCGAAAAGATTTCGCTAGAAAATTGTTATCATTTTCTGATAAAGAACAAAAATATAGTTTTTATAATCCGACAAGCAGCTTCATACTAGTTTCAAGCAAGAGGCAGATTATGCTAGAGGAGCGTCATACCAAATAGCTTTCCAATGTTAAAAGCCCGTGCCAATTCAGTAGTCATGTCATTGATAACTTTTCTATAATATTTAACTAATAATTAATAACATCTTCGACTTTTTCTACTCTATTTGTCTTCCCCGCCTACGTTTATGTACTAATCAATAGGGGAAGCATTCCTATTTTATAATAACAATTAATAACAAGCTTTGCTAGCGAATGTTGTTTCCATAAACTGTCTAGTCTTAGCCAAAACTTTGTCAAAAGACCGATCTCGAAATTATACCTTTTTCTTCCATTTATTTTAATCATAGATATGTGTTCGCTTTGTCACATATCTCATAGCTGCTTGTCATTCATTTCACCCAGGTATGGTTCATGAGAAACCTCGCTGAAATGGATGATTTGGAACAGGTTTCAAACAGCCTTATTGAAATTGCCTCGTATATACTAAATGCAAACGACCTTAGGTAAGAAATTATCTTTACAATTTCGATTCGCAAGCGCGCGTCATATTTTTCTACAACAAAATAAATGCTATCCAGGACGCTTAAATAGAGTTGCTTTACCGATTATTTCTGTGTTTTATCGTAGATGTTCTTTAAACGTTACGGCCGAGTCACGTGGACTAGCTTCAAATGCCCTGAACGCACTCGCTGCAGATGTAAACACTTTAGGGACAGATGAAATCGAATTTGATCAAGTAAGAACTATCTGAGCCATTTGTATCTGTTTATTTAAAATTTTAATGATGTCGGCATATTTAAAATTTTAATGATGTCGGCATAATTTCGTTTGCTCCCGGGGTTTAAGATCACTGTAAAGGCTATTTAAAACCGAATATGTTCAGATACTTCTTCTCGCTTAGCTGTATCTTCTTTCTCTTTCAAAGAAAATTTCAGAGATTTAACTTATTGCATATGGAGACATCAGAAGCTGTTGGGTACAGTTTGTATTTGATCGACAGCGACCCCCATTACGAGGAGATGAGGGTAACTTTCCTTTTTGAAAGGAGATTTCCATAGGGATTTCCGTAGTCTGTGGTCTAATTATACAGTGCCTTGGCCCTGAGAAAAAGCTTTTGGGACAAAGTTATTTGCGTCTTATTTTGAGGTTTATGTCATTGTGAGGTGTCTATTAGTAATGGATTTCTCGTTATCTAATGTGTTTTGATCAGACAAGTCACCACTTCAATCTGACCTCATCGAGTTTTCTCTTATCATCTTCTATCTTCTATTCTTTGTCAAAAAGACGTGAAATCGAATCTTAGTTGGAGAGTTAAAGTTTTTTCGTATTTTAGATGCCACATTTCGCTGCAAAGAAGAGCAAAACGTTCATTCCGATGCCCTTCCCTGTTAACTACGTCAGTCGATGCATGAGGACGGTTCCCTACACTCACCAAGATAGCGCCTCGTAAGTTCTTCCTCGTTGTTCTCTGAACAGCAAGCTCCTGGTTTTAGTTTTGAGGCCAACCTTACATTCTTTGTCGAATAGCAAGCTTGCTGTTTGAAGTCGACAAAATCCGTTTGCTGTATAGTTTATAGACATTGTAAAACATTTTCGTTTACCTTGATGGTCATAGTATTGAGTAGAAGAGGAGTACAAAACGTTGAATCATAGTTTACGATCATGTTTTAGATTCAAACCACAGTGAAACGATTGCAAAATCTGTTTCTACTCGTCTATCTTTTAAGATTCGTAAAGCCTCTTCCCATTCTCCTTAAATCCTGGGCTCTGCACCATCGTCTTTCATTTCTTTAAACATCCTTTTAGCTTCTTTTTACGATGTGGTTTCTTCCAACTGGTTGTAACAGTAAACAATTATTTGCGATTATTTTGTGTCATCTTTCTTTTATTTTGTTTTTTTGTCAGGGGTTATGAGTCCTTAGTGCATGGAAAATGCTGCATTTTTATTGTCAGTACTGTTACAATTTTGTCTTGGTGTGTATTGAAAAGACAGACATCCAGTTATCCAGCACCATAATTGTTCAATAGTTTGCCATGAAGCACTCAGTCATATCTTACAATCACTACTTATATTGTAATATTTTGAATCATAGACAAATTATACCATAAATGTAATAGTAGCCTCGCTTGTGTTATCTTTGCGATCATATATTATTTATTCATCATGTACTGTATAACACGTTACGTATTGTTTTAACAATAATGATTCATTTGTATTCCGTCAGCCTTCAAATTCTTGGAAAACTCCTCTCAGCGAAGTATCTCCACCGTGAAATCAGGTTTGTGATTGAGCTTAAAGCGACCCTGGAATTGTCTCAAAAATTCTTGGTTTTCCATTTACACGAGATTCTTACAAATGTATAGTTAAGCTGCTCTATAATAATACCCGGAAATGTATTTTCTTTGTTTCCCTCACTTGAAATTATTATTGATTTTTATTGCTACAGATAAAAGTTTTAGGCCTATTTACTTATTGGTTATTTTTGCATGCTTAAGCTTTTTCAAAAGCAAGACAACTCGACTGTTCTTAATATTTTACTATTTCCTCTTAAATAAGACTGAACTATCTTTGCCTATATCATATATCTGTCCTGTCTTTTTGTAGAGAGAAAGGGGGTGCCTACGGAGGAGGAGCGAGACACGGCGGAAGCACGTTCTCCTTCTTTTCGTACAGGTGAATGCAATGTCTTATGCCATTAAATGTATCATTTAGCGACCTTCGTTTTACGTTCAGTCATATCACTTCTGTTTTAATGGTGGCCATTGCACTGATTAAGCCAATTTCAATGATGATAAGTGTCTGTTCTGATACCCTTCTTTTTACAGCATGTGACATATAGGCTTCCCAGTCCCTATCAAACCCTCTAGCTCTACACCTTTGAACATGGCTGAGTTTCAGAACCCAGAAAAGTGTTCACCCTATGGTGCATGGTCTGTGTGTGGTACTTTTAATTCGTCTATATAATTTTGATGACGTCACAAAAATATAATATCATAACTTTTGAATTCGTATCTCATACCCTGAAAGGACATCCTGAAATACTTCTAAATGTCGAAAATCAGTTAAATGTATTACAAATGTGCTGAGATGTGGCCACATGAGCACAGACTCTTTCCCTGTCAAACCTCTGTAATTTGGTCTATTTTCGTAACTTTATGAACTGAGCTAAAATAACAGTAATCCGTCAGCAAGCATCAAATCTTTCATTGGCCATAGCTCACCCAATTTTTGACATATGTGACTGATTTTGCATATTCGGAAGTGTTTATTGGTGTTATTTTAGGTTATTTGATCAAATTTAACATTCTAAAAACAGATTTTTTATGACATCACTTTTTAGAATTCTGTTCGCACGGACCATCCTCACGTTGACGTACCTCTTTATATCTAAAAATTCTTCGTATACAGAGACCCGAATTCTACGAAAACTTTGAAAGCCTTTGACGAATCAATCCAATGGGCCGTCAACAGCAGTTTTACAGATGAAGACATTGAAGAAGCAAAGTTGTCAGTTTTTGCTTCAGTAAGTGACTTTTTTGATGCTCGGGAATTAAAACTACTGCCTGCCTGCATACTATTTTGAATTTAGTATGCTTCGTTATAATTTCATGTTATCAACTGTAGCATTGAAAATTTCTATACTGTTAAACATTTCCATTATTATTTATATGTTGTAACAGTATTGTAATAATCATAAGCAATTGTGATAATCATTCCTTTTTTATAATTTATAAAACCTTTGTTGTCTGAAAGTGGGGGGGGGGGGGGTAGAGGGACAAACTTAATATTCAAAACAAAAGATTTTGCAAAAAGTCTTTCTTCTGTTTACTCGCTTACTTGCTTTTAAAGCAGGTTACAAGTATTCCGTTTTCCAAACTTTACTTGAACTTATGTTGAAATTAGTCACTGTTTTCAGTATAAAGATAGTAACCTGTTTTTTAAGACAGATATTTTGGTATGCGACTAGACTCTTGTTTTTCTCTTTCAGATCGATAGTCCAGTGTCTCCTGGAAACAAAGGCATTACGCTTTTCTCCCAGCGTATAACACACGAGATGCGTCAGCAATTTAGAGATAGATTATTTCAAGTAAATCGAGATGGTATCCTCGACGTAGCCAAAAAGTATGTTTTAGGATTTCCCAAACGTTTTTGCGATTAAAAATGTTCTGTAGCAACAAGAGCACATTTTGTTCTAGACCAATCAGCGGGTTTGTTTACAAAATGTCATTAGCCAATCACCTACCTCCGTTTCGAGCTTGATTTTCAATATTTCAAACCAAAACACGGTTGCTGTGGAGCAAAACTTTGTTTCGCTCCACACTTTACTGAATTGATACCCCCATTCTTTTGACGTTGATTTGATTTCGAATTGCAAATGACGACAAATGTAGCTGGGAGCAGAAATGGTGTAACCAATGTTTAGCACCATGTTTATCTTCCTTCTCAGCATTGTCTAAGGGGGAAGGGGAACTGTCTGCTTGAAATAGAAAAATAAAGGAGGAAATATGAATTTATCATAACTGCAATCTCGGGTGTTCCAACTTATTTGGGCAACAATTATAGGTTGCCAGAAAATTTTCAAAATTGGCAAAACAATTTTCCCAAAATATAGATGATTTACCAATTTAATAATTTCTTTGCATTGTCTTTCACAGTGAAAGTTGCAATTCTTTAAAGTTACTAATAAAAGCTTCTGAAGAAAATAACCTAATACTTTATTCAAAATTTTTGTGGAAGAGTTTGATGCAATACTTTCTCATGTGAGAAGTTCCTCGAAAGAAACTTATATTTTATATGAAAATCTTAATGTTTTTATTTATTTGTTAACAGATATTTAGCCTCAGATGATACTGTCGATTCAATGGCTGTTATTGGCCCTGAAAACACGGAATTTGAACAAGATGAGTCTTGGGAGAAGAAAACAGGTTTATGATAGTTGTAGTTTTTAGTGTTAAATTCAACGATTGTTATATATATTTTGACTTTTTTTGTTCAAATTGATGTTCCGTAATGCTAAATTGAAATTTGTGAATGAAAACTTTGCTAAGTAAACACGTGTTTGATTATGTGTTGTTAATTTAGGAAAGTTCTGTTAAAATGTTTGTTATTAACTTGGTAAGATGTGTTAAAATCAATACTGAAGCAAATCACCTTGCAAGTAGCATTTATACTTTTAATTTAACGGATCTTAAAATTCCTGTGTTTCCGAACTCGCTGAGGTTTTCTAAACCTTTATGGTTCCACCCTGGAAATGTGTTGTGCCATCGTTTTTTAGAGTAAACGTTGATTATCAGTAAAACCCCCATCTATTTTACAAATTTTGGATCATTTTGCAAAATAAATTGGTCTTTCAAGCAGAGGCCAGAAATGTCGCTTAGATAAATATATAATAAAAAGTTGGTTTCGCCCAAGACTCATACATGATAAAACTGTACTTTCTTCGCGACTGTTAATGGGCACACCTGTTCAATATACTAAGGCTTTAAACGGTAATATTCAGACAAGAGAAAGATAAAAGAATTTCAAGTACGAATAAAGTTGTTTTTAAGAAAGAAGTAGTGACATTTGCGAGATCAGTGGTTTTGTTATGTCTCATTATCAAAATAAGAAACAAAGACAATATTGGTTTGCTCCTCTTTTTACTTTATATGATTGACTCTGTTAAATTTTAAGTGCAACTAACTGCTAAGAAGCACTTTAAAAAGGGTGCCTGAAAAGGGTGCCTAAGTAGCGGCGCTTAGAAAGGGGTGCTGAAGAAGGGGCGGTTAAAAAGCTCTGTTAATTTTTGTATGCTATGACATTTTATTTGACAAAAATAAGTATGTTTGGATTCTTTGCAGGATCGAAAAATCATTTCTAAATTGCCAAAAACTTCTTAAAATATCGATTATTTTTCTTAATTTACTAGTTTAGGTAGAACCAGATAGAGAAAACTAGGCAACGTCCCTTCTTAGGAGACTTAATAACAGTGCTCTCAAACTTTATAGATTGTGCGGGACGAATGGAAGGATTCCCCCATCAAAATCGGATAAATAGTGACGATTTGATTTGTTCGTTCAGGAAACCTTGTCGACCTACAGTTGTTCGCTAGATTCAAATTTGCAAAGCCAGGCTCCATCATTATTAGTTCTTACGATTTCTTACATTCTTGCAGCAATATCTGGTCTCAATGTTGCATTTTGATGGTCGGCCATTCGTGGGAAGAGGCACATTATTTAATCTCTACTTATAATCATTCTTTGGGCCATATGCGACAATTTAATGACTGCCTTTGTTACTCATTGATTATATTGTGTTTTTCTGATCAAAGTAATTTGGTAAATTGCATTTTCAAAACTAATGCAACCCTCAGGGCCAGAACTTTTAAACATATTCTTTCTCTAATAGAGTTCTAAAGTGTAACGTAACCAAAAACCTATTCTTAGAATTTTTGAATCTTAATCACATAACATAAAAGATCTGTATGAAATGCTTCCACATTGCCAAATTAGTCAAATATGTCTAAAATCAGTTGAGATATAGCCAATGAAAGATTTGAAGTTTGCTAACGAATCATTGTTATTTTCGCTCTGTTCATAAAGTTATGAACAAAGACCAAAATATAGAGGTTTGATGGGGAAAAAGCCAATACACATGTGATCATTTCGTAACACATTTGACTGATTTAGCATATTTTGAGGTATTTCATGACGCTTTTTCAGGCTATGGGATCTAAATTCAAAAATTGTTAAAATAGATCTCTGTGACGTCATCACTTTAGAACTCTATTGGTCATGCCTCACTGTGCACAAGTGGCACTGCACAGGAGCAAATCCCGTCTGAGAGATGTTGTTTAGTTATTTAGCGATGTGAATCAATAATGTCCCGCTCCGAAAGAAGATTGATTGACGAGGGATGAAAGCATAAAAAAGAATTTGGAATTTACACAGGAAGTGACGCATTGAATTCTGTGTAAAATGAGCAACCAAACCTTCACAACGGCCTCTTCGCAAGGTGCTATCCAAAAGCGCTCCATCATCGACGTTCTGCAAGAGCTCCAGCGCCAGATTCAGGTAAGAAAGCCGCTACTTTTTTGCGATGCACAACAGGCCTAAATTGTACGTTCAAAGAGGCGCCGGGCCATGTGCACAAAGTTTTGTTCTTTTCCCTTTCAACTGCATTTCATTAGCTTCGCAGTACCAACCGCTATCTTTTTCCAAAGCTGTTTGCTTTGGAAATCCAGCACTTTTCATTAGTAATTTAAACCGACTAAATTGTTATTTGTTTTGTATTTCTGTAATTGCATGTATTGTACGGTAGAACGTACCAATGGATTTCCAAGTAATTGTATAACTAATAGTGTTATGATTATCATCAATTTTTTATATTATATATATGGATGTTGTTTTGTATACTTCGCTCGTTCAATGCTTATATGACCATTATTTTGTTTTGTTTATGTTCAGGCTTATGGCCAAGGTCCTTTCACGCCAGAGCAGGCAAAGGAAGTGGAAAAGTTGAAAATATTGTATGTAAAGGCAAAGCAGCAGTACGACAAGGTAATATTTTCTTTTTGTGGCTTTTCCGCTTGTGTAAGAGAAACTTCTTTTCGTTTCTTAGCATGAATTTCATCATGATTGATTGGAGGAGATCAAAATTTGCATAGGAATTGAACATTTTTATGTTGCCCCCCTAACAGCCCAAATTTTACCGTAAATGATTTTTGCCCATATTAAAAATGTTCAAAATGGTTTATTGTTGAGTTGCAAAATGTTTCATTTTTCAAAGTGAACTTCAAAAAGTTGAAACTATTTGAAAAAGCTATTTTTATGGTGACTCTCAGATGATTTTTACGAGACCCCACCCTCATTTAAACCCCAAAAAATAAGCACTTGAATAAGCACATCCAAAATATATCAAATTGGCAAGACCCTGTGTGGCTTCTCTGAAGACTTATGGTATGTTTTATACCAAATGTAGGCAGGCAGGTCAGCAGATAGCCAGTGGTAATGCCTAAAAATGGGTAGACTGATATTGGAGCTGTAAAGTCAATGTTCTTTGTTGATGCTTTGAGATCGGCTTATATGCAAGGAAAAATTTAGAACAAGTCTTTATGCCTTTATGCCTTAATCAAATAATATGATTTTGGGTATGGGCAACACTGTGAGTACTTTGAATTTTGAAAGTGCAAGTTGCAAAAGAGATTAAGATAAAGAATATGCAGATGGTCTTGCAACATTAAGCAACAACAAGAAATAATAAGCAGCGATTTTTGTGTTTTGATCCTCGAATTTCGAGTAACTGCAAGTGAGAGCTTTTCAAACTGCCATGTTTTTTCCTCTAGCTATTGTGTACCTCCCACATTTGTTAGCAGCAATGTTGGCAAAGTTATGTTATAGGTCCAAAAGTACATATTTATGTAACAAAGACAGCTTAATGAAATAGAGACTTTGAAAATTTGCTAGTTTAAGATTTTTGCTTTTGAAGTTGTGGGATTGCTTTACGTTTTATTGTGATTTAAATGATTTACTATTTGAACTTCTTTAATATCTAAATCATATAAGGTCTCAAGAGAACGTTTCATAGAATGTCATCAATTGATTCTATATTACATATCACCAGATTATATTTACATACCTTATGATTTAACCTACCTTCCTAACATCAAGAAATTTGCTGCAAATGATTAGCAATCTGTTTGTGATTCAGAGTTTTCAGCAGCAAGCTTTGTCTCTTGAATCAATTAATAGTTTTTAGTTTAGAAGTAAATCCTCTTACCATATTTATTTTCTAATGAGGTGTACATTTTAAAGTTTATATGTCATCTAACTTTAAAGGTTTAACACCAACGACACAACACATTTTTTTCTAATTTTCTACTAAACCTTTCATTTCCCTAGCAACTAAGCCTTTTACAGTCTTCATCAATGGCAAGTTCACAAGCCACCATGCAAGCTGCTTTGACTGGCACTACACAGCTGTCTGTTGCCTCTACCCAAGGTGTAGGCTTAACGGCAGTACAAAATCCACAGCAAGTTATCAAAAATCAGCCACAAAACATAACATACCAGCTACAAAGAACCCAGGGAACTGCAGCAAATTTAGTGGCAACACAATCAATCATAAATGCACACATGCTTGGTCAACAAAATGTTCAACTAGTTGCATCAAACGCTGGCATTGTTGTTTCCCAAGCAGTTGCAGTTGTTTCAGGGGTATCTGGAAATACCTCCAAAAATCCCATCATAAATGTTGCTGCAACAAAGCAGCCTATGATAGCACGGACTCAGCAACAAATAAGACCAACATCATCAGCGGTAAATATTATAAATCATCCTGGAACAGCCAATGGGGCTTCGCTTGTTCAGCAGGCACAATTACGTATGCTGGGAATTAATGCAGGTAACATATCTCTTAGTGAAAGTTACTCAAGTCTTTGTATGGTGATAGTTGTTACAAAATGTCATCACTCTAAGGCCAAGGCTTAAAGGGATATTCAACCAATGTATATATATACATTCCCATCTATCTGGACCGTTGACAACCTACTAGATTAATTGGATTTATTTATACTATACTTCTTTGTTTGTACAGCCACCCCTTTTTGCAAACATTCCATTCACATTTAGGGTACATTTTGTACATGTACAATGTAATTGATGCAGCCAAGAATTTCATTTTTGGGATGTTGCTTCTAATCTTCTAATTACAAACTTTCAAGAATGCTGCCAAAAGAAATTGACAGATTGTAAAGGAATATGGCTGCTTACTTTCATTTTAATGAGATTTTGACATAAAATTAAATGTATGTCTTTTATAGGGATGTATCTTATTTGGTCTAAGCAAATTTTATCCTGTTGATACTTTTAACATCAAATTGAATGTTTGTCAATACAGAGATCTTAAGGACTAGGTATCTTAAGGATTGCATAACATCGTAATATTTTCCTTCTTATTATTTCACTGATTAAAGGGAACGGTCAGACCATGTCAGCTGGAATACAGCATGGTCTTGCTCCTGTCAAGCCGCCTTCAACCAATACAGCAGGTATAAACTCATGCATATGAAATTATTTTTTTTGCATTTCATCAGGTTTCTTTGTAAAAATTTTAGCAGGTGTATGGCTGATTGCACGCCTTGAGGCAAAATTTTATATGGAGACATGGGATTCTTAACTGATTTAAATCGCATTGAAAAGCAGAAGTGTCAGCTCTATTGATGTTACAGCTTCCCTCTGCTATTTTTAAGTTTTGTGGTACCAAATGCTTAGATAAAACTTGTCTTTCAAGTATTATATATGACCACAAAAGAAGCTTTTATCATTTTGATCCTAACATGTACCAGTAATGTACAGAACAGGTAGCAAACTATAAATACTTGTTTAATCCAAAATTACTTCCTGTAATGGTTACAGTGGCCAGGCTGGGTTCTTTCATCACAATCAACTGGCACAGCCAGTTTTTCATTGTTTAACATGCATATGGTGTCACTCATTTCCCTAAATGATAAATACTGCTTTTAAAGATGATTCATGGGGCAGCAAGATGAAGTTTCTGACAAAATGTAATCTTACCTAGGTGGGTGCAGAGACGCGGGTGTACAATGACACGCCTCCAACTGAGAGGCCTGTTTGATAATTAAAATCATTGTATCTTGTTCTCATGTTTCGTCTCAACAGTGAGCACATTTTTGCTTGCAATTTACTGAACCATGCACCATCTCCTAAACGCTATTTTCAAATTCCTCCTATCAAAGAATCACCAGCCAAAATGTAACATTTCTTTAGCTAAGCATTCTACTGAGCTGCAAGGTTCAAAAAGTTTAAAAAACAGCTTCCTTCCTTTTTATGTTGTATACTAAAATTAACAAAGCCCCAAGCATTTTTCATATCCCATACATATTCCACAAAAGCAAGATTTTAGGTAGAACAGTTTTTAGATTGAAATATTTTATAAACTACTATATTGCCATTCAATTGTGTACCCATCCTCATAAGAAAACAGTGTAGATAGGTTGGCATTACCAGGCCTTGCTCTAAGTAAAATGAAGGTGCTCCATAAAAAGAGCCCCTTAGAAACTCTAGGCGCTCTATTTCGCACCTCTAAGTAAATTTCCTTGAGAGCATCCTTCGAGAGCTTTAGAAGATCGAGAGCTTCATATTAAAAGCTTCGGAAGAATGTTAAATATGAATTTCAACGGTGATACCAGAAAGCACCATAATATGAAATAACAAAACATGCAACAAACACTATGTTAATGTAAATATATAAATATAACAGAACAAAGTCGCAAAATTGTTCAGATTTTTCTAGATATGTAAGTTGCCATCATGCGATGAGCTTTTATCAGTGTCAGTATCACTACTGTTATGTTTAGCTTCACATATTGCTTCATCAAAACGCATGGCTTTAAATCGAACATTTAACTTTGTTTCCTTTTTTCATGTTATCCATTCTATAAGAAACGCTAGAACATCTACTACTCGCAAACTCAAATGAAAAGCAATGCGATAATTTGGACGGAAACGTGATCGCTGATTTGCACAGGCGATTTTAAGTTATTAAGAAAAACAGAAAATAATATTTACTTCAATAGAAGATTAACGCTTGCTCAAAAATCAAATAAATCTGCCGGAGAATACGCTTGATGGCCTGTATTCTTGATGGTTATTAGAGGGTTATTAGATTTAAAATGATATCGAAAACCCAACGTTGAATTTGCTGAATTTTTTCTCAAGGGGTAATTTTACGCAAATCATAATATTGCGGTCTGTTGGGAAGATTGTTTATGCTTGATCAAGTTGATTCAACAAATTCCAAAAATTTATTTTGCTCCGTGTTAATATTGTTTTTACGTTTTGAGGGGCTCTATAAATCGCTCTCCAAGGCTTCTTTTGGGTGCGCTCTAGGCGCGCGCGCTCGATCGAGCGCCTTTCCGGGCAAGGCCTGCATTACAAATAAAGTTATTGTACTATCTTCTTGAAAACTATTAATAGTATTTTGTGAGAGGGTAAAATATGTCTTTTTGCCCAAATAACACTGGAAGCCTTTCACATGAGAAAAGTCAACCTCTGTTGAGTTGAGGATTAATTTATAAAGTTGTGAATATTGAATCGCTGTGCCAGGTATATTTTGATACAGGTATATTTGGAGCCAAAATGAGGATTTTTGGAGCCTTCAATATGATATTTGCCTTTTTTATTTTGCAATTAAATATATCGTACTTTTAACTGACAGTGATATTTGTAGGATTTAACTGACAGTGCTTTGACACTGTATATCAATTCTATTTCCTTTTTTCCAGTACCAGCTGCTCAATCAACTCAGATATTGAACCGTAAGAAAGTTCAGGACCTTCTTCGTGAAATCGACCCACGAGAAACAATGGATGATGATGTGGAGGAGGTAATGATAAATTAGGAAATATTTTTTACCAGACCAGAAGTCATCATCAATATTATGGTCATGGAAATGCCAGAAGGCTGTTTACAGGTGGCAGCAAATGATCTCTTGCAACTATTTGTATTTTTATACAATACGCTTACACTCCTGATATGTTTCAGGAGCTTGGATTGGCTTATTATGGACAGTGCTTTCATTCATGTAAATGTCACTTAGCAACAAGAAGTTTCTGTGCAATAAAAGCTTGTTTGTTTGGCACAGTTTTATTTGTGAGTAAGAATGTATTTGTAAATTGTTTTTTATTGTTAATGATAAATTACATTTATTGTCTTTATCATTTTTAGTTGTTATTACAAATAGCAGATGACTTCATAGAGAATGTTGTTAACAGCGCTTGTCAACTGGCAAAGCACCGAAAGTCAAACACTCTTGAGGCTAAAGACATACAGCTACATTTAGGTATGAAATTGCTTAGTTTGTCCAAATGCCACTCAGTATATAACGCAGTATGCCAAACAGTATACAACATAGGGGCTACTTGTTTTCTCTTTTGTTCACAAAAAGTGATGTTTTGGACATTTACTAGCTTAAGGGGAGAAAGTTTCACCAGAAGAAAGTTTTGTGAATCGAGGAAAAGTGTTTTTTAAATTAACCTTCACAAAAGAATCAAGATTAAAGATTTATCATTTTAGGAAAAAACCAAGAATTTCGTCGGAAAAGGTTTTCTTCTAATTTTTCTACTTAATACCAGCTACACAGCAAAAACAATATTAGCATTTTCTAAAAACAACCATTCTTCATCAAAGTTTCTAAGAGGATCAATGGCAACTTTCCTTATTTCAGGAAGTTCATGGATCAAATTTTGTGATTTTGGACCAGAAATACGAAAAATGTGAAAGTTTTTCCCCTTAAAATAGTAGTGAAAGTCTTTTTTCTCTGACATCTTTTAACATTTTGTATATTGAATGGTGCTTGTATTAAACTTCAATGCTATGGGCTGTACAAAGCCAATATTAAACATGTAATTGACACTTTTTTATGAAGCTACCAAGTTTAAAAAATTTCATGTACTTCAGATCGGCATTGGAATATGTGGCTTCCTGGCTTTGGAAATGATGATCTGAGACCACATAAGAAACTTGCTCCAGCTGAGGCCCACAGACAGGTTTGTTACATTTTTGTAATACAGGTTTTGTTAAATCGTCAAACATTTATATTTTCATTTGATGAAGCAAGCTGTAAAGAAAATGTGAAGGGGAAAATGTTTCATTTCATTGGTTAATAGTTTGACCAGTTGGCAACCACTAAACTGACACATAATTAAGGAGTTCACTACTGTGAAATACTGAACTGGACAAAATACAGAATATTTGTGTCAGTGTCTTTTTAATGTTGTCCAGGAGCAAGATAACAGTTTTGTTTTGTAAGACCAATGGTGGATATCCGTTATTACATGCAGAGCAATCTTTGACAATGGTCTTCGAAGTTTTCTAGAACAGAGGACATTTTTTTTAAATGGAAGTAATAAAAATTATGTGCTGATGTCTGGAAATTTTTTATCTAGTTCATTTGCTTTCCATCTCATTTATTTGTGCACAACATGAGATTATTTGATCGTTTCTTTTGAGGTTGCTGCATTTTCTTAATATACAATTATGATATTGAAACCTCTGTGTCCTATGAAACTTCATGTTTATTGAAACTTCCTGTTTTGTATTCACATCAACCCTGGTTTTTACCCCCCAAAAATGTGTAATGTTAACTGTTTTTGGCTATTTATTGTGCTTCTTTATTGACTTTTAATTTGTTTTCAGCGTTTGGCAATTATAAAAAAATCATTGAAGAAATGAAAAAGCTGAAGAGGCTACTAGCTGTCTTGAGAAACCTGAAGTTGTGACTGGTGATGGTGCTATTTGATAAATAGAAGAAGTTGATTTCTTCTTGAAAGATAAAAGACCTAGATCTTGGCAGACAATATTTATTGGTGGAGTCAAAGTGACTGCATGACCACTTTATGCAGTTAAGGATGCAGGTTTTGGTCAAGTCCTTGCAGGTCTTTCTTGGTAATGATAAACAGTCGTGTACCATTCAATCAAGAATACGCTGGTGGGCATTGACATGTTCAAAGTATAAATAAATATTGTTGACTTTACATTGTATTGTTTAGATTGCAGTCATATTCGTATAATGCTATTGACATGCTTGTTGTAAATTTGGAACATTATTGGAATAAACAATTGGTGTATTGTGAATGATTTGAGATATTCTCACTGTACATATGTGTATGAACTGGTAAAATTGGAATTTTCTGGAGTTTTGTCTATGTAAAGCCTCACAAATGTTGTAAATTGCCTGCAGTTTTGGCAGTATGGGCTCTCACCCACCTCAAGTGTATGGATGCCTTCTGAAGACCTTTGAGTACCAACTGATAGAAAGCCTTTTTAATTATCAAGCATTTTTCGGTTAGACGATTTTACATTTTTCCAGTTATGCACGAGGTAAGCCAGCTATTTTTTCATGAATGCTCCACCCATTATTAGACAAACTGGACACTACAGCATATGTTTTACTATTTCATTATTTAGTAGATATTTTGCAACTCAACTTCTGAAAAATAACTTGCATCAAATGCTACCATCTAGATGATTTGGAAACTAAATGTTCCTGGATTGTTATGAGTGAAGGCTTCTTGTATTCCCTTGTTTTTCATTCTTCAAGACACTGTTAGGTTGATATATAAGGTAGTTTTGAAGTACCAATGCTGTTTTTTAGGCCAGGTCTTCTCAATTTCAGCCTTTATCGTAAGAGAAATATTATTTTTCAATCATCAACATATTACTGAATTTATCTTTTTCGTAACTAAATCAATGAGGTTTGATTATATCACTAAAATATTGAGTAGGTCTAAAGAATTGTAATCACAATTTTCACGGTTTTTCTAAAATTCTCTCAAGAAATGTAATTTTGAAAGAATTACTTTTTGCTTGGTTGCTTGCTCTTGTGGATGAATGCAAAAAATCCTAAGTTGCACAATCTAAATCCTTAGCCAGTTACGTCTCGTGTGGCTTCCAGGGTAAAGCCCAGAAAAGTATCTGTAAATGGAAAAGTAAATGGAAATTCAGTCATCGCTAAACGTCAGCCTCAAGAAAAGGGCCCCTCCTGCATTGTACCCACTTTATTTGACGTAAAAGACAGTTTCTGCTGCTTGTAGTATGACAAAACTTAATAAAACTGTTTGCATTGCGAAATTCCAATTATCCATAAGTTATGATCCGATGCACCCTGTGTACACTACCATGTGACATACTGTAAATCCTCGAATTGCCACGCCCCCTCCCGAATAAACCCCCATCCTAGAACTACATATTATCAATTAGCCCCCACTGCTACCGTTGTTGCCATCTGTGGTTGCCCTTGGTAATAGCATAAACTATGGTAATAGTTAATTAAATGTTAATAAAGAAATTCCTACTAAAATTTACGTGGTCTTTTAAAAATGTCTTCTTGATATCTACACTCTTTTTTTATAAGAACCAGTAAATTTAAGTTCTGGCTGACTGTTCTTAATTTTTTCAAAAATCTGAGGCTGGATTGTTCTTAATTTGTTCTTAAATTAAGAGGGTGTAAGCAGTGCTTTTGCTAGCTTTTTCGCTCTAAGAAGATGTTCAGGCCTCATTTGCCAACAAAGTGAGTGAGACAGCCTTAATTTGCTGACAAATTTGAATATTCACCGAAAAAGCACCCACACATCGCTAAAAATCCTCGCTTTTGAGAAAAAACGTTGTTCAAAATTGCATTTTGCAGAAGCTCAGCCTCAGCTTGTTCTTAACTTTTGACCAGTTTTAAGGCTCGTGTTCTTATAAAAAAAAGTACCATAAGTTTCTAAGCCCCCTCCTCGTATGACCCACATCCAAAAATAAAAAAAATAAGTAAGCCCCTGAGGATAATTCGAAGATTTACGGTATACGTTTGTTACAAAACAGAATATTCCTCTTCTCGTAACTCAAAACTGTATAAGATTCTTGGAAACAAAAAACCATTTACCATCACAAAAATGAATTCCCTCACTTACAAGATAAGCAAGTAAAAAGGGTTTTTCCAACCATGTCAGCCCGAAAGAGATGCGAAATACAGTAGTTTTCAATGTAGTTAATCCTTTTTTACAGATTTGCACACTTCCCGTTTTGGAATCAGGCGCTCTTTCTGAAGAATTTTGGTACCCTGCTGCAAAGGGTTTCCATAACAAGGTTCATAATTTCACTCCAGTTAAATTATAGTTCAGTTCTTACATGGAATCTAGGCAGTGAAAATCGAAATCACAGCAATAAAATTAATGGTTTCCTTGAAAATCAATTTTTTGCTCTACGCTGTCCAAGCCCTTTTGTCAATTCGCTGGGAAGCTGTACACAAGTTACTTTAAAACATAGTAATAGAAACTTATAACGCCTCTTGTTACACATAGGAAGTGCCTCACATAATCTTAACTCGTACCTATAACGAACATTTGCAAGAATGTCAAAATCAAAAATAGTGTTCAGTCTTTTATCGTTCAACGGTTCATCATGGGCTGATACTAGCAGGATTTGTGTCTCTTGCTATTGTCGCGTTCATTGCGGCTCACTAGAACTATCCACCATTTTATGCCTTCTATTTGTCTTTTTGCATGAAATTTTTCTGCTTCGTTTATTAAACCTTCGAAGTTTAGCCAATGCTAGATATTTTAACAGACCCAATATAGTGAGGGTAACACAAGAAAAATACCGCTTATAATGCAAAACAATTAATTCTAACAACAAATAACCACAAATCAATATCGCCCAATATTTTGTACATTCTGATCCAACTGACAATTATATTATCTCGCAAGGGGATATTTACAGTTCCCACCCGTTCACATTTTGACCAATATGTACAGCGCAAAGGGAATCGCTATTATTGAAAATTAGAAGTGAATATGCTGGTTTTGAGGTATCTGCGTGGCACCAAATACGAAAACGTCCGATTGCGCAGCAGGCTCAACTCCCGTGTCCACTTCTTCTTCTTCTGAGAAAAATGACGTAATGATTTCTACTGATGCATTGTAGACCTGTTCGCTTTCATGTTGCTGTAACGCCTCCAGTGCGTCTAGACCATGATGTTCCTCTACCATATTGGCAACGTCGGCCAATTTGTTTAAGCGTTGAGCGTTCTGCAAGCAAAATAGAAAACCTCCTTAAAATTTACTACATATAAACACTGACATCTTTCTTCAACTATTGTTCGGTCGTAGGCCAATAAGAAAATCAAGCAAAGGCTGTCTTGTGCATAGAACTATTCACATGCGTATGTAAGCGAACTTCATCGCCGAACACTAAATCAGCAATTGTGTTGAGATGAAGTTCTATGTAACGCAAGCCTAGATTTTTTACCAATTTTGGCGAGATAACATCTCTAAGAAAAGCTTGTTTAAAAGTGTTCCGCAATATTGGCAAACAGTTTTTCAATATAAGAAGAAAATCTCGAAAAGAAGCGTAAGACTGCAGCAACGAAGAGCTAAACAAATGCACTTAAGCAACTGCAAAGTGGCATCAACTTACCAGCAAAATGTTATTCAGAGCATCAAGTACAACTAGCAGCAGCTGTGGAAGGAGAATCGATGCTTATTATTTACACGCTGATTAAGCCAGACTGCATCAGTTACACTCATTTAAAGATATGGAAACATGATAACCCAAAAGCGAATAGAAATTTGGCTTAAAATTATTCCAGTGTTCATCTATGAAACTATCAATGGATGAGCACAAAGTTACCTGCGTTGAAAGCAGTTTTAGACGAAAGACATTATTGAAGCTTCTTATCATGTTATACCCAGAACCGGGGTTATTATAAATTGCACGTTTTAAAATGTACGATCAATACCTTGGTGTCTGGTTTTGCCAAAAGACCACACAATGGCTCAATTATTCCTGCTTCCCATAGCTTCTGAACCTGAAAACAGAGACAACGAAGTTCTTAAGTGACCAGGAAAATGAAAAGCCTACTTGTGCTAACAAGCAAATAACATGATCCCACACCCAACAGCCTACATTTTTCAGTTTTAATCCAATTCGAGTCTTTTCAAATGAGTATATTTACCTTTTAAATTACTATGCAACATAGTACCTAAAGTTCTCTGTTATGCAACCGTTGTTCAACTCATTTACAATTTTTGTTCGAAATTTCACTAAAAATTTAAGGGTTATCTTTAGCGACTCTTTACCTGCTCCACACTTCCACCGGACGTGAAATTCGCAACGATCCAAATTGCTTCCTTCTGGACCTTGAATTCACCCTAGAGCAACAAAGACGAAAGCACAGGTAAGAACCTTGTAAAGGACTTTTTCACATATCTGTTGCCATTTCAACACAACTTTAGGTTGATCAAACATGTAGGTGTAATTCACTAGAAGCTTGAAATTTGCTGGTACTGAGGAAGTTTTTATCGTTGACCATGCAGATCATGGCCTTACAGAGACAATTGTCAGGTAGCGTGGAGTTAAAACATTTCCGGTAACAAGTTGAGAGAAATACTTACATTTCCGAGAATGTTGACAACATGAGGAAGTAATCCTGCATCCATTACAGCCTGGAAAATTAAGAAAAATAAAATTGATTTGTCTGCTTTGCAATCAGATATTTCTATAGTTTTTCATGCAAATGATCTACGGTAACTTTCTCATTCCGTTTGTCTACTTAAGTTTTATTGTATTATTGTATGCATGCAAGCCGAACAAATTCAAAATAGATGAATGAAAGATTGAGAGTGGAGTTTTTTACCTGGATTTGAGATTGGTTTCCGGCAGTTATGTTTGATATTGCCCATGCTGCCTCCTATAGAAGAAAAATAGAAAAGACATCACAAGTAAACACGAAGAAAAGAGTTACAAGACCAACACCAGTTTTTCTGAAACAAGCATCTAACAAAGAATCGACGAGCAATCTCAAATACACGAACCAAAACCAAAAAGACGATTTTTTCACAGTGTCATTAGTTTTAATCACAATTTATGTACATGACCGCTAGCTAGATTCATCGTCAAAAAGACATATCTTTAGTGCCTCAACAGTTGTATTTTTTGATAGTAGAATACTCATAAAGTTTAATAACTTAATTGCTGTTGTTACTTTAAAGAAATGTTACCTTAACAAGGGATCCTTTACCACGAGCAAGCATATTGTGAAAGAGAGACAAAGCGCCATTGTTTATAACAAGCTGTGAAAGGAATCATAGATTGGCATTAGTCTCAAAGAAAAGTGGGAAAACTCAGACCAATGTGATCATTAAGATGTCGTCTACCATGCAGGTAGGTTGAGACATTGTACAAGCGAAGTCTAAGAGAAGATATACCTGGGTGTGTTCATCCGTGCCAGTAACAATGTTACCGACTGCACGTAAAGCTGGAGTCTGCAAAACAAAAGACCGGTTTCAACATCAACAGAAAGCACTGTGCACATGTCACTAGTTACATGTCACTTAACAGATAGGTGTTGGTTCAAACCGACCTTACAACGCAAAACCGGTATGTTCGCAGCAGAACCAGCTTGAAAACGGTGACCGGTTACAATTGGTTTGCATCATGTACTTTTATTAATCTTTTTATTTTTAGTTTGAAATTACCTTAGCAACTGCCTTGAAAGGCACGGTTGCCAAGATAATGCGATTGCGCGCATCATCTTGTCCATGAGCAACCAGAAATGAAGACTTACAGCTCCTATCCAACTTGTATGATTTCGATAGATATCTTCAGCAACAATAACAAGTTCACCCACAATATCCTTCATAGAACAGAACAGGCTCGAGCTTTCAGCTGTGGAGGTCTATACCGTCCTTTCTTTATTCAGTATGGAAAATCTGTAACCGTACTTACGACAATTTTGACGTCATTTGCACCAAGCAGTTCAACAAGTCTTTGCACTGATGACGGGATGTTTTCAAGGATGACCTTAAAAAATACTTGAAAAGTTAATCAAAACGGCAAAACGAGGTCTATCATAAAGAATAGCATCATATCAGGCAAGGCACGACTCTCTTACAAAAACAAACACACTAACCTGTATCCTTTCGTTTGGGCCGTCGGTCAAGTAAGAAATTGCCCAACATGCATCTCCAACTACCTGCAGATACATAATAGTTGTAGACGTATTACAAGAAAA